>NC_048894.1:7495711-7665749 GCF_011077185.1 Oxyura jamaicensis
CTAGCATTGTTCCATACTGACACGAATCAAATAAACACATTTCACAAGAAGGTGTAACCTCTTGTGTTTTGAGATGATGACTTAAGTCTACAGCTAGCAGGTCTGTATTGCAGAGCTGTGCTTTTGCCCTTCATCTGAAAAATGCTCCAACATAAATCTAGTGTAGTAATCTTCAAAAAACCAACAGTTTGTACACATCAGATAGAGAACCAGGGTCAGGAGAAGCAGAGAGAGCATGGTGGAAAAAGGATCATGAGCTGTGAGGTATGAGGAGACAGGAGACTAAAGCTAAGTTTGGAATAAGAGGGTTGTTGTGGTGGGGCAGCAGAGGTGATACTTTGTGGAGAACTACATCTAATGCTGTTTTGCTATAAGCTGATGGCCACTGATGTGGGTGAGGCCAGTATCTCAACTAACGAGGTCCATATGGATTGAGAGTTTCAGGGGAGACTTTATCTGATTTCTAAATACCTTGTCCTTGCCAAGCAGAAAGGAAAAAAAGAACAAGGTAGCCAAGAAACTGTTAATTACAGAGAGCACAGCTAGGTAAAACTGCTGTGTAAATTTGAAAGAGAGGAAAAGGTGACATGGCTGAAGATAACAGAAAAATGTTGGTGTCTGAAACATCAAGTGAGTAAAAGGGAAGGGCCTTACCATCACAGTGCCTAGAGGACCAGAAGTGCTTGCTGAGAGGGAGGCAATAACATTTTATTTGATGTTCTCTATTACAAAACTAGCAGATATTTGCTGATCAGCTGGCAGAGCTCTAAAGTTCCCATGCATTATGCACTGGATCCTATATACCCCTAAATGTTTCTTATAACAGTGCTGTTAATCCAAGACTTGTTTGTTTCATGCCCTTCCAGAACGGGGAGATTGGGCAGATGCAACGCTTGCAAAACCAGAAAATGTAGGCAAGCTGTGGGCTTGGAAGCTGGAGAGGGAGAAGAGCATCTAAAGGACACAATATTAAAAGGTTTGCCTTCCTCCACTTGTGTCACCAACACCTAAAACCTTGTATAATAGATAGTTTCCTATATTCATTGATGTTGCTGAGCTTCATTTTTTTTTTTTTCTGCAAACAGAGCTGACACCTCCAGTTTATAACAAAGGCTGTCTTCATGGGCAACTGACAGGCAGAAACTGAGAAGTGAAAAAAAATGAGAAATTTCACAGATTAATGGGGTAACTGGTACCTTTGCTGTCTTCTGCAGACTTCAAATCAAGACTGGAAGCCTTTTTGGAAGGCAGGCTTTAGCCAGATGCTAATTATTGGACTAAGCACAGGAGTAACCAGATGGAACAGGATGGCTTCTGTTCTGCTAGAGGATCAGGTGGTCCCTGCTGACCTTAAAATCTATGACTATCTAACAAGCAGGCATAAAGAGACACCCAAGCAATGTGCAGTTAGTAACACAAATCTAATACGGAGTATTTATGGAGAGCAGGAACTGTTCTTGCTCTACCAGACCTACATCTCATCACTGCTTTGGCAAAGAACGGCTTAGCTCTGCCTGTGTGGTGGTCTTGGTATCTTCTGTGAGTCATGCAATGGGATTGTGCTCTTACCGGTGTCATCAGTGTGCTGATAACCGGAGCAGGGCAAAGTTAGCTATTATGAGCTTTGCATTTACTTGTTTCAGTTATTTACCTTGAATATTTCAGAAGGGACCAAGATATAAACTGGTAGTGTTTCTTCAGCACTAATCACTTTTTGGGGCTGTAAATCATACTAGTAAATCATACTAGTTACATAGCAAAGCATTTTAAAGTGGTTAAATTTAACTACCAACACAATACTTTTGTGGCTGCAGTAGTAAGAATTTTGTCCATACTCTTGAAATTCATGGAAATTCTGAGTTGTCAGCTTCAGTGGGATTTGGATAAAACCCAATGACTTTCTGCTTCCATTATTATAGTCAATAATGATGTTTCATTGACAATAATGGGGCCAGAAGGAAGCCATGAGGAAAGTGTTTAGTTTTAAATGATCTGTCTTTAATTAATTCCCCCCTACAGAGTACCAGGCCATAGAGTTACCTTAGAAAAATGGCTTCTCACTGCAATTAAATGGGTACAACTAACTTTTCCTATACAATACTCATCAGTATAAAGAAAACAAATGTTCTGAAGTAAACTTATTTTGCTCCATGGCTTAATCAATGGATTAATCAATAAAAGAGGGTATTCCATCTCTCACAAGCACTTTATTCTAGTAGGTGGTCATCATCTGCCTAGGAAAGGATTGTAGGACTCCCAAATGCATCTCCTTCATGCATTACACTCTGCTCAGACCAGTGGAGGAAGAGATCTCCAGGACACAGGGATTAGGCTGTAGACTTAACAGGCAAACAGAAGCAATGGCCAAATCTAAGGAGAAGATTTGTCATGAGCTTTGTTAAATTATCACCCTCTTTTTAATATTTGAAGTCCAAGCTCAGCATATGGCTACGTTATAGTGCTTTGTAGGTTAACAGATACCATTTATAAATGCTTGATAGAAATTCAATAGTTATTGCTTATGTTCAAGGTTATGGGCTGGGGAAATGGGAACCAGCCCAGAGCCAGAAGTGTGCTCTCAGGTGAGGTAGCTTGGAAAGCCTTCAGGGAGAGAGTGGAGTGCCTTTCATAGCTGCATAGCAAGATCATAGCTTCTGGAGAAGCACCTGATCTCTGAGCATTTGCAAGGAGTGTTTTTCCTGGTTTGTTTTTGTTTTCTATAATACATGCATTGCAGACTACCACAGTCTCTTCAGATTTTTTAGGGAAAAAAGTCATTAAGGGGTAATCATTCCACATTCTTAGGATAGTTCACTGGCAGTATTTGCTCTAATTGATCCATTCAGGAGAGTTATGTTGATAGTGTGAATATAATCGACCAGCAGCAGATTATTATTTCTGTCACAGAGCTCCTCTGCAGATGTGATAGAAAGTAACTTCGGTAGGGGCTTACAGGCTGTGGAGAATCTCATCAGCCCTGAGCAGTGCACATACTTGTATGCCACTGAGATAAACATGAAATACAACATTCATAAACACCAGACCCTTGGGCTCAGAACACCTAATGAGTGTGGAATGTGTTTCTTGTATTTATGTAGATGTTAGGGAATGCTACAGATTGACTGAAAATAAAGCACTATTCATGCAATGCATTTTGTAAAAAAAAAGTATTTATATTTATACTTAATACATTGAATAACATCTGTTCATATTAACTTAGGAAAATTATTGACTCAAACATAAATTATGTGAACAATCATAGATTTCTAACTGACAGTTTGCTAGCAACATTTGCATTTTATACCTGTATCATGACAGGTCTGGCAAATTAAAGCTTATTAGTCTATTAATATTCAGAAAAGTATTGATAAAGTTATTGTTGCAAGAATTTTTTTTTTTTTGTCATCTATCTTTTAGAAACCAAAACCAAAATTAAGTGAAATTTGTCTCAGATTACCATGAAAATGCTGTACCTGTAAAGAACAAACAGTAGCTGAAATATATCGAGGAGTTTAATTCATGTTCTTTCTGAAATCATGGCATGCATGTGACCCTTCATTTATGGTGGTGGCTGGGAAACACCTTCGCTCTTCCACTGCTAATAGGTTTTGTAGAAGCTGTGATTTGGCAACAGTTCCCAAAATCCTGATTGTACTCTCTCCCTGCCCACGATCAGTATATTGCCAAGATTTTTTAATTTATTTTTGTATTTAAATTAAAAATGAAAATAATGAAAATACAGCGTTTGCGAAATCTGAAGTACGCCAGTATATGAATCATTTAAACTGCAAAGTATACCACTCCAAAAAATAGTTTAGACTGCATTTCTGAAAAGAAAATTGTGAGAAAGAATGGCACCTTCTTATCCACAGATTTGTGGCTTCCTATGTGTATATCAAGAAGATTGCTTTGTTTTAGTGACAAAGGCACTTTATTACTGTTGTAGCTAAGACATCTGCACAGCAAAGAGGCAATGAGCTGTGCATTGGGTTCTGTGTGTGTATTACTGTTGGAGACTCTTTCCCGTCTCTGAAAAGTTGTGCCTGTGCAAAGGAATTGAAAACAATGGTATTGAAAAAAAAAAGTTAAGGCTGCAAAACTTTTGCCTTTGCTGCAAAATTACTTTAAGATCTGCAGCTCAAGCCCTGCCCATACAAAATAATTTATGGTCTGGAATGAGACAGTGCTTTTATGTATGCAGAGTACACTGGTCTTGTAGGTCACATAAACTAGAGTCTAAGTATGCGTATATGACATATTCAAAGAGGAAAGGGGAAGGAATGGGAGCAAGGGGAAAAGGAAAGGGAAACAGAATGAGTGCAAGCCTCAAAATGGTAAAAGTGCATGCCTGTATGGCTGGAAGCAAGAGATTGGCAACTCTTGAACTTGTTTGTGTATGAGATAAAAATGATAGTCCGCAGTCAGGCCACCTTACTCACCCCTTCTCAGTCCTCATGGGACTCCCAGTCACAGATTGAACCCATCCTTGGCTGGGTGTATAACAGGAATTTTGCAACAAGGATGTTTTGCAATGAGAAATGAGCTCTCCAGCCAGACTGATATTTAAATTTATCTGGTCTCCAGGATATTGTAGGAGCTCACGGGAGGCCTGTATTATCTCTGTGGAGCGTGAGACTCCCACAGGAGGGTTTATTGAGGTGAAAAGCCCTCATTTAAGTCTACAGAATGGTTTGCGGCTGCATCTGCTATACACTTATTTCTGCTTTTCTTTTGTCTCCTTCAGGAGAGTTTCTCTGAGACTGGAGTAGCCCCATATGACAATGACTCAGTTCCTGAGTCCATTTCATTTGGAAACCACTGAGAAGCAATAAACACAGAATCCCACATTGGCATTAATGCAAAACCACTTTTTAGAGCAGAAGCTGACATTACCAGGCGCCAACTGATGCCTTTTATGAGCCACTGACAAGTGCTATTTGTGGAGACAATTCAGCATTTAACTGTGTGTAAGAAGTGAGAAACAGGGTTGCCTTATTTTTATCATATTATTTAGCATAAAAACATCACTTTTGCTTCTCAAATGTTGACTTATTCCTCTTGCTGTTGCTTTACTTGAACAGATGAAGCCAAATTTATCTAGGGTATGATTTTGACTTGAATTGAGATGAAAGCCACCTTTCATCAGGTACCTCATGCTCTGTCATTCCCCTGCCATTCCTTCTCTCCTATGTGAGCAAACTATCTACTTCCTTGTCGTTTTAATTTTGTGTCAACTATTGCCAAGGTTGGTTGTTACTGTCTTCCCTGACCACCAGATGTGTTATCAGAAATAATTTGGTATAGACAGACTTCTTCAAGATGTCAAAGCTTTAGAAATATTTGTTAGAGTTTAAACTCATCCTTGGAGCCTTTTTGGCAAGTGAACAAAGAGCTGTGACTTTTAGACAAATTCCTAGTTTTCCAGTACCTCCTTTATTTCCATGAGAGTTAAATGCTCTGGCTAAAAAGTAACAGTATTCTGGAAATATTTTCTATAGACAGATGTTTCTCTCCTTGTAACCCTGCTGCTGGCAGGAGAAAGTGCTCTGGGTGGCAAAGGGAAGCTCCTAGGAAATATATGGCTGGGTTTTAAGCTTTTGATTTTGCAGGGGACCTGTGCATTATGGCTCTCACATATAAGTTTTCCAGTAAACAGATTTACTAGCAGGGCTTCTAAAGCAGGCTGTAGGACTTGGCACAAAACCATAAGCTCTACTTTATTTAGGATCATTACTTTTTTGGCTGAACAACACTAAAACCTTTATTAACATTTGTCTTCAGATTTCCCAACATTGCACCAGGACAAGTCCAGTGGCAGCAGTGGGAGGAACAAGGCTCGCAGAATTAGTACCATCTAAACTAGGACTTTGTAAGGAACTTGGTGGTTTCAGGATACGTCTTACTTCAGAGCCCAGGCTGGGACATGTTTCAGAGAGGAATAATCTAATGTAATTCTCTGAGGAGGCTTATTATGATGTTTCAAGTTGTGATGTTGGTAAAGTAGGCCTCTAGAATTGTTAGCAACTTATGAAAGTGCAGAAGAGTGGCTGAAAGCAATGGTTGTCACTAGAGGTCCCACTGCTCCTATCCCTGTTGGATTGGCCCTCATCTTTCATGGGATGTGGTAGGAAATGTGTGTGAGAGAGATACACAATAACAACACAAGCAAACACAGACTCATTGTCCTTGACAGTTAATGAAATGTGCTGACAGCACAGATCTGCCCTTCAATGGGTTTAAAAATCAGGGAACAAACCAAGGTCTCTGGGCTGTGATTTGGATTGTGTAGTCCTGTCGGCAGAAGCTGAACTATTCCTGATAATATTCAAATACCTGCAGTTCAGCTTTCAGAGGGCACCCATGGGTGATTCAGAACAAGAATCAGAAAAAGAATCTGTCCAAGCATCAGGTACTTTAAAAAAGAAAAAGAAAAAAAAAAAAAAAAGTACAATATTCAAACTTTATGAGCCCCATATTACATTAAGAACCTGTTTTGTTCTTGACTGGTTTTCAATTCATTTGGAACAGGCTCTAAAAATGGGAGGGCAAGTATATATATATGGGAGGGCATTTATATATATATATATATAAAGGGCATTATATATATAAGGGCATTATATATATATATAATGGGAGGGCAAGTATATAGTATATAGAGAGCTACAAAAAATCTGAGCTAGATGTAGACAGAAAAATCCATGTGGTTTTATTTTCAGCCTATGTTCTGTGGTTCCCCAGAGGGAGGTTGAGGGCAGGGGGCTAAGAGGGTCTGTTCTTTCTTCTTAAAGATCCTCAAGGAGTAATTAGGAAAAAAGATAGGCTAATCTCACTATCCAGGGGTTCCTGCCTCTGTAGGAAATATCTGAAGGTCTGCAAACTGGAAAAAATAGACGAGCTGAAAACCATTAATCTGCAGCAACACTGGAACATCACAGTATTTCCAGATTTTGCTATGAATTTGCCTGCTTCCAGGGGGTGTTGAGTGAATAATGTCCAACAAATAATTTATGTGACCTGCTTTTTTTTTTTTTTTTTTTTCTTCTTCTTCTTCTTCTTCTTCTTCTTCTTCTTTTATTTTTTCTGTATGTTGATCACAGTTTTCAACTTTGCCTCTGGGCTTGTTTGTAAAATGAGGACCCTAATGCTTGCCCATCACCGAGGGGCCTTATGAGCACAGCTGGGCAAACCCCACAGTCTTATGATGCAGCCCAGTGCTTCAGGCTCTTTGAAAGTTCAGTGAACTTCAATGTTGAAGAGACCAGGTGGGATTTGTCTTGTAGAGCTGTGCAAACAGCCTCACTCTAGGACAGAAAAGGCTTTTGAGAACATTACGCTGGTCTCTGTGACTAGTTCCAGCTTGAACAGATTCAAGGGAGAGCAGGCCTGGTTGTTAGACTTTGTTCATTCTCTCTGTTGAGTCCTTTTGAAGGATGAAAGGTGTTACCAAAGTGTATGATGAATTATTAATTCTTAATAAATGTACCTAATTTTAAGTATACTCTGCACATAAGAAGGCAACCTCACCTATGCAACAGGAAAAAAAAACAATAACAACACCAAAAAAACGTGGTATTTTCAACAGTAGTATGTACAAGTACTGTATATAATTATGAAGCCATGCAGAAAACTTCCCAAGCTTTGATTTTGTCTCCTATAAATAGGAGTCCTGGGCTAACAGTACTCTGCTGACCCATGGAATAATAATTGTCATGGCCCAGAATCACTTGCATGCTTTTTGACAGCTTGAGTGTATGCTTATTTTATGATTATTTAGTTCTTAGTTCTTCTTGGTGGCAAACTTCTGGCAGGAGGACTAAGCTCTGGATACTGCAGTGGGTTAAAGAATAGGGTTCCAGAGGTCCTTGTTCTGGCAGAGCTCATTGCTGGATTGGGACCGCCTCTGTTATTTGCATGAACTAACAGTGAAGAAGATGCAGTCTCATGGCTAATGCTAGTCACCTTCTAAGGCTTCCTTACTGAAAAACAATATGATCTTTTTCTGCTTATAGCTGATTTCATGCAAGATATCTCTATAGTACAAGTTCTCAAGAAACCGCACCAAAAATTTCAAAGAAACAGATCTTTGCTGACTAAGCTAGGAACATCGTGGAAACCATCTCTCTGATGGTACTTTTTATTCTAATTATAGGTAAATCAAGAACAACAAATATAAGAAATTAAGCATGAAATCCACTGTATTTTTTATTTATTTATTTTTTTAAATTTAGATATTGATTTATGTGGCTTCTTGGTTGTAATCTGAACTGTTGACCGTTACCAGCCAACAGAAATGACAGAGGTCTGCATTTGAGCTTGAACGTCTCAAAAACTCCTTTTGACAATCATTCAGCTTTGCACTTAAATAGTTCGAAGCAATTGCCCCTTGATTCTTACTTGGTGAGACAGGTCTGGTCAATATGTCTATCACTTTGAAGGAAATGTTGAAGTACTGATACTACTTTCATTTCTGGAAAAAAAAAAAAAAGGAAGAAAAAAAAACAGGCCTGCATAAAATAACATGATTTATCCAGAAGGTATGATGAGGATGTTATTTTTAATGATAGCTCAGCTAAAATAAAATGTGCAATGACTCTAGGAGGTTATCATCTGAGAATCAGAATCTCATGAAGACAGAAAAAGGGCAGCATGAAAAATTGATCATAGGGATACATATCTAGCTTACACAGAAGACATTTTTCAAAGAGGAACACCTTTCACACTTTCTGAGGGAGCTCTACCATTTGAAAAGGCATTTATCAGAGACAGGAAACGAGAGTGCTGTGAAACTTTCAGCCTCAGTCTGAAAGCTGGCAAAACACATTCCTGTGTTTGTTGCACAATTGGAAATTTGGATACATTCACTGAAAGCTCTGGGTAAATTTATACTGATTTTTGAGTGATTCTGGACAGGTTTGTGTGTGCCACTGAAGCCTAGGTGACAGCCTAATTACTGTGGGAATGTAATATCCATTAAAAGTTTTAGAAGCAGAAAGCACTTAAGAACCTCTTAAGAAAATGACTGTGGCTCAGAAAGACCACATACTTACATATAATTTACATATTTAAAGCCTACATTTAGTTTGATACAATAAGACTAACTAAAATAAAGTATGCAGCATACCTCAGTCTGTTCCTTGACTTCTTCCCAAGATGAACAAGTGCGTTTGTGTGTCTGGTGTTTGGCTCTTTTCTATCAACTCATTTTGATTGTAGAAGCCATTGATGAAGGGCTTAGATCTATGCTCTTTTATTATTATTATTATTATCATCATCATTATTATCATTATTATTATTATTATTTAAAACCCTGATAGATTTTCCCCTCTGAGCGCATTACCTGTTGCACTAGTCTGGATCATGCTACTGCACAAAATACTGAGAACTGCTGCTAGATCTGCTGTTAGGTCTCCTGGCCATGCTCCCAGGCACACAACATAGACAGTTTACTTCTCACACTTATCTGTTGTATTTCTGTCTTTTTTCTGTGCATGTGGTATGGACTCATATAGCAGTGTTTGTTGATTCTGATGATTTTTTGGTGCCAGATCAAAGGTGCTGGAACTTGGGTGTGCTTTTTTTTTTTTTTTTTTTTTTTTTTTTTTTTTTTTTTTTTTTTTTTAGTATATGTATATTAGATCAATGCTGTCAGCAAAGACTTCAGGAATTCATATCTCTGTGAATAGGATAAGCACTTTTGTTGGACCAAGCTCATGTTCTGAAAGTCAGTGGAATTAATGTTTTGCTTTGAATACCACAAGATTGTTGATAATTTTGCTGGACTTTTGGCAGAACCCATGAGGCTTAGACATTCTTGGAAGGCAGATATTGTTGTATGGCTTTTTGAAATCTATCTAGATATTTTATAGTTTCCAGTCTCTTAAAATCCCTTTCAGAAGTAGATAATGTTATTCGTGTAGTTCATATAACTTTCCAATGCAGAGATCCATGCTCAGCCCATGCTGCTTGTGGTTTACTGATGGATTTTGTGTTAAAAATCATAGTCCATTTACTGTCATACAGAGATAAAAGCATTACTCTGAATGTATACATTTTATAGAATAAGTAAAGCAGACCAAGTGTTGTGCAGTTCATAACACTTGTACTGGATAGTTAAATAACCTGTGAAGCTAATGATATCCCATTCAGCCCAGAGCAGTCTGCATCCTGCTGTGAGTAGAAATGGCCTGCAGTAGTGCTCATGCCTCATTCCCATTGCCACCTCAGGAAGTGAATGCATTGTGACTCTTTTTTGCTGACAATGAAGAACATGCTTTTGACATAAATTGCAGGGAAATGAAGATTTTCCTGTTTATAGCACTCCAAAGTCAATGAATACTTACTCAAGGACAAATTCACTCCAAGGACAGTGCTGGATTGAATTTAGCACAGGGACATAGAAAACAGGAGCAAAGATACACTGCTCCTTTTCCTTTTCTATAATGTGAGGTCTGTAGACCCATTTAGATCTTCTTACAAGCTGCAGCAGAGTTCTTCAGAGTCCTTGAAATCCTGGAATTGATCATGGGGAAGTCAATGACTTCTCTCTTTTATGGATCCCACCCCATTATTGTAGTGGTTTCCATCAAAGGGAAAAAAGCCCTCATGCACGTTGGGCAGCTGAGGGCTGCTGCTTCCCTAGCCAGCAGTAACACCCCAGAAGCCACATGGGCCCTGACTGGAGTCAGTGGAGTCACAGAAGTTTTCTTTGGCAGATAGTCAAGGAACAGGGACAAGGAGACAGGAAAACAGGCCTCCAAAAGTATGTAACAGGCAGAGTTCAGCTGACGACCAATGCGTGAGATGCTGGAGCATCTTCAAAATTAAGATGGCCCTGCAGAACTTTTCCAACAGATCTGTAAGGTCAAATGGCAAACTGGCATTGGTCTCTGAACAGACATCAGTTTTCTTCTCACAGTTTAACTATATTTCAAAATAAGGTCAGTTTTTGTACTAGACATATTCTTCCTGGTGCATAGCTTCAGACTGATGGAAAGTTATTTTATTCCATAGACTTTCAAGGGATTATATTTTTTATTCTGCCATCATTTAACAATTTAGTCTTGCAACCTCCATTAGTGTATTTGATATGATATTCAAGTTCATGTGCTTTAAGTTTAGGTGTGTAGTGACTTCCTCATATGCATGACTTGCAGCAAGACTGAAGTTTTAGGATTTGAAAGTGTATGGAAAGGTAGAGAAAAGCACAGAGAGAAAAAGAAGTGTCACTTTAGCAGACTTGAACAGAGATCAGAGACAATGCTGGTTCATTTTTGAAAGTAAGTTTCCTCCTTCGGGATTGTAGGGGAACAATGCTATTAAGCAAGAGCTATCTCTCCAGGCTTCTACCAGATGTAAATCTCTATAATACCAAACTAGAGAAAGGAAGGACGAGTCTTAGTCTGCAATAACAAGCATTAGAGAAGAAAAATGTTTTGCTCTTTAAAATGTTTACTTTCTACCTGTGAATTGAACAGAGATGCATACAGTTAGTTAAGCAGCATTTTTATTTTAAAAATAAGGAGACAGTGTTCACGTCCACAGGGTAAAAAAATAGATGCTTTCTCCTCTCTTTTTGTATTTTGGAGAAAACTGCACTTGGTTGTTGTAGGTTTTGCAAAACATTGTGGAGACTTTATGTTGCCTTTGAGAATAACAGAGGTGTAAGCACAAGCAGGGAGAAAGAACTTCCAGCCAAAGATCAGAGGTGGAACAACACAATATTACTATAAATTTTCCACGAATAAATTTAGACTGTATTTCTCCAATAAACAAGGCTGTCTTTCAGTGACCTTAATAAGGTCAAAGCAGCTTGTCAGATCTCAAAGAAGAGCTCATGATAAATTACATGATGCAGTAATGCAATGGCAGAACACAGGACCCAGTGGCTGGGGAGGTCCCTGGGAAGCTCTGTGAGGCAGGAGCTCTGCAGTGGTGCCTGAAGTTGGCAGCCACTGCTGAGGTCACCCTGGAAAGGACCTTCTGCCTGGCAGAGGACAGCCTGCAAAGTGATATAACTACTGGGGACAGATGGCCAAACTGGACACAAGTGCAGCTGGAAGCTCTTACTGCTGCCACTGCCACCATGAAAAATGGTATGGAAGACTGGCTCATCTGTCAGTGAAGAACTCATGTTCTTTTTCTGCATACAGTGTGGGTCAGTTCAGTTGCACACAGATGTGGGGCCATTTGAGATGTCCAAGGGTCTTCCACCTGCTGGAGGCAAATCTCCTGCAGATCCTGTGTCTTTCCTGAAAAACACACTTGGATGCCATGGGCATTTTGCATGGCAAGTGCACCTATGTTTAGGAATCTAATTGTATTCCCACAGGGTAAATCATCTACGTTCATCTACATCTACATAAATCATTGTCTACATCTACAATGCATATACAAGGTGTAGTTTTAGTAACTTATGAATCAAAGATTCGTCCAAGGGGTGGGGTCAGCTGCCATCCCCAGTGATGGTAACCAGCTCAATGACACACATTGCTTGGTTTAGATCAGGCCAACTGCCTGAGTCTGACCATCAAAACACCAAAGGGAGCTGCCCACTTAAACAACTATGGGTCAGATGACATTCCCCTGCTCAGAAATCAGTGTAAACTGATTGATTTGCTAAACTGTACAGACACATTTTCTTGTCTGTTACCAACATTTGTGGTATTTGCAGTACTTAAACACTATGTCTTTTTATTTTTTCTCCTTAGGCCATCAATGCTTGTTTGCAATCCAGAGCAGAATAGGTCTGTAGATACTGATATTGCATGTTTCGCCCAAAATATCCAAAGACAAAATTAACTGATATCAGCAATTACAAGACTACAGGATTCATAACCAACCTCATTTAGAGTGACTATATAAGATAAATGGATGTGAAGTCACTAAACTAGTCTCTGATTATCCCTTAAAATCATGAACACTCTTGCAGGTAACACTTGGGATGTTATGTAGGAACATAAATACAAAATTTATTGATGGCAGATTGATTTTATACAGTGACTCAAAGCATTTATCTCAGCTCTACTTATTACTTATCTAATCTCAAAGGATGGCAGCAGTATCAGATTCCCACTAATAGAAAATGCATTTCAGGTTTCTCTGAAGAGTGATACAAATTGTTTGGTAATAGTATTTTGCATAATCACCTGTTTAAATAATTACCAGCATCTTCCTCCTCCTGATGTTCTCTAATAAACCTAATGATTTCTAAAAACATTGTACAATCTTCTCTAACAGGCTCAGACATGTCAAGGTTTTCTGGTCTAACAGTCCACAAGGTGAAGAAATCGTGCTTAGCATGCATGTATATGACATGCTCCAGTGTCAAAGCCAACTGTTTAGCCAAACAGATTGCTAATATGTAGCTTTCTGCACATATCCAGCTGATGCTACCTTGCATCGCAGAGCATTTGGGTTGCTTCTTGGATCAAGAAATGGGAAAACAATTTTGTCTTTGGTATTAAGCTGGTGATTAATCTTTTGAGTTTTCATTTTGATTATTTATTTTTTATTTTACTTTATTTTATTTTAGATAGAGTAACTATGGTTCCTTGATGCCGTTGTTTGAATTTATGATATTTACATAGCCTTTTCCTGTAGTGGAAGTGGGAAATCGACTCCACAATAGAGCTGAAAGTGTACTTAAATAAACAGCAGTATAAAATGCAAAACATATTGTGGCTTTACTTCAAAATTTGTTTTGCCGTTCCTGTCAAAGTGAAAGAAAATGTGGAGAATATGTTTTAGTGGAAAACTTATTTTGCCTTCAATATGGTTATATTTAAACCTGCTGGAAGCTTGCAAGTTTTCTGCAATGACACATTGAGTGCTCATGGTAGACAGAGATGGTGACATACAAAATGTTTGTAGATGCGTACGGTTCTCTTGCTGAATCCCAGGCCTGTGGACCAGGTGGGTTCATTCAGTGCATAATGTAGAACAGTCAAATATTTACCCTTGAGACAATGAGACTGCCAGAAGGTGAGAGGTGCTCAGTAAAAAAAAAAAAAAGGAAAAAAAAAAAAAAGGAAAAAAAAAAGAAAAAAAAATCTGGAAAGAGCCAGTCTTAGACTAGGATGGTGGTTGTTTCAATCAACCCAGAAGAAATCTCCTAGAAAAAGGGGAATTTGGATCAGATCCAAAATGTGCTGTGGATACCAGAAGCCACAATGGCTTGATTTCCCAACCTCTCCCTCACCCTCCCCAGGACAGCAGCTTGCTACCACCTCCCTCAGAGATGCCTGCCAAGCTATAGAATAAGTTAGACGACAGATCTGGGTCAAATATGTTCTTTTCTATAATTTATTGGTCATTTCTAGCTTGACTCAAGTGATCCCATCACCATTTGTGACAATGCCATTGAGAAAGTGGTGTTTTAGGGCAGGGTAGTAGAAACCACCATGAGAGTATCATCACTTTTACTGTGGTACAGTCAAACCATGGCATCAGTCTTGACACCTCATGATGGCAATGGTACATCTCTTTCTGGCTCTATGTGCTTAGTGCTACCACTTTGCTGGTACTTGCCCTTTAAATTGAAAAACCAAGATGTTTAATGATCCTTCTCAGTTTAGTGGAAGTGAGGTCATTACTTAACTGTTTTCTGTGTCAACATTATTGTTTTTTCCACTAAATGTCCTTATATTTTCTTGTGCTTTCATATTCCTAAGAAGATAACAGGTCCTTCGTAAGACCAAATTTTAAATAGATTGCTGTTAAGACCTGCAGATACCGATGAGCCAGAATTAATGTTTAACTCTCAAGGGCTTCCAAATGTCAGAGACGACTTGGGATTTGTGCAAGGACCTGTTCTGAAAATTTCCAGAAAGGCTGCCTGTTTGCAAACAGTGATTTTCACTTAGTACAAGCACTTCATTTAAAACTCTCATTCTCAAAAATTAAATCTTAGAAAACAATTACATATTGTTTCAGTTTCCGTGAGGATGTGCTATGCTATTGTGTGCAATTATCATTGCCAACCTGTTGTGAAACAAAGTACTTCATCCTAAAAGCAGCGGGGATGACGGGCATTCAAGCCTTCCTTTTAAAAACACATTGGACTGTGTGCACTGGAGTTAATGCAGTCCATTTTCCTCTAGGTTGTATCCTGTGGCTGGCTATCTACTGTCTAATGAAGTGTGTGTTCATGTTGCATCTTTTAATACTTTACAATCTTTTGTTGGCAGCCAGTTTTCATGAAATATCTCTGAGACGTGCTCTTGTGTTGAATTTGGCTTCATTATAGCAGGACAGTCACACAGTTTCTTTCACAAATGCACTAAACATGGCTTAAATTTTATATCCTTAGAAAAAGAGGCTAAAAAGTCTTGGCCCAAAGTAGTTAATAAAATTCAGAATTTGCTTGCTGGGTGTGCTTGTGTACAAATCACTGTTGCAATGGCCTGCTCCTGTATTTGCTGGTTGTTGCATGAGTCCATGCCTCGACCAAGTGATGTTCTTAAAGACAAAAGTTGCCTTGGAATTGTTTGCGTCAGGAAGGTCTGAGGGCAGTGACTGCCATTGGAAAGGATTTGCTGGTTTAGAGAGCACTCTTTTGTCAAACGAGTGCAAGGGGGTAACATTTTGTAGCTTGTAACTTAGGCTGGTGATTGCAGCGAAATTGCTGCTTGTGGCAGAAGCAGATGATGGTTCTGTCTGCAATACAAAGTCAGAGGATTTGAGAGAGAGGTTTTAATGAGGCAAGATATTGTTACCCTGCTCTAGACCCAAAAGCCTGACATTTAGTCGTGAGCAGAATAATTATCCCTGTCAAGGATTCATTAAAAATGTTTTCAAAGCATGGCCAGCTCCTGCATTGAGAACATCTAGTTTGTAAAGCATTTCTAAGTACCCAAGAAAGCAGCCAATGGTGAGATTTCACTAGTGGTTTGAAGGCTGGGAGATGTGTAACCAGCTCCTCTGTTTCCAGTATGGACACAAGGCAGAGCAAAGCCAACTATTTGTCTTGCTGAGCTCTCTCAATATTTAGTTCAGTGCTCTGGGACAACTGCCCTCCTGCCTCTGCAGAATCCAGGCCTCAGTGCACTGCAGAGGACATTGCTGTGATTGTCTCCCAGGTCATGTGTTGGATGTGGTTTCCCTGTCCTCACTCCAAGAATCCTGCTTGATTACAGACCACTAAAAATAATCTGCAACAGAAGTAACCTGTTCTGATAATTCATTCCCTCTGGAAATCTCATCTAATGGTGCATTTTTCCTTTGACTACCAGTATGTCAGTGAAAAACATGGAGACTAAAGTGAGGAGGTAGAGTAGGGAAAACTCTGGGGTTTCTAGACTCTCTTCTCTAATAATTATCAAACTTCTCAAGCACACATTCAAAGCACAAGTGAAAGTAGGGAGGGGTTTTAAAAATATAATATTATTCTATATACTATATACGCTATGCATTCATCTAGTTTTCTTTTATTAACGGTTAAGAATACTGATTTTCAGTAATTCTTTGGGGCAGAATTCTCTTCTGAGCTCAGCACAGTTATGTTATTTCCTTCTCTCAACATCTGAGAAGATTTTGGTGTGTAGCTGTATATAAGCATGGGCTGCTGTAGGAATCTGATGTCTTCAAGTGCTTCTGCCACGATCTGTTACATGGTGGTGTTACATGGTGGTTACATGGTGTTACATGGTGGTGCAGGCCTCCCATCTGAGCCCAGATGGGACTGGAGATCTCCAGGAACAAGGGTGACAGAATTTCCCTTGCATTTCAGGCCTGGCACTGCCTGAGAAACGTGGCTGGACTGTCCCACCTGAAGCCACTCAATGTATTTCAATTCTTTTTCTCAAACAATATTTTGTAATATATATTGAGGCTGAAATCTCACTCCTCTCTCTTTATTCTTATAGTGCTGAAAAGTGACTTTTTAAGGTGCATTTTTGTGCTCTGCCATAAGAATACAGCACTGAACAGAGGTGAATCGTCCCCGTATTAATATTAAATGAGGCTTTTCATAAATCATGACTAAATTTCCTATGTTACATTATGCCAAACATTCTTAACTTAGTGCTCAGTGAATTTAACGTAACAAACAAAGATTAGTTGATATGTAAGTTGCATATCTACCTAAATCCACATTACAAACTCCATTAAAAATTTGCAGATAATTTAAATACATTAATTTACATTAATGCCATTAAGTAGGAATACCGTGTATTTTTAATGCTGGAAAATGCTTATCTGGCAGCTTAATTAAATATTTAGAACAAACAGAAACAGCTGAGATCTAATTTTCAAATGTTACTCAGTCATGTTTGGAGAAAGGTAAATACACCTGCATCTGTCTGCCTTTCCAAACAAAGAGGTTGCCAGCTACAGGGGATCACTAGAAGATTTATATGTCTCTTTTTGTCTTTCATCTACCTAAAACAAATAAGATGCATGCTGCAGCTGTAAGGATGGAAGTAATAAGGAAAATGGCAATCAAGCAGAAGCTCATCCTTTTCCATGAGTTCAGTCCTTGCTGATGAAAACAGCCATTCCACTGGTGGCTGTGACTAGCAGCCCTAATTCTACTACTCCACAAGTCTGGAGTTCTATTTAAATGTTTATACTGGATGATTTACCATGTTAATCCCAACTGAGACTGATCATCTGCAAAGCATTTTCCTTTCACTTCAAATACTACATTCACTAGAACTGGTGCAAGTGTCCATATCCCACCTGGTCCCACTATGTATGTAGACCCAAGCGCATCTGCAAAGGGAAAGCAGCACACAGGTGAGTACGGGGAGTATTTACATTTTTGTTTGCTTGGCCCAGTTGCAAAGGTCCCCTAGGGACAAGGCTGAAGGATGTCCGTGTGGCTGAATGAGCCAGAAGCATTTGATTGAAGGGAAAAAAGCAGTGCCTTGACTGTCCATTGCTCTGTATTGTCATTTGCATATTCGGTATGGGAGTACTTCACACCCATTCAGGGTGGTGAAAATCACAGCACAAGGTACCAGAGAACCCCAGTTTAGGGGTCTTTGGTGTCTCTGGACCGCAAAGAGATGGAGCAGGAGTGTATTGCTCCCTTGGCTTAACCTCCTTGGGTCACTCTGGCTTGTGCCAGTCTGGTACAAAACACACCTTAGTATTGAGGTGCGCGATGGATAGAGATGTTTTGGGGTATCTCTGTCCCCCTTGCTGTAACTTCCTGTGTAAGAATTTATTTCACTGAAGGAAAGAAAAGCAACCACAGATAAAAAAATAAATATTACTAGTATATTACTAGTGTTGTTCAGCCAAAGAGGATCCTCTACTGTGGGGTTGGTGCTGTTCTCCACTGGTCAAACTGATGCCCCATTGAAGCTTTGTTATTCTTCAAATATGTTACCCTTTTCTGAAAGCACTGACAAGCCTTCCTCAGAAGAACATAGAATCATAGAATCACAGAATACTCTGAGTTAGAAGGGACCCACAATGACCATGAAGTCTAACTCCTGGCTCCACACAGGCCCACTCAAAAATCAGACCCTATGACTGAGAGTGTTGAACTCTGTCAGGCTCAGTGCTGTGACCACTGTCCTGGAGAGCCTCTTCCAGTGGCTCATTTTGGGTGCTCTTTCCCCATGGTAGCTACAAACACAGCTAAGGAGAAGAGGTTATTTGGCAGGATGCAAATCCTGCCACAGCCATGTGGATCCACATGACACAACCTAGAGCAGCAGTAAGGCTATTCTAATTTATGACTCATCCTAAGGGGGCAATTTTGTCACCTGGGGTATCTTCGGTCATCTAAGCTATGACCATCTATGATGCTATGAGCATCTGCATTATACTGGCAGATATTTTTTAAGTCATAAGGAGGACCTGATTGTTTCAGACAGCAGCCTGTACACATCAAC
Organism: Oxyura jamaicensis; assembly: GCF_011077185.1. Lineage (NCBI taxonomy): Eukaryota > Metazoa > Chordata > Aves > Anseriformes > Anatidae > Oxyura > Oxyura jamaicensis. Next base: position 7,514,554 of record NC_048894.1, read on the forward strand.
AGGCTCTAATAAATCAGATGATTGTGTTTTTTCCAGGAGTGCTGGCCCTAAAAGGGGGGTTCAGCCAAACACTTGTGTCTGCAGTGCGTGCCCATGCACCTGCTCCTTGTGGCAGTATCCCCAGTAGTGCAGCGGCTGTGTTTCTCAGTAGATAACTGTTTGAAAAAAAATCAGTGGCCTTATAAAGAAATGTTTCAACAAGGTGAAATCCCTCTGGCCTGCCGTTATTTTTATACCTGCCAGCTTTCCCAATGGGTGAGTTTTTCCTCCCCTCATTCAGTGTCTTAACAAAAGTCATTAAAATTGCCACAAAGCTGTCTGTTGTGAGCAATTCCTGGGGTGAAAGAAAGCAGACAGGAGGATGTTAGAAGAAATGTGTAATTTGAAGAAATCTTTTCATTCTGCTGATCAATTTGTCCTCTTCAATCATGTGAAACAGAAGCAAACACTTAACTAATAAGAATTTTTTTGTAAAACTTATTTTTCTTGCCCTTGTTTCATATTACATGAATCTATCAATTTGCCCTGAATAAACAAAAAAGATTAATAATTTCTGGATGTTCACAAATATATCTACCTCTCATTGTCAAGCCTATTGAAATGATTAAAAGGAATAATAAGTACAGTATTTTATGTTGAATAAAATGTCTTTTATTTGGGCATTAACACACTCTGGTTCTTACTTACCAATGCCCCAAGCAACTAAATTCTCATGAGGTAGATTAGCCTTTGAGGGCTAATCAGAAACCCAAGAGAAACATGTTTGAAGGGGCACATATTTCAGGAGCTGGTTGAAGTATGTATGTTAAGAGCTTGTTTCACATGCAAACTGTTCAGCACAGAAAATGGTTTGTTGTCACCAGAAGTGACTGTGAATCCATTTTCCCGTCTCATGAAAAATGTTGAAGCTTCACAGAGTTCTTTGTTCCAAACCCATATGTATTGAAGACCTATCAGAATGTTTATGTTTACTTATTTATTTTTCCTGAGAAATGAAGAAGGGAGGTAGAGGAACATAGAAGACTTGGGAGAGTGAGTACCTTGCTAAAGAAGTCTCTCTCCTGCATGCCCTGTAGATGCTCTGCTCTCATTTGTAAGAGGAAAGGGGCACCTTTCAACCTTCCTCCAGTTTTGATACCACTCTAAGTAAACATCCGTACACGAACATATATTGGAGTAACACAGTTTGTGTCTCCTTTGTCTACATAGTTACTGATTGTGGATTTTAGTTTCTTATCCTCTCCAACAGAAGAGACCTGGTCTTGGGGGACAAGAAAAAGAGCAAAGGCTCTCAATTACTCATTATTTCTTAACAAGGAATGCCATTGAACATTTTCTCACTCAATTAACTATTTTTTTTTTTTTTTTTTCTGTATTCAGCCCAGCACATAATTTTTCTGATCTATGCCTGGAGTGATGGCGCTTTTGTAATGCAGAGGATAAAAGTACTGCTTTGCTCCTTATGACATGTTGAGGAGACATTGAAGCATTTCTTTGTAAATTTGGGCTGTCTTAAGCACTTGGTGCCTTGGGAGAGTAGGAGCACAGGGATGTGGAGGACAGATTCTGCAAGACTTTGGGAGTCTGACCCAGTGGGCTTAGCCTATATTGGCACCATTTCTACTCACGTGAAATACTTCACTATACAAACAAGAGTTACACAGCAAAGGGACAACCACCATGTCAACGTCAGGAGGAAAGGGAGATGAGGATGAGTCCCCTCTCCCCTCCCCACACCATCCCTTGCCTGCACAGGTTTGTGTAGGTTTGTGTATCTATCCTGAGGGCAAACCCTCTTGGCAGCAAAGATGCAGCTACTAGAGAAGATAAAACTAGGTTGATACCAGTATGAGCACTGAAATACACTGAAAAGAACCACAGTGACTGTTTGGGAAGTGCCCCATTAAATGGATGTATATCAACAATTGCAAGAGCATTTGGTTGGGGTGTAGCTAGTTTGGGACCATTGCCATGGCCAGAAGTGTATGGAAATGTGGTGGCATCTCTCTATTTCTTTCTGTCTTCCCTCTTTCAACCCTGCCATCTAAATTCAGTGTGGCACTCTCCAGCCCAGTCTGCTGCATTCAGAGCTCAGAACATGATTGTCCTATGTCATGTTCCTACCAGAATTGTTCTGACACACAAAGTTCATGGCTTGCTCTCCCTTTTTAATTCACCTCTCTCTCTTTCATCTGGCCTATGAATATGGGAAGGATTATAGGCTGAGTTCATCTTCAGTTCAACCTCCATCAATAAACATGATTAAAAGCAAAATTTTGCCAAATAATATGTATTCTGTCAGCACAAACACTACCTCAACTCAGACCCACTCAGACAGGTGGATGAGGGGAGTGCTACGTGACAGACTTCTGAAGGGTTGCTCCAGCAAGTGTCACGGCTGCTTGAATTTAAAATGTCAGAGACTTGCTCCAGTTATAACTCCTGCTGGGCACCAAAGCCTGTTGAAAAGCCCTAAAAGACAGCTGGAAAGGGAATATTGTATTAAATGTCAGTGTGTTTTAATTGACTGGTCTGAGCACGGAAATCCACAAAATACCCAAAGGCCAAATCCTTGCCCTCAGATAGTTGGCTTCAGGAGAACTTGCAGGTGCCTTCAAAGTGTATATCACGCATCCCTGTTGTCTGAGAAGATAAGAGTCTAATGCGGCTGCTGAAGTTCAGCTTTGAGTTTGAGAGGTGTAGATCTGTGCTTGGCTCCACAGGTCAGGGGTTCAAACCTTGCTAACGACTTTTGAGGAAGCAAATCTGACACATCTATGGCAGAAATCAGCCCCAGAAGTTTAACGCTGGTGAGTTCTCAGTAATCTACTGAAAAGCAATACTAGGAAGAAGGGAAACTTTCTGCCTTTGAAAATGCCACCTCCACAAACTTCTATATCTGAAAATGTGCTTTAGTGGTGGTGAAAATATCACATTATCACCAGTGCTGACCTCTTTGCACTGGACAGACCTGCTCAGAGCCAATAGGACCATTTGACCCTATAAATGTTTATAACCAGGTGTTCAGGGCTACAGCAATGGGTAGAGGTTCTCAGCATTCAGTGCTTTTGAAGCCTTTGGCTGAGCTCGACTTGAGCCAGCCCACTCTGGGGCTGCTTCTAAATCCCTTGGTCTTCTGTCTCTTGACACTTGCCCATAACTTTCTCCCAGGGAAAAGGAAGAGTGTGGTGAGATGGATCACTCTGCAGGTATGGGCAGGAGAGCTAATACTTGTCTCAGATATGAATATATGGTTGAGGAGCTAAGGCCACAGGCCTGGGCAGGATAACACAAGGCAAAATATTTTGTCTCCTGTTTTAGCCAAAGAACCATGAAAGTTTCTGGAAAAAAACAAAACAAAACAAAACAAACAAACAAACAAAAAAACTAAAACCAAAAAACAACAACCAAACCCCCACCCCCCAAAAAAGACAAAAAAAAGTTCCTTTGGGAATCACCTTCTAAGCTGATGATACAATGCTTTTTATACATAACTAAACCAAAATAAGGACAGTGTGCAGTGCTTACTTCTTTCTTTCATTTCTTTCAAGCCAATTTTTGATCACTTCCAAGTATGGCAAAAAAAAAGTATACATTTTAACTTTATTTCTAGTAATACTTTGTGAGAGACTTTCCAATATCTTACAGGGCACCAATAACTGCTAGAGGATGGACTAAGAAACCGCAGCATAGAGGCAACTTCCCATCACCTGAGTCACAGGCGGCATGTTGCGATGTGCATGCAGACAATATGGGGGACAGCAGACACAGTCAAGGAAAGTTGGTGGCAGGCAGAAAAGGCTTAAGTAATTTAGAAGCATGATATGAGTACCTGCTCCTTGTGGAAAAATGACAAAAATCTACTGTAAATCCTCTGGCACGAGGCAGAAAGAAATGAGTGTTGCGCCTTGTGGCACAGCCCTTTAAAGAGTGAAAAAGATGTTCTTGCTCCCCTGAGGTTCACTTGAAATAGGGTTCCAGTGTCAGCTCATGAAGGTGCCAGCCACCTTGCTCTTTTGTTGCCCTGCTCCTTGAGTGTATCCACACTTTGTTCACAGAGGGGAAGGCTCATATTCCCAAGCAACACATCTGCTTATGATAAGACCCGAAGCAGGAAAAGAAGACCTTAGCTTTCAAGTGGGAGTGGAGGATTAAAATAGAACCATAACCTGAGGGGGTTGGTATTTTTTATTTTATTTTTATTTTTTTGTATTGTGAGTAGCATCAGGTACCAAAAATTAATGGAAGAAAAATCCACTCCTGTCCCCAGAGATCCAGTGGTCCTAACAGACAAGTGAACAAAAAGTAGGACAAAAAAGGGATGCCTGGAGAGGTGAAGCAGCAGCTAAAGGTCATGGAGCCAGGGCAGGGTTAGCAGAGGAGCCAAAGATTTCCTAGTTGCAGCCTATCCTTTGTCTATTTGTCGGACCTTCCTGACTTAAGATGCCAGTTTCAAAGCCAAGTTAGCAAATATAATTGCAACCCAGTCACCTTTATTGCATTCTTATAGTTTACTCCGACAGCCTTATAGGTACAGCACTTTATGGACCTCTGAAATGGCAGGTATCTGCGGTGAGGAGCTCAGTTTAGACTGTGCTTAGCACTACTGTAAAGTAATGGCAGACAATAAACTAGAGAAGACAGGTGGGAGGGCTGTAACATTGAATGTGCTGATATATCAAAGAAAAGGTAATGAAATTCTACGTTGCCAGATCATCCTTCATCCATAAAACAGGACAGTTCACAGCAAGGGAGGATTACATTTAAATGCAGCTCTGCCTTACTAACATTTTTTTGGCCATTTTTCCTTCACTCTTGCCTGTGCTCTGATGACCACTGGGCTTTTCCTTTAAGAGTTTTCCCTTTAATCTCAAACTTAGGGTGTGAACAAGAAAAGAAGTCTTTTATAATCCTTAAAGATAAACCAAATATAGGTCATAAGCCAACTGTGCACTTAGCATCCATTTTCAAAAAAGAGGACGAGGCTGGACCTGGAAGTACAGGTGTGCTTGCCAGTGAGAATGTACATATTCACAAAGACATTGTAAAGGAGTAATGAACACAAAGTGATCAATCTGCGTTGTTCAGGAAGGCTGAAGAACAACTGCCCTGCAATACCAAAAGCCAGGAGGATAAAATTGCATTAACAGTAGCAATTTTATAAATGTATGCTACAACTGTTGGAGAATACACTATTGGCATCTAAAATAAAGCAGGGGAAGTGGTGAAGTGGTAGACATAATTGAACACCAATATTGTAACTGTACTAAGTATTCTAGAATCAGAGTGAATGCAGGGAACAAACAAAGACATGTAAGCGAGCAGAAAATGGACAAAAAGCAATATAGGATTATCAAAGGGAGAGCACCAATGCTGCCTCATACCTTCGTTTGATAAAGAGATTGTGTCCCTGGGACTTTCCTTGTTTAGAAAATCAAAAGCATTTGAGACAGCACCACATGGGAAACTATCAGTAATATCAAAAAACATGAGGCTGAGTGCAAGAACTGTAGGGTGATAAGGAAATAACTGAACAGAAGGCTTTAACAGTTGCACTGAAAGGAGCTGTGTCAGTCTCAGGGAAGTAACTGATAATTTTTCTCAAGAATCTTTGCAAGAGCATGCAATAGACAATACAAGAAAAATGATAGAGAAAGGAGATGATAGAGGAATGATAGAGGAGTACATCCAGGTAAAAAGTAGAAGTAGTAACACCACTGTGTAGGACATTGGTCAGGCATCAGGAATTGTAACATTTTGCCATGTAAAATGTAAATGTAAAATTCAGGCCAACTACATTCATGTGCGATTAGTCACAAGCCAACTGGAGCAGAAATGTAAAGTGGGTAGGAGCAAGAAAGTGTGTTTTACAAAAAGAGACTAGTAGGTTATGACTCTTAGAGCCTACCAACAGAGGGATGAATGAGTGTATGACTACTGTCATCAAATATGTGACAATGAGCAAATACACAGGGTGGAAACTCAGCACCAGGGAAAGGAAGATTAATGCAGGTGAAGGAAGAGACAAACACAGGCTATCTGGAGATATACTTGAGCTAGATATTTCTAACCATCAGAGAAGTGAGGTTCTAGAACTGTTTCTGGAAGGGGTCAGAGTACAAGAGACAAATCTATTCTGAAGATAGCACATAGTTTGTACTACCTGCAACAGCAGGGGCTAAACTAAGTGATCTGGGGGATCCCTTGTTGTCCTGAGCTCTTCTATGTCAAGAAAGAACGGGTAGTGTCATGGGTGGACACAAGGACATAATCTCCATATGAATTGTTATTCACAGCCTTCTGCTGGAGATTTTTTATTTGCTAGTTTTATATATATATATGTATGTGTATATATATATAAAGGCAGTTTGAGCACTGGTTTTTGGAGTAATTGGCACTCCTTTCAGCCCAGTCTTGAAGACATGTCATCCAGCTGGGAGTGTGACCGTGAGCATGCTGCCCTCCAAGGATATGTCCAAAAGAGCTGGAAGAAGGCAATGCATCAGTTGCCTAAAGGCTGGTACGCAGTTGTAAGAGACACTTTGTTTTATGTGTCTGTTGTGGGGAAGAGGTAGTGTGCAAAGTACAGCATATAAACTGAGGGTTGAGCACTGCTTTTACAATTACTAAGAGATTTCACGCTCCATCCATTCTAAGATGACCTCTGGTCTTTAATCCAATAGCTAAGGTTTACAAACAACTTGCTACTGTAACTCACTAAACCTTCATGTCTCCATAGGTCAGAAATGCAGTCCTGGTGATTAGAATTCAATAGATCTCCACCTTCTTACACCAGGATTAGGTCTGGCCACAGTCATCCTGATGGCCTTTGACAAAGACAACATATTACTTTGGATACAGCATTTATCTATTCAGTTCAACAGAGTAAAGTTATCAGTTATCTGAATAATATAATATGGAAGGGAAATACAATTTCATTTAGAGATCTACAGGGATAATTTAGTGTTCCAAATAGCCTCTTGACAGATACCTGCAAATTAAGGGTTACTCTCTCCCTCAATTTAATAATAGGGCTCTCCTAGATGCATCCATCTTAGTAAAAAAATAAATAAATAAAATCAAAATCTAATTTAGCAACTCCCCACACAGTACAGGGATATTTATAAGCAAGTAACATCTGAATTACTTCAGCCTTTAGTAAGCCTATAAATATCATTTATAGAAGTAGACACAGACTTCTGTGATCTGGAATCAGTGGGCTACTACTGAAATCCTCCCCAAACACCCCCTTTAGATTCCTTGTTCTACAAGGCGATGCAAAAGATAGTCAAAACCAAGCTCATGATTTTGATTTATATTAGTTGTCTAAGAGCATATTTAAAGTATCTCAAGATTTTCCTGGTTAAAAGGATTATTGTCTTGTGGTAATAGGACTATCCTTTCTGTGATGCATAGCAAAGAACTGTCACATCTGTCTGAACAGCACTGCAGAAGCAGGAGATTTGCTCTACCTAGCCCCACCAATGTCATTATTCAGTGTCCTGTTCTTAACCAGGCTAGGGCAAATATGTGTTCCCTAAGGTCTCCCTCCTAATTTTCTCTGCAAGTGTCTGGGGAGGTGCTCTTACTACCTGAACTTGCAAATGGGTCCAAACACTTTGAAGACCAGCACCATATCCAAATTTATACTGGCCTGGGTTGCACTCTCAGCTGGGAAAAAAATACCCTGAAACCTAGACCAGCTGGGTGAAACTCAGACAAGCACTCTGTAAAGATGGTAGAGCTACCTCAGTCCTTAACCAGGATCTCTGGATGGCGCTACGGTTGGGAAAAGCCACTTTGAAACTTTTATTTTGTAAGGATGGCATGAAGAATACAAAAGTTGAATAGGCCAATTCTTATCCCCAGTGATTCTGTTAAATGATGCTGCCAATACTGGCATGCCCTTTGTTTGGAAGGGCACGAGTATGTCGTGGTGTGTATTTGGAGACAACACTTAGAAGGAGGAGCACCACTTGAAAGACAAGGTAGCTGCTGGAAATGAGCAATCATTTCTTATTGTGCCATTGAACTTTTGTATATTTTTTCTTGTTTTTACAGAATCACACAGAATCACAGAATGGTTGAGGTTGGAAGGGACCTCTGGAGGTCCAGCCCCCCTGCTCAAGCAGGACCACACAGAGCAGGTTGACCAGGGCCATGTCCAGATAGTTGTTGAAGATCTCCAATGAGGATACTCCACAACCTCTCTGGGCAACCTGGGCCAGTGCTTTGTCAACTACACAGTAAAGAAGTGTTGTCTGATGCTTAGATGGAATCTCTTGTGTTCTGATGTGTGCCCATTGCCTCCTGTCCTGGCACTGAGCATCATTGGCTCCATCTTCTTTGCACCTTCCCTGGAGGTAATTATAGACCTTGAGGTATTTATTGGTAAGATTCCTGTAAGCCTTCTCTTATCCAGGGTGAACAGTTCCAGCTCTCTGTCTCATCTCATGGGACAGGTGCTATTGATATAGTTTATTTTGAGAGAATTGAACACTTGGAGAGACAGGAATTGAAACCCAGATCCCTGAAGGTTGCCACTCAACTCTTCCTCACTGTCCTACTGATGACAATATCATTTTGTCTACTATGTTCAGCCACAAAAAAATGAGTAGCAGCACATGGAGCCAAGAACATACATCTCCTGATCAGTTATCAGGGCAGATTTACCAGTGCAGATTGTTGTGTCCCTTCCGGTCATAACTGTCTTCCCATGTCTCTGAAAATGCCTTGCTTCAGTATCTTTCTTTAGTGTGCTGAGTGGAGGTATTTGATTTATGCATCGTCTTTTGGCTCAACTGCAGGGCACAGCAAACAAAGCACAAAGCAAAGATATCTGCTTTTCTGCCTGGGATGTAAACTCCTTTGAGCCACTATCAGACAACATTTCTGTAGTCTTCCAGTTCACAGCTCAAAGCTGGGTTTCACAACAGATTCCAGGAAACACCAAAATTTTTAAAGTTCCTATTGAAAGGGACATGTACATTGAGAGTCTTAACACCTACTCAGGTCAGGTACTTTGATTCTGCTACAAAAGAGGGAAGCTGTGAGCTACAATTCCCACAGAGTTATTCAGTGTTTATCTCCAAAGGGGTATGACACATGAAGCTTACTAATAAGCACCATCTTCCCAAGCAGACAAAGCTAAATGCAAATTTCATAGCAATGCAAATGCATAATTTTCAGTTCATGCTAGGAAGAAGGGGGTAGCTTTTTATGACCCGATCCAATTTCAGAGTCTTTCTGAACTGATAGATTTGATCTGTTCTAAACTAGCTGCTGCTGCCCTTGAGTGTCAGCAGTCCTTGCTGTCTTCTCGCTGTTTCTTTATTTCTTTCCTAGAATCTGATCCTCTGCCTTCCTCTACTCCCCAGCACTGACTGTGTTTTAGTGCTTTGTGAAGTTCCTCCTTCTGTTCTCCTGGGGATCCATTTATGATCTACATTGCTCATCCAGGACATGCTACCCATATCAGCCTCTCCAAATTCTCCTGTCTCCCTGTCTAAAGCCTTAATACCTCCATTGCCTTTCCCATGCCAAAGCAGTGGAAGCACTTCCAATACTGGACAGTCCTGCTGGGTGGTTCTGATTGCTCGTAAGACAGAAATCACATGAATGTGATTTTTATTGTGCCACCGCTTTGGTGTGTTCAGCACAAAGCCCTGTGTGTTACACCAAGCAAGAGTAGCTTCATTTGGGATGCACCATCAGTTCCCTGCCCCAGTGCAGCTCTCATGTTTATCAAGGCTGATCTGCAGGGATGTGGGGGGGTGGTTTTGCCTTTTTGATTTTGGTGATTCTTTTTTTTTTTTTTTTTTTGTCCCAGACACGTTTTTCTCTCCTGCTTCTCCTTCCCTGTCCCCTTTTTCTTCCTCTCTCTTTCCCCATGCACAGCCAGCACATTCTCATGCACACGTACTTGTTGGCTGGAGCAGCTCCTGACTGGCATGGAGCAGCTACCTAGAAAGTTTGTGGTAGAGCAGGAAATCAACATCCCACCAAGACATCAAACCATCATTTTCAGAGTCTAAAATGTCATTTTTGCATTCTTTTAGCTCAGAGCTCAGGAAAAACAGCAGGCCTGACATGCCTGTCAAGGGGAATGGCAGAGACACTTTGCTGACTCTGTAGAGGTGCTGCTGTCCTTGCACCAGAGGCAAGGCTCAGGGTTCCAACACCGGAATACAAGTGACCCCTCCAATGTGCAACTGTGGCTTCTTAATCCTCTAACTGCGGCACAACATTGCTGCTCTTCATGGAGCCATTGTAGTGATTATTTGAGTGCTTATTGTCAGCAGTGCCCCCTGAAATTAAGGAGTGGAGCTTTCCCAGCCCCTGCTTATCAATCATGAAGCAAAATGCAGCCACTCAGATTTCAGGTTCTCCACATTTGTGGGAAAAGTGGTTGTGCAGAAACCTCCCCTAAGGCTGCACCCCATCCTCCAAACCACAGGCAATGAGGGAGGGCAAGGAAAGGGATTCACCTGCCCTGGGCAGCTTGGGTAAAGCAGCACGAAACGCTCCCCAGCTAGCCCACAGCTGGGATGCAAGCTCCTCTGAAGCTCTACCTTTGCTTCAGATATGTGCAATACCATGGCCTTTAATCACATTCTTCCCCCAAGCAGCCACGTGTACAAGCTGGGGCCTCTCACTGCAGTGTGTTTATTCCCACTAAGCCTGTGGTGCATGTGTGAGGCGCTGTCTTTCTAACTATTCCTCTCTTAATAAATTATTGATAAAGCTGCTTCTTGACAGATTACAAAGCCAGGGAGCCCTGGGCAATTCTGCTCCTCCCCTAAAATGTTCTTACGCTTGTATTTATCTGAAGAACATATGCATGCTTTTACTGATGACTTTTCAGCTTTTGGGATTGTTGCCTTCTTCAGGAACACAATTGGTCTTCCTTTCTGCAGACGGGAACACCACTTTTCTCCCTGCTCCCTAACACTCCACTTTTCATATTGCTTTTGGGTTTAACGGGGAAATACTCTGCTGGAGACGTGACCAGATTGCTTACTGATGGATCACGAAGTATGAATTCCAGGCTGACAGCTGGCTTTGGTATAAATGCTCAGCAAAGAACAGGCACTAGCACAAAACTGTAGCTGGCTTGTGCTCAGAATTTTGCTCTGTCACCTTCCTGGTTAGGGAGGAAGGCAATGCTATCTCCAATTGTCTCCTTAAGGAAAGCCCTTTGGAAAATCTGAATGAGTAAATCAGATAACTGTAAAATAATTAAACTCCTTGGTTCTGGTGTTGTTTTGCTTCTGTTTGTATGTGTTGGCCATAGGCGTACTCAGTTTCCCCCTTTGCAGAACTGCCAAAGAGCTTGGGTTCAATCAGTTTCTGTAACTGTAGGACCTTCTCAGGACAGTAGGAAAACATAATTTTAGTAGAGTTTTTCCAAATACAGGCTCAAATTGACCACCTGGGAGCCAGCATGGAAGATGTGAGCTTACAGGAGAGTGCCTGTGGAGTGCCTGCCCCAAGTCATCCTAGTGTATTAAAAATCATTAAAAACATTGGGCAGAAACACATCACTGCTGGAAACTGAGCTCCCCAGGCACACTCTGACTACAATAAGTTGCCTCTGAGGTGCATTAGCAGCCAAAACCTGACTTATCTCTTGCAGCAGACAGAGTAGCCTTCAAATGGTAAAGGAGAATACATTTTACCGTCAGTGATGGCACAGACAGGACTCATCGTCCCAGCCACAACCAAATTCGAGATGCGTTCAGGGAACTCTGCAGTGCTTGTGCCAAAGAGGCAGGCTTGGGGCGGGCAGCTCTGCTGGAATCGTGTCCATGCACAGGTCATGTCATGTTTTCAAGTTTTTTTTTTTTTGATTACTGGAAGCTGGTTTACAGTTTTCAGAAAGTAAGATAACTGTCAAACTTCAGATTCTTTCCACTTCTCTCAAAATCATCTTTCTAAAATTCTGCACCCATCTACTGTGCCAAAAATATTCTTAAATTTTCTTTTTTAAGTCAGCAAAATCTCCTTCTATTTCCATATTTCACTTCTGTGTTATTTTTGTCTACTCTGTTTTGCACTTCTAGAGTGAGGTAGGGCTTTTTTTTGTTGTTCTCTTTGAAAGCTGCAAATGATCCTGTGCCAGTCCTACTTTGTTCTGGCTTCAAGGAGAGGGCTCCTTCAAATTCCCTGAGGAACGGGGTGTAGAAGGGAGGAGGGCTGGTAAAAAAGCATGTAAAGACAGGAAGATGGTCCACACTTATCAGCTCCATTTCTGAACGGTTAGAATCATAGAAACACAGAATCATTTAGATTGTGGAAAAGACCCTTAAGATCACCAAGTCCAACCAGCCATCTAACTACCAAGCCTACCACTAACGCATGTCCCTAAGCACCATGCCCACACATCTCTTAAACACTTCCAGGGATGGCAACTCCATAACCTCCCTGGGCAACCTGTTCCAGTGCATAACCACTGATTCTGTGAATAAATTCTTCCTAATAACCAATCTAGACCTCCCCTGGTACAACTTGAGATTGTTAGATGAGAATACATATTTTCAGGTTTGAAGCATTTATTGCTGTCAATGGCAGTGCTTGAAGGGTAAGAGCTTGCACACTGCAGGTTTGATTTTTCAAATCAGATGTAACTTTTGTCTCTGTAAGACATCAGATATCATACCCTAATGGACGTTGTTTGCTTGCACCAGAGAAAAATGTAATCTTGGTTTCTTTCCCCTGTCCTGCTGGGCCAGTCAATGTTTCAGAATATGAAATATCATAAAATGTAAGTGACTGTACTGTTTTTACTGTAGTTTTTGCTCTTACAGATAAAACTTGTCTGGCAAAATCGATGTTTACTAGCAACTATTTCCTCTTGAGCTACCAGACCTGGTGGTCTGGCTCAGTTCTTGATTTCTGGATAAAACTTGCAGGTAAGGTCCCTCAACCCCATTTTCTTTTTATATATCCCCTTTGCTGCTTGAGACCCGCATTTATACTAGTCCAGAGTGAACTGATAGGAAGAGCATTTACTACTGCCTAGAATAGGTATTTCTAATCCATTGTCATCAGAGGTATGTTTCCTTAATCTTAAATTACAGCCATTTTTCTGCACACCCAAAAGAGAAGGCTAATACTGAAAATAAACTAACTGGAGTGCCTGAGGGCAACCTCTCTAGTAGCAATTACTTTTCCTGTGAGGTAATCCTTCCATTCAGTTTTTAAAGGTTTTAATTTACAGTGCCAGGGTCTTTTGAGGTCTTCACTCAGGATTATGAATTTTCAGGTATCTTGCACTGAAGTAGGGATCTCTTTACATAACTTTACATAACTTCTTTTCTTTTCCTTTTTTTTTTTCTTTTTTTTTTTTTCTTTTTTATTTTTTTTTATTTTTTTTTTTCATTATCAGTGAATGTTTTTAAATTGCCACTGAAACAATCATGCAAAGGACACTGACAGAAGTGGAACGTCAGATGCCCCCTGATCTGTTACAGATATTGTGAAGCACTTCTATGAACACAACTTCGGGGTTCTGATCCTGAGAACAAGGGGCTTATTTCTGAAGCTAGTAATGTAAAATTAATCTGAACAAAATTCCCCAGTTCAAGAAACTCAAAGTAAGATATATTCTCATTTATTTGACAGGTTTCAGGGAAGAGTTTTTAATTCTTTCCTGACCACAGCCCACTGGCAGCTCTCATAGTGTCTCACAGACCTGATTGCATCTTCCCCATTCATGCCCTTGGTGAAAGGTTTGCAGACGCAGAAGAGATGTGCCAGCCAGCTGTGCCTGAGGCTTCTGGAGTCCCACAAACCATGACTGCTGGGACTGAACTGCATTGGCACATGCCAAACAAACTGCATATAAGAAAATTCTGTATGACAGGCTTAGTCCTCAAGAATTTGCAGCTGGAAACTGATACCTCATTCCAGGGACATTTTCAAATCTGGAACAGTGATTTCACTGCAAATTTTTTGTCTCAAATTATATTATGTCAAACTGTGAGATAGAATATAGTACAGAGGAAACAGTGGCCAGCAGTGACCCACCTGACACACTGCAGTGCAGCACTGCGAGAAGATGCCAGCTGAGCTCTCTCAGCCATAAAACTGTTTAGGCTATGGTCCAGCCAACCCACTCTTCCTCTCCACAGGATGTAGTAATACAGATGCTAACACATCTACTTGGTTTCCGAAGCAAGCTTTTTATAGTTCTGGCTACCAGAGTTGGATTTTATGTATTATTTTTTTCCATCATTCTGGGCTGGAGATTCCTCAGTTCACTGAGTGTACTAAGATCTCTGAACTTGGCTTCTGCCTGGGACATGACTACTCTTTTTCATATGTTCCATTCTCCTGATTGCTTAATTTTTACCAACCATCCTAAATCTTCCTCCTTACTAAAACAAGAAACACAATGCTCATTTCATGTTTTGTCCAGGGCTTTAGTCCCCTCACAATCCATACCGGTCCTGTCTTGTTTCTTCTTTTTCCCTTTAATATCAACACCTTTCACTAGCTCTTATTTATTTCTTTTGACAGAATTAACTCAGTTTAACCCTTGACATTTTTTATCTTGTAATAGCATTACCAGATTGAATCTTTTTCTAATGTTTCTGTCAGGATGGTCCAATTTTCCTTTCTTGTTCAGGTTGGATTATAAAAGTCATTTGCTAAAGGCAAATAAACAAGAACTCTTTACTTGTAAACAAAACTTAAGCTGTAATAGAATAGAGAACAACACAGTGCTCTTCTGACAAAGGATGAACCATCACTTTCTTGTTCATTGATCCCATTTAATTTCTACAGCAAGAAGGCTGCAGCTCCCAACAGACCCCTGGAGCACACTATGGAAAGGTGACTCTCTTTGACACATGCATTTAATTTAACATCCCTGACAAGGGACTGTCTTTTGATTGTCCCATTTCCCTGTCTCCCATCTTACGTGTCAGCTCCACTGGTGTGGTGGTTTTACCCAGCCGGGCAGCTGAACTCCACGACAACCGTTCTTTCATTCCCCCTCCTCAAAGGAAAAGGGGGAGAAAATGTGATGAAAAGGGCTTAAGGGTTGAGATAAGAGCAGGGAGATCACTCGACAATTATCGTCACAGGCAAAACAGACAGCATAGGGAGATTAATGCTATTTATTAACTAACAAGCTAGAGCAGTAAGAAGCTAAAAAGCAAACTGAAAACACCTTCCCCCCATCCACCTTCCAACTCCTCGCCATGAATGGCACAGGGGAACAGGGACTGGGTCACTCCGAGGCTTCGTCCCCGTCACTCCCTCACGGTCCCTCTCTGCCCCTGCTCCACGCGGGGTCCCTCCCACGGGATGCCATCCTTCCCCAGCTGAGCCTGCGGGGACTGCCCACAGGCAGCTCTTCAAGACCTGCTCCCACACGGCTCCGTCCCACGGGATCCATCCCCCAGGAGCAAACTGCTCCAGCACGGGTCCCCCACGGGCGGCAGCTCCCCCCAGACCCCTGCTCCTGCGTGGGCTCCTCTCTGCGGGCTGCAGCTCCGGCCCGGGGCCTGCTCCTGCAGGGGCTCTCCATGGGCCGCAGCCTCCTCCAGGCCACATCCACCTGCTCCACCGGGGGCTCCTCCATGGGCTGCAGCGTGGAGATCTGCTCCATGTGGGACCCATGGGCTGCAGGGGGACAGCCTGCTCCACCAGGGGCCTCTCCACAGGCTGCGGGGAACTCATGCTGTGTGCCTGGAGCACCTCCTGCCCTCCTGCTGCACTCACCTTGGGGCTGCAGGGCTGCTTCTTTCACATTTCTCATTCCTTACTCTCCCAGCTGTTGTTGTGCAGCAGGTTTTCCCCCCTTTCTTAAATCTAATCTAATCTCACAGAGGTGCAAATGACTTCTCTTACTGGCTCAGCTCTGGCCAGCGACAGGTCCCTTTGGAGTGGGTTGAAATTGCCTCTGATCTGACATGGGACAGCTGCTGGGGTCTGCATACAGAGACCACCCCTGCAAGCCCCCACTACCAAACCCTTGTCAAGTACACCCAATACAACTGCATAGGTGGGACCCATATATTTGGTGTGTGCCCCACTCAGCCCTGGAGATGCATACCTCAGCATAGGGCTCTTAAGTGTTGCCGTGTCCACTGAGAAAAGATGACAGTGTTTAATCATCATCACCACAATTTCATGAGCATTAAAACCATCTAAACTGTTTTCATGTAAGTGTAGCTAACAGTTTTTGTTTGTGAATAATGAAAAGCAGGGTGAAATTAAATACCTCTAAAATATTTTGCCAGTTCTCCCCCCATGTTCCAGCTCTGCTTTGCACTGACAGACAAATAAGATGCATATGAAAA
The DNA here is from genome assembly GCF_011077185.1 of Oxyura jamaicensis. NCBI lineage: Eukaryota > Metazoa > Chordata > Aves > Anseriformes > Anatidae > Oxyura > Oxyura jamaicensis. The sequence continues at coordinate 7,530,864 of NC_048894.1, forward strand.
TAAAATCACCAATGAATAACTCATCTATTCAGGAGAGCAAGCAAAGTCAGGAAGATTGTCTTTCCCATTTATGAGTTTAAAGCATGAATAATTTAGCAACATACTGGCACACTAAATATTTATTTGTGGTACTGTTCTAAGCAGAAAAGATTTAAAAAGGCACAGAAAAAAATTACTTTGACCATAAAGATAAAAATAGGAGATTTACAAACAATCTTAAATGATTTAGGAACAGAATTTATGCTTCTAAATCACTGCATTTCTGCTGGAAATGTCCTCCAGCATCCTATGTGGTTCCTAGATACTTACATTGGTTTGTCTTTATGTGCCTTATATTCTGCCACTTTTTGAACACAGTTTGTGCTAATATTCTGGAAGTAACACTTGAAAAACACACAGTGGATACCTTGGTTTTAATTACAAATACATTTTATGCAATGAAAAAATAATTTTATTTATTTATTTATTTGTAATTGGGCTAATAATCTGAGCCCTTGTTTTGCTTCATGCAAATCAAATCATGATCACCTCTCCCTGGAATCAGCCTCTGGAGGAAAGATGAGGGCAGAAAAAAAGGATATCAAAGACAATTTGCTGTAAATAGGGAGGAAGGAACATGGCAATGTGTTTGTCACCACGTGGTTTCCAAAGACAAAAAGGAAACAACACCCAACACCCACAGGCAACTCAGGATCTCTGTTTTCTCTCCCTGTTCTCAGATGTCACCATCTGAGGTGGTTCTCAAGCTCCTAAATTTCTGAGTTGCTTTTCTCTATCAGTTTACAAACAGTGCGTGGGGGGACAGGACATTCTGGATGACATGTTTAGACACAGCCCCATGTCTAAGTTCTTGTCTTAATAGTTAATGCACCATGATTTTAAGACAGAGCTGAGTGTGTGCAATTTTAGCTAGAGACAAGCAGTATAGGTAAAACTGTAAGGAGAGACCATATTTTAAATTCAGCAACACAAGATGCCAAAGTGAGTGTTCAAGTATTTGCTTTCTGAGTCATATTAGAAGTATTTTTTCAAAAAGCTTTCTCCATGTTCTTCACTTCTGCAGCTACCCCCCCCTTAACTTTTTTTTTTTATTTATTTTTTTTTTTAAATAGGCTGAGCATATTGTTTATCTCTGTGAAGTGGTAAGATGAACATTACATTTTCAGGCTGGTAAATGAGCTGCCTGCATCCTGCAACACTGTGCCTAATGTTACACTAAACCAGTTTCTGCCAAACCTCCCACACAGGAAGAAGTACTCTGTTGGCCTTGCAGGCTGCCATTGTAGAGGATGGGAAAGCCAGGCTCCAAACACGATGTTAGCTTCCAGAAGAGGGGCAAAATATCTGAAGTGTCAGTGGGATGAAAGAAGTGTCCTAGTTAACTATTAGGGCATGCATATAGAAACTTTTGGATGGGATTATGTGATGGTATTATGGCAGATGGTTGGAGTCAGACTAGATGACAACAGTCTTATGGCCGTATAAACTATAAATGGCATGAAACAGGGTATATTCATGTTACACCCATAAAAGCTATTTGAAACAATCACTAGGATTATATGATCAGGCATACACCAGCTGAGGAAAGCCAAAATTAAGGAATGACTGTTAATTTAAGAACAGCCACTATGACTGTCTTTTAATTTCATAATTTATTATGCACATTGCTCTATAATGTGAGGACCCATGAAGAAAAAGAGCTCTTTACAACTGCTCCTAACAAGCTGGTGGCAAGCCAGAGTGAACAGACCTGTGGCATTGACCCCTGGAAGCAGCTGCCTTGGGTTTGGGAACCCTTGATCTTGGTAGCCCTTGGGTTTGGGACCTCTGGGAGAAGGGACTTGGCTGCATCAGGGAAGGGTTGATCTTAAACGTTCCTCTTGAGTGAGTGCTCCAGCTGGCAAGACTAAGCTTCATACCAGCAGACAAGCTTATGGTTACATTCAGACCTGCAAATGCCCACTCTGTCATTGGAGTAGACCTCAACGCTCAGGTCCCAACTGGAAAACTGAAGCAACAGCATTTATCAGCTACAAAGGAGAGCCATGAAGACAAAGAAGTCCACTATGGACATACTGCAATGTGCTCAGATAGCAGCAGTTAAATAAATGGAAAATGTCTCACACAGGCCTGTCATGTTCTCTACTGATTATCTCCAGAGTGGAGGCTGGTAATTATAGTCCTGTACATTAAATTCAATCATGAGTTTGCCAAACAAAGCATAAGTTAATTAATTTTTACTTGTTCTCTGTAAGATTTGTACTGAGCTCATCTGTGTTAAAAGGACAATGCCTTAAACCACTGCCTTTAGTGTTTTCCAGCCTCACTGTCTTGGTTTAGGTAAAACTCAGATCACATCACACTGAAGCTTGTACCATCCAAATGTCTAAAAGCTGATCTGTTTTTTCATACGTTGTCCAGTGGTGGGTGACTGCCTGTTTGAAATTAGAATCATGGCCTTTTTTTACTATTCTGAGTATAAAATTTTCCTGCTTGAATTCCCTTTTCATCCTTGATATGATTTCAGGCTCTTTAATTATTCGACACTATGAATATTTTCTTCTTCACAACTCTGTCTATTTTAATTTCTTCTCCTCTTCTAAAAAAAAATTAATAAATAATCAAAAAAGATTATTTGTTTTGCATTCAGAATAAGCAATTTCTGGAAGCTTGAGAGTGTCCATCTCTCATCTTTCATCTGTAGGTGAAAACCTGCAGCCGCCATGAACTCATCGGTGGCATGTGCTAATGCCAGCAGCGTTCACAGTGGGTGTTTTCCACCCTCTCTCTCTGGATCCTCCTTGCTTCTTGCATAGCCATCACTTCAGTTTGATGAACTAATGGCACTTTCCTTGGCATATCACTGTTTAGCTGGGTATTGTTTTAATATTTTATTGACAAGGGATACTGTAGTACATGTCAGGGTGGGAAAGTGGCCACAGTCCTTCTGTGTGTTTACAAACACCAGTGCCTTGGACAGACAGGCTTGAGGTAGTTTCTGAAGGAAGAGTAGAATTCAGGGTGACAACTACCAGTATGAGAAGGAGAGTTGTCAACCTCCATCATGAACACCACGCTGGGCTCTGAGTTTTGACTTTTCTCTTTCCCCTTCCCCTCACCATGGCAGCAAGAGCCTGGCCCAAGTCTCATGGCCAAGTGAGGTAGCAAATCCATTCCTTGAGAGCTGTTCCCCTACTGTCTGCTCAGCCCAGCACCATCTTAAGCTCTATTGCTATTACTGTCCCAATGCCCAGTCCCAAGCTGGTGGTGGTTTTACTTAGGTATCTATGCTTTCCAGTCTCCAGGCACAACATGACATCTCAGAATTTTTTCCTGAAGACCCTCACTCAAAAAATTACTTTTTTGAGTGAAAGTCTTCAGGACAGCTCATTATTGGCCTAAAAGTATTGGTTTCCGTTGGGTGTTACCTGTCTATTGGAGGTTCCCTTATCCTTTCACACCTCTCAGTGCTGCATGCTTTGAATATTTTTCTCTAACATTTTCTATATCCTGGTACCTGTGCTGGTGTGATTTGCACTAATCCTAGAAGGACTTTGTACTACATTTTCTCAAAAACTAGATTTAGCTCTAGAATCCATACATACTTGGCAAAAAAGAAAGAGGCTTCTGAAAAGTGGAATACTTATTACCCAGGCATACATTTAGAAGTTAGGCTTTAGGACACATTGCTGGTAAAAAAATGTTTAATTTGAGAAAGACTTACCTTGCTTCATTTTGGGTATAATGATCTTTTTTAAGAGCAGCCTCTCTGTTGTATGATGACTGCCTGAAACCTACAGAAAATGAATGCATACAGCACTGAATGAAAGCTCAATCCAGAGCATTCAAGAGTGAACCTAAATAACAAGAAATCAGCTCCTAAGCTAAAGTTTGCAAATATTTAAAGAAAAAAACATAGAGTTACTCCTGCCTATTTAGGTTCAAATTGATTTTATTGGGACTTAGTTTACACTGCCAAAAACTGTCAAAAACAGAGATCTTTTTACAGTGAAGGAAGAGAAATGGTTAAAATGCAACTTTTTATGGCATTCTAGAGATAAAAGATAAGGAAAATGTTCCAAACTTTTTAATGAAAGATGAACCAATGACAAAAATGTAAGAGAGACTCAGAGACCACAAGTGTCTTTCATCAAATGCTGCCCAATCAATACAATGCTAAACAAAATCTAGACTGCTGGGGTAAAAATAACACGGTCAAGATCACTTTGGAAATTAGACTAAAAATAAAGGGGAAGGTTTCCTTCTTTTTCTTTACTTTTTTTTTTTTTTTTTTAATCGCAGTCTGGTTTGTTTAGCTGGGTTTTTCTGTGGGAGGTGCATTTTCAAAAAAATAAGTTTTAATAGGGACTAGAGAGGGAAGAAGGGTAAATGGTTTTTGTCCCAGCTGCTTATTTCTTTGCAGCTTCCAGCCCTGCAGCCCTCCCCAGCCTACCTACCTCAAGGCAATAGCATCATGCTTTTGAGAGGAGCTGGAGGCACAAGCTCTCTGGATGCAATATCTGTTTGGTTTTTTGAAAGCTCTAACTTTTTGGCAGTGTTCAAAGCCAAAAGATACCCAACAGTTTAGTTGTCAGCTAAAACAGTTGCTGGGGAAGTTGGTGGGAGTGAGGGGGTGGATGAAAGTTGGCTCAGTACTCTTTCTGCCATGGGCGTGGGGGTTATCTCCTGCTGGATTACTGTATCTGAAGGATTTAGAGCAACAAAAGAGCAATGGCTCTGTCACATCAGTCTCTTTCCAACCAACCTACATTCAGTCATGCCCCAAGCCTATGCTGGAATGGAGATGATTTGGCAGTTGCTGTTGATGAAAATGGTTTCAGACAAATTTATACAAAAAGAATAACAGAGAGCTTTCTAAACAGGGATGGTCTAGTTGGCAGAAAAGATGTTAACCAGCTATTTTAAAATAAGTTATAAAGAAAGCATACTAGACAAAACATATGCAGTAACTTAATAACAAAAAGCTGACAAATAATAGGGAAAGAGGGAAGCTGCTGTGAGCATGCATACAAAGCAAATGTTCTGCTGAAGTGAGGTTCCTGCCTTACTGTGAGAATTCAGAGAAAAAAAAAAAAAAAAAAAGAATTTCTGCCTCTGATGCTACTATGAAAAGTAGTTTTTAGCAGTAAACTACACTAAACTAATTAAAAAATGATCCATCTCATGGTGAGTTTGGAGAAAAGAGAGATCTGTTTCTGAGTACTAGAAGTGATACTTCTCCATGATTTTACAATATTAATTCTTCCATTAGAAGATTTGATGCCCAAGAAGAAAAGTAATGACCTTAGCGGGATAAGCAACAATATTTTATATCAAAGAAGATTTTACAGAAATTTGAAGTTTAGTCTGCTATTGCTGAAGGCATCTGTGTCAAACAACCAAATTTGTATTTTAAGTATAACATTGTATTTCAGCATAATTATATTGCTTCCCTACTAGTGACTAGCCTGAAGGCATTTTTAAACTAAATTTTGCTTACTTTGCTTTAAAAAATGTGGAAAATGTGAAGTTTTATACCTCATATATATGAACTTTAGTGCTTGATACACATTTATAGGAAACAGGATGTCCAAATAAGAAGGGATGATAAAATTATCTGCTCTGCTGTAGCACTGTGTTCAGCCCAGGCGAAACCTGACAGCATTTTGGACAATTTATTAAAGTTATACCCAGGTTGAATTCAGATTATATCGCCAGTCTACTTCGCTAGATCTGAAGTGGACTGCTTAAACCTTCCACTATATGTAAATGCTTTAGGGAATTAAGTATTTCTAGACATAATCTGCCAGAAAACACACACACTACTTCAACTTTTCAGCTACCAAAATATCTTCTATCTTGTACAGCCTGTATTTTTTTTGTTTTCTGTTAGATTAAATCACTGATATGATCGTGATATTTAAAACTGGTCTTCAAAATTCTTTAAAATGTGTTCTTATGCAGTTCTTACCACTGCCCAGTTGTTTATCAGAGTCTCTTATTGCACCACTACTCATACATAATTGTGCACTAAAATTGGATGTATGAGCTAAATCTGATTCTCTTTCACTCCTGTAGATATAGAGGTAGGTACAAGGCATTAGCATACTTTAAGGAGTGCAAAATTTGGTACTTTATATGTGGCTCACTAGCTTTCTGTGGGTAAACACTAAAGAAAGTTAGCTCTTCTCCAAGAGATTCATCTCCTTCCAACCCACATTCACTAATTGATTTTTCTCTGTAAATTGTTGCTGTTCTGGAAATAGTTTTACTATCTACTGAGGTCTCTGATTCACTGCTTTATCTGAAGTGGCACTTTCTATTTCAAGGTAGTCTCTGATTCAAGCACTTCTGCAGGTATTGTATGAAAAAGGTTATCATGATAATCATTGCCTGCATGGGAGTCACAATGCTAAGAAGATGCTGCACAGATTGGATTTGTGCTGTTGCTCTCATTGCCTGGATCATGTTCAAACACTTTGAGTTGACAAATAGAAGTTCAGAACATCAGAACAGGAGTGTTGGAAGCAGATATCTATCTCTCCGCTCTAATGAGCTCCTTGGTTCTCTTTGATTATTTCCTCAGAAATAGCACAACTAAATGCTTCTTGCAGCAAAACTCTTCCTTCTCTGGTGATAAATTAGAATAGAATGGTTGTGACTTGATTATGAAATGCAGTGTTGCTGAGGAGAACAAAGAAGAGGTGAATCATTATTAGGAATGACGTTAGGGTGGTGATAAGGTTTCACAGCAATAGTGATGTTAAAGGGAGTGTGCAAATTATATGCTGCAGTTTTAGTATAAATGCAGAATGAAAGGAAGACATATGACTTACAATTTACTGCAAGAAAATTGAGTGGTTAGGTCTGTCCTAAACTCCCTGGAGGAATCACTGAAAGACGTCCTTTGATTTCTCAAAGTCATAGCATCATAGTGTTGGAAAGGCCCTCAGAAGGTCAGCCAGTACATCCGCCTCCCAGGGCAGGACCAACTTTATATGAGTTATTCTTGTCAACGCTGTTCTGGAAGACGTCCACTGCTAAAGATTCATATGCTCCCCAGACAGCCCATTCTCATGCTCCCTGACCTGCTCGTAAAATGCCTAGAAAGCTTTTTTCCTGGTTCACAATCTGTTAGTTATTAGTAAAATATTTTGAGCTCGGCTTTTGAAAGTCACTTTGTGGATTCATTGGGAAGACAGCTTGTCAGGACCACAAGGCAGATATCTAATTCCTGTTGTAATACATTGCTGCAGAAGGTCTACTGGTTTAGTTGACAGGGTTTAGCGGATGGACCCATGGCAAAGAATTATGGTAGAGTCCAACACCTATGTCTTGCATCATACTGTAGCACATATTGAACTGCAGTTTTGGAGCTCACTAATAGCATCTAACCTTTAGTTCTAATAAAAACACCTGAGATTTGGATTTTTTTTTGTATTATTACTACTTTATATTTTATTTTTCCCTGAGAAAGACAAAGCTGGAGGATCTGTCCTTTCTTTTATAATCCAGCAGATGGGGAACTGAATGTGGGTTTTCTTGTGACATTGTCAGACTCCTAGGACCTGTCACCCTGCTTCTTAAATAGTCACAGAGTCAGTAATTTGGAGGATGACTCTGGAACTTGAGTTGTCTCAACAAGAAGAAAGGTTATTTAAAACTTTTGCTGTGCATCCCCATGAAATTAAAGTTGATTCAGACTCAGGATCATTTGTGTTTATTATGTGAACACCATGCTGAAGCACGGCAACATTTCAGAAATTTTTCAACATTTTGTTATTTCTGCAGGAAAAAAAGTGTTGAACTCAATACATGCAGAAAATTCAGGAATAGTTCCAGATATCTCAAAACAACATTCCCAGAATACAAAGGAGTCAGGAAATTAATACCTTTGGGTTTTGGGTTTGTGCAGATATAGGGGAAAACAGCTTGTCTGCTTCAGAAAACAGGGAAAGCAAAACAAAAGATGAATATAAGGCTTTTGTTGTTGTTGTTGTTCTTTTTTGTTCTTTTTTGTTCTTCTTTTTTTTTTTTTTTTTTTGCAATTGTGAGAATCTTGGGTCAAGATCTCTGATTAGCTTCTTGGCTCTAAAGCACCTAATGCAATGGAGCACTGTTTTAATTGTTCTCTTTTAAATAACACATTAGCAATATCAAAAAGGAATAGAAAAACTGTCTTGATGTCCATTTGCTGTGATCCAGGACAGACCCAACAAATATCAAATCCCAGGATTTTATAAGAATTTTTTAGATGTTTACTGTTTCTAACCACTGACATGTCCTTCCTAAACATGAAGAACTTAACATTCATGGACAACAGTTCTCCATGATCCAAAACAAAACACATCTCCACACCCTTTAGCCTGGTTTCCATGCACTCATCTTAAAAAACTGAAATCAACTGAAATGGATTCCAGAATTTCAGTCTGTGTTATTTTTGTATAAGGAAGTGGTACTGGAACCCAAGATAAAAAACTAACACAAGAACACTGGTGTTGCTGATGCTGGGACTTTCTTCTCTTCTTTCCACCCCAATTCTCTTTTCTCTACACTCTTGAGAATTTGCATCCTATTTCTGCTATTCCACTGTCTTCATGTGGTTCATGCAAACCACAGTCTTCCTTTCTTGCTATCACAACTGTCTTTACAGTGAGAAACTATCCTTCATGGGATGGTTATGAAGATGAAGAAATATGCCATAGCAGGTGAAACATTTAGTGGGGAGGTCTGGTTTCCTTTTGGATGTTTGGTGTTCATGGAACAGTCCCACCAACTCTATGCCTCAGTTTCCCCAAGAGTAAGCAGAGATAATAATGCTTACCTTTTTTTTACTGTCTTTTTTTTTTTTTTTTTTTTTTTTTTGTCTGTTGATGATGTACATATCTGGTAATAGTTGTTTTTACAAGTGTTAACACTAAAGATTATATATTGCATATGTATCTTAGGGAGCAGAGAGATAAATCCCCTCAAATAACAAAACCCTGTCTGGAAGAACTGGATTGTTTTGTACTGGAGGATGAGCAACTATTTGAAACCAGTGCTTGTATGCTTGTGGATGGAGGCATGTGTCAGGTGTTATCCTCCAGACAGTTGACTTCTGCCTGCTCTCTACAGCTGTGACAGAATTCCTCTTTCAAGTGGCCACAAAGCACTACCAGGATATATCAGAAGTGTATTGAGACAGTTCATCCTGGAAAATGTGATTTCACAGCTAGTAGAACATTAGACATGGTGATAAAAAGGCTTAATATGTGTTGTTTGTTTTTTTCTGTCAACAGTGATTTTTTTATTGAATGTTTGAAGCTGAGCAAAATGAAGTCTCTACAAGATTTCCTGAGTGATTCTGTTTTGATTTTTCATCTGGAAGAGTATTATTTCCTCAGACACTACAAAAAAAGACCCACAAAAATATTTTTGTGTGTGTTCTTGACAATAATATGCACAAGCCCTGTGCACTTTGTCCTTGGACTTCGCCTCATAGGAAAACAGCTTCTTCAGACAGAAAAGGCTGCTTTGGTGTTGACCTCTAAAACTATCAAAAAAGGAAATTATTTTAATAGCTAGGTTATGGTAACCTAAGTCTACACTGCCTTCTGTCCCAGCTTCCTGCCATGCCCCAGTAGAAGTGCTCCCAGTATGGCAGGTAGAGCCAGAGGAGCTCAATCCATTGTGATGCTGATGCAGCCAAATAATGAGGCTTTGTCCAGAGCAACTCCTTGCAAATGCACAGTCCTGGGCAGGGAGAGGGATGAGACAAGCACTTTTGACAGCAATATCAAATTATGTAACCACATTTTCAGGTTTGTAGTCAATTAAACCAAGACTTCTGAAACCCAGGGCATTAATGTGCTGGTGGTGATTTCCATTAATCCAGAGGCTGTGAGCTGTAGTGCAGGGGTAGCTACACACCTACTTTAGATATGGCAGTGAGGAGGGAGGCAGAGAGCCTAAATTTCAGCTACCCCTAAACTGACTGTGAAATGTGATTCAGAATCTTGATTTAATTGTGTTATGTCAGGGAGGTTCAAAGTGATGCATGACATTTTACCTCCTAGCTCTTAGCAGTAAAGGCAATGGCTTGGGATGCAGGATGGGGTTGCTAGTATGTGTGTCCTATGCTTAAAATGAAACTTTTTGCCCACCTGGCATGTCAGTTATCTTCTAAGATACTTCATATGTTTCCCAGTGTCTTGTTATTATTATTATTATTATTATTATTATTATTATTATTATTATTTTGAAAAGTGTGAAACAAAACTAGGAAGAGTTTTATGCATTGAAGCTGCCCATCACGGCTGTATCCGTGTGGTGGCAGGACTGGGGTGGCAGGAGTGACTATAGGCAGAAGGGGCTGCCAGGAGATGTATGACAGCTCCTGTTTTAATGTGTGACATATAGGGTCAAGCCAGAGTCAGCTCAAATGGATTTGACCTAAATAAAAACAGCAAGTGAGGAATGAGCTGAACAGACAAGTAGAGAGGGGACTGATAACGTGTTTCTTTGAAAAATCCCTGCTCTTCCTGCATTTGCACTTGGGACAGGTGGGCATTCTTCATGCAACTCTGAGAACCTTCCCAAAAGTGAGGAGAGAACAAACCTCTTCAGACCCACAGGGAACCAGAAGTGTTGAGACGAAAATCACTTGATCAAGGACATCAAAGAGAGAAGGGGGGTTTCTTGGAATGGGAACAGATGAGTAACCTCAGGCCATCATCAGAAGTGGAAATGCCTCTTGGACATGCCCTTGCTTGAAAGAAAACTGAAGTCTCACCTGTCTGGCAAAGTTCAGGAAATAACACAAGCTCCTGAAGTGGCAAAGGATCACTTGTAATGGCCTTCTGTGAGATAGGACTCCATTTCAGTGTCTAATGATTTGCATTCATGTATGACCACTGCTTCCCACTCTCATCAGTTATTAGATGCTGAGTGCTACTGGAAAGCTGTGCTGTTCCACAGAGGATTGCTGAGCTGGACAGGGGGCAGGACAGGTACAAACATACCCTTGGTGTTTTTGAAGGGCATCTTGGAGAGGCACTGATAAGAGATTGACATCTGACTATGCAAGTTGTCATGGGACAGGCAGAAAAAGGAGGGGATTCCTTTAAATCCAGATAAATGTTTTAGCTTTTTATCAGCATCATCCGCACAGGTGACAAGTACATAAAGCTTGGGGAAGTGTCAAAGCATGGTCTGTTAGGTGCATAGAGAACATTTATGTGGGTATAGTTGTACATTGTATAACAAAGTAATGCAGTTGCTTTCAGCTCTGTTCTTGATTAGTGACTAAATAAAAGAGAAAATTTCATCTGGTTTCTATTCCATAAAAGAGGTGCTCTGTAACATATATATCTTTTTCTGTCCCTATGCTTGTTTTGGGTAGGAACAGGTTTGTCAATCTCTTAGTACAGAAGACAATCAAGACAAGAATTTTTATGCACAATATAGTTATTTCCAATTCCCATGATAGAAAAAAAAGTCAATATATGTAGTCAATGAAAACAGCTGTGCGTTTGACAGGACTTTATTCAGAATGGGTATCAATCTCGAGCTGAATGTTGGGATATACTTTCCCATATAATAGTGGCATGAGATGGTAAAAACCTTCTGTCTAGTTTATTGGTTAGGTCTGCAGCTGAGCATCCAAGTGACCCCCAAAACATTTCTTTACCTCCCTGTAACTCTTTCTCATTTTTTTTTTTCTTTTTTTTTTTTTTTTTTCTCCAGCATGTGGCCAGCTTGCAAGGTGAGGGGGCTGAATAACTTTTATTCTGCCTGCAGCACAAGAGGCCTCTTATCCTGGTTGGGGATCTCAGGATGACCATATTATGAACATCTTGATCAAATACATCAGTTACCATGAATGAGCCCAAACTCTCTTCAGCTAGCCTTGCTAGTGCTTTTGCCTATCACTTGAGGACAAAGAGAACTTCTGTAGTGTAGGGGTTGTGGGGCAGTTGGGATCTTTCATCTGTATTTTCTATACTTTTGAGATTTTTTTCCTTCACCTGCTCCTGTGCACTGCTTTCAGATGAAATAAAGCACATTTCATCAATGTTTCTAGTGGGATTCAACACATTTCAGTACTCCAGATTCTCCTTTAGAGCTCTGCTTTTGTTGTCATATTGTTTATCAACCATTCCTGCCACAGAGGCTCACAACGTGAGTTCATGTTGATCATCATTTTTTAACATGAGCCTCTGCTTTACACAAGCAGTTCCAGCTGGCTCAAAGCAGAGCCTCTGAAAGACCCCAAAGCCAAACATAGTTTTCAATAGGCATGACAAAATGTGGGTGATTTTATTAATTAACTACTTGTTCCTTATCAGCTTCAGATGACTTGCCAGCGTATACTTTGTCAGTCCATTTATCATTCTAATTACTGCATACTCTTTATCCCCCACAGTTCCTTTGTAGAAGATATCTTTCTCTGGCATCTCACTCTTTAAACCTGTATACACAAGTGGATTTTAGAGTTGCATGAGAAATGCTTTAGCAATATGCATATATAAATGATCAAAATTTTGTTCAAGGAGACAAATCTTAAAATAAATAAAGGAAGGAAAAACTCCAGTTGGGGCCTCACAAGGGCAGAGAAGAGAGGGACAATCACCTCCTTCCACCTTCTGGCCACTCCTCTGTTGATGCAGCCCAGGATGCAGTTAGACTTCTGGGCTGCAAGCACACACTGCTGGCTCATGTTGAGCTTTTTGTCCAGCAGAACCCCCGAGTTCCTCTCTGCAGGGCTGCTCTCAAAGAGTTTTTCTCCCAGTCTGTGCTCATGTCTGGGATTGCCCTGATCCAGGTGCCGCACCTTGCACTTGGACTTGTTGAACCTCATTCAGTTCACATGGGTCCACTTCTCCAGCCTGTCCGGGTCCCTTTGAATGGCATCTCTTACTTCTGGTGTATTGACTGCACCACTCAGCCTGGTGTCATTGCAAACTTGCTGAGGGAGCACTTGATCCTAATGTCTATGTTATTGATAAAGATCAGGCTGCTCCAACTAGATATAATCCTCATTGGGCAGTCAAGATATAAACTCAAGCACTATCCAGATAAAAGTATTGGTTATGAACCAAACAGACAATACATCTCCAAGAGATGGAAAAGAAACACTCATTAAGTGTTGACAGAAAGGTTGGCAGATTGTTTAGAAATGTGTGTTAAGGGCACAGTATCTGCTCTGCCCATATTTAGGCATCACATTAATTAGCAAAATCTTTAAATGAGGTTAAGGATTTAGAGCATGAATTCTTGCCCTGAATATCTCAGGAGAAATTCCTGTCTTCCCTCTTCCCTTTTCTCTCCATCTTTATAGCTCTACGTCAAAAGGAAAATGCAAGGCAGATATGCTCAAGTGCGGTGAGACAAATAGGTGTCAGAGTGCTTCCCCATAGAGATATGAATTCAAAGTACAAAAGGGGTCAAGATACTCTGACTTACACAAAGCCTCCAAGCACTCAAAAGCATTTCCCGAGCTGCTTGCTGCATGTGGCTTCTGAAAATATGGCCCCATTTACAATTGCCGGGCACCAAGATCTTCTGAACATTAAGTTCAGTGGAAATTAAGACAAAACATGCCAGAGTTTGGTGCTAAAAAGGAGACAAGATGCCAAAGAGAATCTTTTCTGATGCCAGCTGCTGCCTACTTTGCTCCTTTTAGGAGCTATCACCTTCTTTAATATTCTCAGTGATTAAAGTAGGCCATTCCCAATCCTCAGGCAAAAGTTGTTACTACTTGATTAATATTAAATACTTTTTGGATTTTTAACATAATAATTTTGTTTTTGCCTAATTATGATCTTTAAAGGATTATATATCGTTTTTTCCTCTCTGTTTGGCAGACCTAAGTGCTCAGTAGTTATTGATCAGACCTTCAACATGAATCCTAATGGAACCACGAGAGCATGTGATACATCTCTGATCAGTCTCTGCATTGCTAATGAATGCACTTCAAGCGAATGAGATTTGTTTCAGCTTTGTGCAGTTCATACAAGGCTTTGAAAATACACAAAATAAGAGTCCTCATGCTTATTTTGACATTATCAGAGATAAGTTTTATCAGAACCTGGGATACTAGCCTATTTCTTGGAAGCTGCCAGTGTAAATCCATAACTCTCTTCTGAATCAGCACAGCACATTTGTTGTGCTCTACAGCAAGAAGAGATCAACAAGAGATAATGGACCATGATACCACCACAGCTCTGGGAAATGGGGCAGTGGAAACAACAGCAAATGATGATTGAAATGCCTGTGTTAAAGCTCAGCCCTGGAACAGTTTGTTTGCATTGTCTCTTCAGTTTCTTCATCTGAAAAATAAAGCGCTGTCTACTTCAGACAATTCTCATGAAGCTCAGAAAAACAACACAATTTTTCTGATTCTGGATGGAGGGGCAGGGTTGGAAATGGTGGCCTGACATCTCTTTAACAGAAAATGAAAGAGAAAAAGGGGAGCTTAGTCCTTCTAAGTCGCTGAAGTACCACTGCTCAAAGAGAGCCTTTACTTACACATTACACATTTAATTTGTGATGAGACCAAGCCCAAACAATGTGCGAGCTGAGTATGGGAGACATAAAAATCAAAGCTTGCCTGTAGGTGGCTGTCAGGAGACTGCTGGGGACCAACACCTCTGACAACTAAACCAAGTTCCTTTTGCCCAAAATTGACATTTGGCAAACATTTCTGACTAAGTGAGCTGAGTGGTGACAAAGTGACTTCTAGTGTGGTGGCAAACTGAGGCTTTACATGATCTCAGGAACCTTGCTAAGAGCTTGCCCTGTCCGTGCACCTTTTCTTCAACCATGAATGGCTCAGGTCTTTATATTTCACACTACTACATCTTTAGGGTGCTATGAGGTCAAAAAATCCTCAATGATTAACAGGTCTTTGGACACTGCGGTAATGAAGCCATATTAGTTGCCAGTAAAAGTGTCAGTAATTGACTGGTGTGCTGCAACATGAAGTGGAAGATAGTTTATTTTTAGGAAAGATATTTTTGTCCATTTTATCCGTATTTTACACTTGCTCTCAGAACTTTGAAATTCTAACAAGGACCATTTTAGAAATTAAAAATGTATGGCGTGAGGCTATTTTATTTTACCATTAAGGCACTCCACTGCTGTATTCCTGAGTCATCATGGGAGGAGGAGGAGGGGTGTCCTGCAAATTTTGCAGCAAGCTGTGCATTACACAGCTGCACTGAAGGACCTTGAGTGCATTTTACTCAGGGAAAAATGGTAGTGGTGGCTGGCAAGAACTACCTTTTATAACAGAAATGGTAAAAAGCCATTAAATTTGCAATAGAAAGAGATACAAACCTCTGGACATGACATGTCAAAACATTTAGACTAATTTGATACTGAATCCCAGTCACTCAGAGAGCCCAATATTATTGAATGCACCTCACAACATGCATGCTATTTGCTTTATGTATTTACCCCTTCTTTTGGAAGGGTATTGCTCTTTGCTTTTCTGGTCCACATAATTTTGCCTGGGTCTTGATATTATGTAACCTCTAATTCCCTGTGCAGATGTCTTTTCTGTAATTCCTGCATTGTGCAAGAAGAATATAATTGGAAAAGTCAAGGTCTAGGTTAATTGTACTGCTGCTGTTTTGCAGGTGTGCTCAGCACTTCCTTTAAATTCCTGTTGGCTAAAGGGTTCAAAGGCAGGTGGCTGAAAATGGGCTGCTACCTCTGTATTTAAACACTTGCATGTTAATGGCCTGACCCGTGAGAAGCAATGGACACCCACATGAACGCCCCCATCCTCCTTTGCACACATTTGGGTAATTATCATAAAACGACTCGAATATTAATCCCCCATCTTCCAGTCAGTTAACCCCAAGGGCTTTGCTAATGTTAAAGGACTGAGCCCTGTGACTTTTCTGTTTGGTAGATATATTTATCATAGGTGAGTTTCAATATGGGGCAAGAGGAGGTCAGAACAAAATTCATGCCTTGAATCACTAACAGAGCTGGAAAGAAAACTTCTGTAACCATTGCAATCAGTCTAGTTTCTTGCTATAAGTCTCCCTGTGGTAAGGTCTGCTTGATTATTGCTTATCGGTGTTCCTTCTTACCATTATTTTGCTCTCTTTAGTTCTGCAAAAGCTATCACGTTCATTCTTTGTTTTATTGTCTAAAGGAGTGGAGGTCAGAGGATGCTGGTGTAAAATGGAGTAAAAGACCTTCATTCATCTGCATGTACTGGAGCAACTTCTGGTGGAAGGCGCAACTCTGAGCCCATGTCCAACCTGATGGAAATGAACCAGCCTCTCCCAGGCCTTTGTAAATGATTGGCAAGTACTTAGAAAAATTTGGATTGGAAAAAAACAAAAACAAAAACAAAACAAAACAAAACAAAAAACTAAAACAAACAAACAAAACCTTTATGGTCATGAAGTCCAACCATCAAACTGACCTACCAAGTCCCATCACTAACCCATGCCCCACTGAAGTGTTAACACTGCATTCTGGTATCAGGGACATCCCCAGGTTAGTATCTGAGGGTTTGACTGAAATACACTAAATGTTTGACCATTTCCAGGAATAACTTTGGGTGAGAGAATATGATATGTCATCATGGAGAGATATACTAGTAGACTAGAAAAAAATATCTCTGCTGTAGACTTCAATAGGAAGATTCTGATATCTAGAGAAGAAAATAATCTCAGGTTTTAAGAAATGACTTACATTAATGTTTAAATGAGTGTCATAGTTTGAGCTGGGACAGAGTTAATTTTCTTTGAAGAGGCTCACACAATGCTGTGTTTTGGGTTTTTGATGAAAATAGAGAAGATAACAGACTGATTTATTAGTTTTTGCAGAGCAGTACTCACACAGAGCCAATGACTTTCCAGCTCCTTGTGCTGCCCTGCCAGTGAGGAGGCTGGGGGTACACCAGGAGCTGGGAGGGGACACAGCCAGGACAGCTGGCCCTGACTGACCAAAAGGATGTCCCATACCATGCGGCATCATCCTCAGCGATAACAGCTGGGGTAAAGAAGAAGGAAGGGGGATAATGTTCGGAGTGATGGTGTTTGTGTTCCCAAGAAACCATTACAGGTGATGAGCCCTGCTTTCCTGGAAGTGGCAGAATGCCTGCCTGCCAATGCAAAATAGTGAATTAATTCCTTGTTTTGCTTTGCTTGTACATGTTTCTTTTTCTTTATTAAGTTCTTATCTCAACCCATGAGTTCTCACACTTTTATCTTTCTAATTCTCTCCCCCATCCCACCTAGGGAGAATGAGCAAGTGGCTGGGAGGTGCTCAGCTGCCTGCTGGGGCTAAACCACAGCACTGATGGTAATAGCTCACTATAGTGTGACATGAAGACCTTCTCTTCTTCCCAGTTCAGTGTTGCATATGATGATTCATTCAAATCTCCTTAAAAGCTCACAATGGTTTTAAGGTGATCTGATGCCCACGATGCCCATGATCTGGTTCCCCTTTTGTGCAACCTCCCCTTGGGCCGGCTTCACTCCATGATAAACTCTTCTCAGGTTTGAATTTGGCTTCAAATCAAACATGTTTGAAACAGCTTCAGCACATTCCCTCTACAGCAGCAGGAAGCAGAAGCTGTATTTGCTATGAAACTTGTGATGCAGTTCTTCGTCCACACATGAAACACTAAATCACTGGAAGGCAGCAGGAATGGTTGTACCGTGGCTGCAAATTTGTTAGCACTGCTGTGATAAGCAAGTCATACTTAGTTAAGCAAACTGTTTGTTTTCACTCTTCCTGAGCAAGAGGTCAAGAGAAGTTCACTGTAATTAACAGTTAGGAGATACATGAGATGGAAAAGCATGAGGCAGTGTTTATTTAAAGAGCTATAAAACGGGAAAATAAATAAATAAATAAAAAATTCTACCAGAGGGGGAGCTATTAGAATCAACTTTCATTAGGAATGGTTCTGTAATAAAGAGTTGTAAGTTCATAAAAGAGTGTAAAGCCATCTGAATAAACACCAGGAGCAGATCTCAGCAGTCCAGGAGACACAAGGGAATGGAACACCAAGTAATACTCATAGGTCTTTTACTTCAGACTCATGTGCAAGCTTCAAGCTGCATTCCTGTAAATGCCGGGTGCATTATGAACTTCCGTGGCTGGAATGGAAATTTAGGAGTCCCAGTGGGGAGCTATCTGTCCTGCAGCACCCGTGTGAGAAATGCTGGAGGGTCTTTATAGTGTGTGTAATATCGCTCAGCACATTGCTGTGCACCAGTTCCTTCTGCCTGCAGCTATGAAGTGGTGATAATCATAGAATCATAGAATATCCTGAGTTGGAAGGGACCCTTAAGGATCATCAAGTCCAACTCTTGACACTGCACAGGTCTACCCAAAAGTTCAGACCATGTGACTAAGTGCACAGTCCAATCTCTTCTTAAATTCAGACAGGCTCGGTGCAGTGACAACTTCCCTGGGGAGCCTGTTCCAGTGTGCAACCACCCTCTCTGTGAAGAACCCCCTCCTGATGTCAAGCCTAAATTTCCCCTGCCTCAGCTTAACCCCGTTCCTGCGGGTCCTGTCACTGGTGTTAATGGAGAAAAGGTCTCCTGTCTCTCGACACCCCCTTACGAGGAAGTTGTAGACTGTGATGAGGTCTCCCCTCAGCCTCCTCTTCTCCAGGCTGAACAGGCCCAGTGACCTCAGCCGTTCTTCGTACGTCTTCCCCTCCAGGCCTATCACCATCTTCGTAGCCCTCCTCTGGACACTCTCCAACAGTTTCATGTCCTTTTTATACTGTGGTGCCCAGAACTGCACACAGTACTCG
The DNA here is from genome assembly GCF_011077185.1 of Oxyura jamaicensis. Classification (NCBI taxonomy): domain Eukaryota; kingdom Metazoa; phylum Chordata; class Aves; order Anseriformes; family Anatidae; genus Oxyura; species Oxyura jamaicensis. The sequence goes on from NC_048894.1 coordinate 7,549,642, forward strand.
AGGTGAGGCCGCACCAGCGCAGAGTAGAGCGGGACAATCACCTCCCTTGACCTACTAGCGATGCCGTGCTTGATGCACCCCAGGACACGGTTGGCCCTCCTGGCTGCCAGGGCACACTGCTGGCTCATATTCAACTTGCTGTCTACCACGACCCCCAGATCCCTCTCTTCTAGGCTTCTCTCCAGCGTCTCATCGCCCAGTCTGTACGTGCAGCCAGGGTTTCCCCGTCCCAGGTGCAGGACCCGGCACTTGCTCTTATTGAACTTCATACGGTTGGTGATCGCCCAGCTCTCCAACCTATCCAGATCTCTCTGCAAGGCCTTTCCACCCTCATTCGAGTCCACGACTCCTCCAAGTTTGGTGTCATCAGCAAACTTGCTCAAAATACCTTCTATTCCTACATCCAGATCGTTTATAAAAATATTGAAAAGTACCGGCCCTAAAATGGAGCCTTGAGGGACGCCACTAGTGACCGCCCGCCAGCCTGACGCAGCCCCATTTACCATAACCCTTTGGGCCCTGCCCGTTAGCCAATTGCTCACCCATTGTATGATGTTTTTATTTAGCTGTATGGTGGACATTTTGTCCAGTAGGATCCTATGGGAGACCGTGTCAAAAGCCTTGCTGAAGTCCAAAAAAATCACATCAGCTGGTTTCCCTTGGTCCACCATACGGGTGATCTTATCATAAAAGGAAATCAAGTTAGTTAGGCAGGACCTACCCTTCACAAACCCATGCTGGCTGGGACCAATGACTGCTTTGTCCCCCAGGTGCACCTCAATAAGTTCGAGAACCATCTTCTCCATGATTTTACCAGGCACTGACGTGAGACTGACAGGCCTGTAATTGCAAGGGTCTTCTTTCTGACCCTTCTTGAAAATCGGCAAAACATTTGCCAGCTTCCAGTCTACCGGGACCTCTCCAAATTCCCAGGATCGTTGAAAAATAATTGAGAGAGGTTCCGCGATGATGTCCGCCAGCTCTTTCAGCACCCGGGGATGAATCCCATCCGGACCCATGGACTTGTAGGGATCCAGGTGGAGTAGCAAATCCCGCACACGTTCAGGGTCAGTTGGGAGTTTGTCATCCCCACCGTCCTGGTCCTCCAGCTCGGGGCACCCTGGGTCCCGAAGCCCATCATCGGCAATGAAGACAGAGGCAAAGAAGGCGTTAAGCGTCTCTGCTTTGCCTATGTCATTGTCTGTGAGGAGACCTTCCCTATCAAGGAGCGGCCCTATGTATTCTTTAGTTCTCCTTTTTCCATTCACATATCTAAAAAAACCCTTTTTGTTTTCTCTCACAGACACAGCCAGCTTCAACTCTAGGCGTGCTTTGGCCACACGAACTTTCTCCCTACAAACACGAACAGCATCCCTGTATTCTTTCCATGACACCTGGCCCTCCTTCCAGTAGCGAAACACTCTCTGTTTCCGCCTAATCTCCATTAGAATGTCCCTGGTCAGCCACGCCGGCCTCCTGCCCCGCCTGCCTGACTTGCGATATTTAGGAATTGCCTGATCTTGTGCTTCTAGGAGGCATCGCTTAAAGAATGACCAGCTCTGGTGGACATCGAGGCCTTCAAGAGCAGTTTCCCAGGGGACCTTGCTGACTAGTTCCCTGAGCAGCCTGAAGCCTGAAGTAATGTTAACAACCATAGTGCCAGGGCTGATAATCATCCTTGGCTTGGGTTTCCCAGGGTGCAGGGCTTTTCATACCAGTAGTCTGAGCACCTCAATAGTCTTTTCCTTCCCTTCAATGGGGGTGGGAGAGGAATGAGTGGGGTCAAAGCCACAAAATTCAGAGTAGCTGGGTTGGCCCAAAATTTCAGCCAAAATGACCTGGGAAACATGCAGATCCTCAGGGCATGTGAGCTCAGCTGGAGGTGCTTCCAGTGCCTTCCTCCTGGGCCTGTTGAAAAGGACTGCAAACATGCTGGAGAGGACAGCACAGAACACTGACCCCAAAACTATTCAAGTAGTATGATACCAGCAATAGCACAGCTGTTCTTGACTACTTTGGAGCCATGTGTTTATATTTTAATTCAGAGCCAAAGCTAATGATTGAACAAAGGATTTTGCTTTTTGGAAGGATGCTTTAAAACCTCCCATGTTCTTGAAAAACGTTCTCTCATAATGCAGATGTCTACTGGTCAGCACAAGTATATTATTTGGGGGGGGGGATTTGGTTAATATTTAATTCCTGATAAGTCTCATTTTTAATTTGCTTCTCTTCCCTTATATATTACCAATCATTTCCTAAGGTATCATTCCTACTCTAAGTGACCAGAAATTAAAAATAAAATGAAATAAAATAAAAAATAAAAAATAAAATAATGCTCCACTGAAATTAAAAGTGGAAGAACTATATTTGAAAAATAACAAAGGTTGAAAAATGACCTGGCAACATTTAATGTGGACACTAACATCTATTCATAAATCAAATGGCATTCTTAAAGAATTTGTCCCATCTTCACTCCTTTGCAAGCACTCACCACACCTTTGGTTGCTGCAAAAATAATAAATAATAACCATCAAAATCAGATGTTGCCAAAGGTAGTAAATATAAGTTTTACTTGAAAAAGAACTCTAAAAATTATAGGTTTTGGTTCATTATCAAAGAACATTTTCTACTTCACACCATTATATGAGCTTTTGGATTTGTGAGGAGAGTACAGAACTGAAAATAAAATCCACTCTCTAAAAGCTTAGATTTCACACACAGTGCTTTATCTTTATTGCTAGTGGGATAAATTTCTAGCTAAAATTTACACAGCATTTTATAAACCTAATAAGATGTTTTCTATGCTCCAAAGTTCCCCGGTCTTAGGAAAAAAAAAAAGTTGATTCATGTAGTTGAAGGAATATAGGAACCTTGCCACCTGACAATAGACCTGAAATCCATCTTCTCTACTAACCTGGCTCTGACACTGACCCATAGGAAGTGCTTCAGAGAGAGACCAGAGAGCTTGGCAGCAGGCAGATATAGGCTAATTTGTTTCCCCGTACTGGCCTCTAATCAAAGGAGATTGGCTTAAATCCTGGTGGGTGAGGTTTTGAAATCCTCCAAACCCCTGTGCACAAAGCCCTCTACGGGTGAAGGAGGGAGATGGAAAGGAACAAAATGAAGTTATGAATCTCACAGCTTAGTTATGAAGCTACATAGTCCTGTGTAGAGGAATAGAGGGGAATGACTCCAAGACCCCCACGTAGTGAAGCTGCTGGGGAGGCAGATGGGGTACAGACTTCAAGACTTTCCTCTGACTTCATGTGGACACTGGAGAACATATATGAACTGGTTCAGGTGACACTAGGGGACTTGTGTAGAACTAATACCCCAAATCAGACCATTTAGGGTCCATGCTGGGACCTGTCCTCCTAACAGGAGGACAATCATTTCTAACCAGACATCAAATCTAATCAGTCATTTATTCAATTTATTATTAATAATGAAAGCATTCACATCTCACAGTCAGTGCTCAGCTGACTGTACTGATCAGGTTTTAGACCACTGTCTAATAATTTCAAAGGGATTTTGAATCCATATATTTCCAGAAAACTGAAATGGCAGAGAAGTCACTGTTTCACAAACTCCAAGGTAAATCTAGACATTTCTTGAACATCTTTCATTTGAAGAAATTAACATGATGAATTAATTAGGAGGGAGTTAATTTATATTCAAAGTGTTTGAAATCATTCTCTGAGACTGTGTTTGAAGGATATTTCATGCATTCTTTTTTTTCCTCTCCCTCGTTTTTAGTAACTCAGCAACCTCCAGACCTGAAGATACTGGAAATAACAGTATGGACAGATTTCACAGCTGCTGCTTGGAACTGTTCATTTTCACTCCTATCGTTGGAGAACAGAAATTTGCTAAACCATGTTGTGTGGATTAAGCTCACGATCACCCCTTTTCTAGGAGGACATGACTACAAGGTGACAGGTCTGGCTACTCAATAACATCTCACCCTCCGCTCGGTGCCTGTTCTAACAGTACAGTAAATGTTGGGTAATTTGGGATACTTTCTGCCCTGTGGGTGAGTTAGTCCTCAGACATGAGCACAGTGCAGACAGGGAGATGGAGAGAAAGCACCATGTGTGGGTATAACCAGTGTGCAGTGCTGCTGGGTTAGTGCTTGGTGTTAGCCTGGGGGCCACATGTGCTCTGTGTAGGAGGGAAACAAGACACAGGATGACTTTTTGAGCATTATAAATTTCTTATAGGGTTGAATTTACAGTCCCCAGGGTAAGAGATGAATTGAGAAAGTGCAAGAAAGACGCTAACAGGCTGAAATAAGTCAATTGGAAGGGCCCTAAGGTAGTCAGGGCCTAAAGCATGATGGCTAAGCACAAGAGCAGGGACTTACAGAGCTATAGACTCTCCACCAATCGAGACATTCAAAACCTACCTGGATAAGACCATAAGCAACCCCAAATAACTTTGAAGCAGGCTCTCACGGTGCAGGGGTTGTACCAGATGAAATTTCAGGGATCCCTTACATATCTGAACTTTTCCATGGACCTCTCATCTAGATCCCAACAGCCCAATTGGGTTACAAATTGCTAAGAGAAATAAAAAGGATCACAGGGGATTTGGGTCTATACAGTGAAATCTAAAGCACCAGAATCTTTTTGGGGTGCAAGTTCTTCATATTTCCAACAGAAGGAGATTGCTACAGGTGAGTAGCTGCCTGAAAAAATAAAAATAAAAATGTATCCCTTAGCTCATAAATCTCAGAGCAGTAACTTGGGAAGAAGGTCAGGCATATATCAAGTTGAAACTTTGTTTGGATAAATGCTCATCACTTCCCCAGATCAGAAAAATAGTGCTCAGCATCAGCCAGAATTCAGCCACTGCATAAGCTTACCTTTGTGTCAGGGATTTCTTAAGCTTAAAAATAAGATCTCAGACACACATACATGTATACATACATATATTACATTACATATATTATGTTGAAGAACTATTTGCAGAAGTGTGTCGTGGGGAATCAGAGTGCCCTGATTTTTATTTTTGCCTTGTATCTTTGCAAGAAGAAACAGAGATTGACTTTGAAAATAACATTTGAAAGTCCCCACATCAAATTTGCCTCCTTTTGAGGTGCCGCACGAATGGCTGTCAGGTAGAGGTGCAAAAGATTTGGTTCAAGTGTGTAAGAGGAAATGTAAAGTGAACTTTTTTTGAGAGAGAGAAAATATGTTTAACTCTATTTGTTTCTTCTGCTAGATTTTATCATGAGCAGTAATGAAAGGAGGAAATGCTTTCCTTAGCTGGGTCCACATTTTCATTTGCAAGAGTAGAGGAACAAAGGGCAGAAATGTTTTAAAGCAGAACTATGTAGATCAGGGAATTTCCATACTGAGGGAAATGTCAATGTCTTAACATTTGCTTTCTCTTCAGAATGAAACAAGTTTATGTTTGAAAATTGCAGAAGTTCTGCAGAAAATTGATTTTAAAATTCTGGACAGGATTTTTTTTCACAGTTTCTGTAAAAATAAAGAAACTGTTTAGAAGTAGGAGTATTGCAAAATATTGATTCACAGGGAAGTACTTCATTCTGAAAGTTTCCATCAGAAAATATAAATTATTCTTTTATTCCCTAGAAAGAACTCTACTGCTTCAACTGATACCTCTGCCAGCCTCCCCTTTCCTCCTTTACCTCACTGTGTCATCAAGGAAATAGAGTTAATTGAAAATTATTGGCCAGCTCCACTTATTACAGATCACACACAGTAAATCACTGCAACAAAACCAATGTACAGTGACATTGGGGGATACTGCTTCTTCTGGCCTCCCTCCAGCCACCATTTCTATGTTTCATGGATGATGGACATTTTAAACTTGAGCTTCTATTCACCTGTTATTTTGTTGCTGCTGAGTCAGCAGGAGTCTTGCAATGGATGTAAACTCCTCATCCTGGGAGAAAAATTACCTGTGAATACTTCTTTTTACAAACGTGTTGAATTTTCAGGACAGTGTGGAGATTGTTCCTCACTATCTGGTAGCTGCCAGTAGTATGTTCAGATTGGTAATTAGGGAAGATTTACAGAATGGATTGCAACGGGGGAAGATTAAGATGTATCTGTCTTTTAGCCTGTTTTTAACTCCAGCACTCAGTTTGACTACATTACTGCTAACCAGGCACTTTCCTGAACCAGAAGTTTCTTACAGGGGCTTATTTATTAAATATATATAAAAGGACACTCTTTTTAAGAAGTGAGAAATATCATCCCTGTTTCCCCCACTACATTCTTCCCAGAATACTACTGAGTGATCTTACAGACAAGAAATAGCTCCTATGGCTGTGCTTATAGACAGAGTAACTGATATTTATGCAGTTCTCAGAATAGCACACAGTTACTCTTCTTTAGCATAAAAGCACTATATTAGCCATTATAATGCATACTGAACTTGTGTTTTCTCTAGGAATCATAAATATTGTGGAACAATTGAATCACTATTGCAGTTGCTGTATCACTGGTGATGACTTAAATTTTAGAGAGCGATTGATTCACAAACAGTTTATTAAACATTAATTTGATGCCTTTTGTAATGTTGGCTCCAGTGCTGTTTTCTCTCAAGTCCTATTTCCTTTGAAGTTTTGTCACTGTCTTTTTCAATTGCAAGATCAGATACTTCTGCATAAGTGTTGCTGCTCAGGACAGTGCTGTGCAAGACCTGTTTTCTTGATCATGACTTTCCGTTGACCTTAGTAATCCATCTTTATCTATTATACTGCTGGATATCTATAGGTCTGTCACTAAAACTGAAAGACTTTTGTCATTTATTTTATTTTATTTTATTTATTTATTTATTTTTTTTTCCATTTCAAGAGTGTGGCTTTTTTTTTTTTTTTTTTAAATCCTGAAATGGTTAGGGATATTGGAGCTGGTAATATGTATTCAGTTAAAAATATTTCATGCTTCACATCTTTTATTCTTACAATATACTGTCATGACTTCCCAAGAAAATCCCCAAGTATCTTGATGGCAGTTAACAAAACACATATCACTTATCTATAATTAGACCTGTCTTAATAGAATAAAAACTAGAAGTTTGATTCTGTTTATAAACTTTCCTCCTAGTCATGGGGAAAAATTTTGCTCTCCCACCAAGTTAACAGTGTTGCTCTGCTGTTTTGCAGTTTCATTGGCTTATGACAAGACTTGCATTAACTTATTAACATTTCCTTTTCCTAATTTTCCTTGCTCTGAAAATATTTCTCCTTTGGATACCTGAGATTATTATTGTTATTATTGTTATTATTATTATATAGATTGCTTTCCCGAGGCAGAAAAATCATGCAAGCGTGTGTGTAATAATTTCTGAACCATTGCCCAGTTTCAGTCAAATTGGTGAGAGGTGACTAAATAGAAAGAATAGAGAAGTTAGAAAAGATTTTGTGAAAACTGGAAACCAAGCTGCAGTCTTTAGTTGCCCCATCTGAGTTAAAGTACGCAGTCTGAAATTTCATGGTATCAGTTATCAAAAAACCCAAACTGAAGAGGTGCAGGAAAGGGAGGAGACAGAAGAGCTCTTTTCAATATTCTAGTCACAGGTAAATCTGGGTGAGGGCTTATACTTTAAGAGCCAGCCAGGCATACACATGACGAGATGGGAAATGAGACTCCAGTGCTCCCAGAACTGTATTATTGCAGTTAATATGCTCATAGAGCAGGACCATCACCTCTTCTTGCTTGTACCTGTTCAATCACATGCCCTGATGAGGGGAGTTCATAATACAAATAGATATGACAGATACAGGAGTTAAAGCTACAGGTGGTAGTAGGAACAAAGAGACACAATGTGACATTTCTCAAAATAAGTCTAGAAACTTATATTCTCCAACTTTTGATGTTCTATTTTTAAAAAGAAATTTTGGTATCTCACTCCACTGATTTAATGCCGTTTTCTTTATTCCATTTCCTGTGGTCAGTACAGCACCACATACCCCCCTCAGTTATATTCAGCTAGTTGTAAGGTTATCATACAATACGATGAGAATATTTTGTCTCTCACATTTCAAACATTCAAAACAGCAGAGCTAAAGAACAAAATGTATTCAGATCCTCGTTTATCATTTCTGCTCCTGTAGGATCTGTCATTGTGAAATTAATTTTCAAATTGAGGTAAGGGAGAAATCCCTTTTAATTGCTAAACTTTTTCTATTTTTTTCTCTTATTAGTTGCAGTTAGATACATGAATTACTTCACTGTCTATAGTTCATCAAATATCTCCATAAAGTGTCCTTTTAAAGCACTTTAATTTTTAGTGATACTTTCCCCTTTTATGGATAATGTGATGACAACATAAGAGGAAGTTGCCAAAAATGCTTTCTGGGGGGTTAATAAATCGATCTAGTAAACATCAGTTCAAGTAATATTGAAGGCAAAATGCTCAGTGGAAATTTGCCATAAGTAGGTATGTTCTTATTTCCATGGATATTTTGATTGTACAGCTATTATATTTCACTGCCAGTGTGTTATAATCTAAAGCCTTTCAAAGCAATAAAAACAACAGTCACACTCATTGCTTCCAAATAATTTGCAGGTTGTTTTATCCATTTTGCCATTTTCTTGGAAAATCAATTCAATTTCTCTTTATTTAACTCTGGTGAGCACCAAGACTTTTGTCTGGAAAAGTCCTGGTATACCAGGATGTTTTATCATTGAGTGGGATCAGCATCTGCCAGAAATGTACTGGCTTTCCAACTCAGAAATGTTATATAAATATGAGCCCACCTAGCAAAGAAATGCTTGTATTTCTTCATCTTTGAGGGAAACCTTGTATTTCTTCATCTTTGAGGGAAACGCATTATGGAAACAAAATATGGTTACTAGTTTGTAACATTATGGTTAAAAACAAAAAACAAAAACAAAAACAAAACCAAACAAATAATAAAAAAAACACCTAAGGATTTCATCTTCTTGGAGTTTTTTTATTTTATTTTATTTTATAGAAAAAAATATCCTGGATTAGCATATAGTGACTCTTACCAGTTCCTATACCAATGGTACACAGGAAGTTAAACTACTAGTGTTCAACATATTTTGGTAATCTGAAGAACCAGGTCACAGATGAGTTGGCTGGGATACTCTTGCATAAGTCTTTATAAATATGCAAAGCCAACTGTTTTTAGCTTCAACAAGGTATTTAAATAGCTTGTAAGGGCCTTAAGGCAAATGAAGAAGCAAAAGCACAATTTCAGAAACACTTTTTGCATCCCTGGGATTGGGAAGCTCTCTAAGTCTTGGGCAGGCTTCAAAACACAACATAGAAGTGAACTGGTTGCCCGTAGTTTAGGGAGGTGTTGCTCCCATGCCTTCATGCTGAAAACCCACGCTATCCAAATTCCTCCTGTAAAAGTACAGTTTATGCTCAGTTTTCCAGCTGGAGAAGGACTCTGTTTGTTTGTTTGTTTGTTTTGGTATAACCAGGTAAACTCTGATGCCAGCTTTCTTTTTAATTAAGTATTCTGGCTTTACAAAGCAGGGAGTCAGGTCCACACATCAGACTAAATATCCCCCAAAATAGGTGGCAACCAGTGATACTCTGCTCCCACCATTCCTTGAGGTATGGCCAGAACTCAACATGGATAACTATGATCTGCAGCAAAACTTCAGCCACAACAGGAACAACATTTTCTTTATGTATTTAATTTTGAAAGACTGAAGCATGTGTACACTGTTAGACATAGCTGCAAAAGGCCATGGTGTTCAAAACTGCAAATCTACAGCAGGAGTAGAAAAGTGTTGTAGGAGGACCTTGAGTTTCACAGCAGTGTCCGTATTTTTATCCTGGAGAGGACAGCAGCACACAGGATCACAAACACTTCAGTGCAGGAGGTAGGGTTGAGTGGTGTGCAGCAAGACCATTGGCACAGGCAGAGATTTAAAAGAGCAGAAAGTGGGGCTGGAAAGGTAGAAATAAAAGGCAGACATTCTTTAGTTCCATCTTCACTGCTCCACCATTCCTGGCATCACCTCAGGCACACAGTAAAGGCTGTCAGTCTTAGCAGACCTCTTTCTCCAGCCCACCCAACTCCCCCCCCCCCCCCCCTGTGGTGTTTTTTTTTTTTTTTTTTTTTTTTGTGGTGGTGTCTTCTTTTGTGGGCATCTACTTCTGTTTTTCTTCTGCTCCTTAAATTTAGATCTGTTTTTGAATGGAAAATGTGGCTTCAAAATGAAACCTCAAATGCTTCATTTCATAAGCTGTTGAAATGAAATGCTCCATCATGTCAGAAATGGAAGAGTTTATTTGGGAAACATAGAAACACAACTTCAGTATTTCTAAATATTTTTTTCAGCTGAAACAAAAACAAATGCTCAGGAAATAATAAATAATTTTGCAATTTTTCAGGGATTTTTGCTCTCATGCATCTGTATTTCAATCCCACTGGAACTCCTGTCACCTTTCAATTTGATAGTAATAAGGAAAAAGAAACTCCACTCCATATTTAAGCAAACAAGCAAAAGGGAATTACAGCTACATCAGTGGGAGGCTTGGTCCAGGGACTTAAGAGGATGCCAGCACTTCAGTTTTTTTCCATTTCTCATGGGATTTTGGCTATGGGATTTTAGCCAGTGGATTGATAGCTGCAAAGATATCCTTGGGAAAAAAAATCAGCCGGATTTTCAGAAATGCACAATGTCTGACATTCTTAATGACTAAAGTGAAACTTTGCTAAATGGAAAGAAGAGACATTTTATTGTAGGTGCTTGGTCCACTAATGGTCAAGTTATTTTATGTAGTAGATGTCAGCTGTAAGGCTCAATTTCTGTTACTAATACCTTGTGTCCAATCTATAACCAGGTCATATTTTGGAAAAAATGAGCAGTTGTTCAGAAAACAAAATGATGCTTTTATGAAGTAAAAATAAATAAATAACATTACTGTATGTGCCCAGTTCCTGGCCTCAGGACTACCAAAGTAAATGTTTTGGAAATTCAACACCAAAGTGGTCATGTTAGAATGTTCTTTTTAAAGCCACATTTAACACTTATTTCTTGTTTTTCTTCATTTGTATTAGCTAATTGCTTTTCAAATCAAAATGAATAGACGTAGAGCTCCTCAGGGACCCTGGGAGTATGCTGGGAACATGTTGTGTTACATCTGCTCATTTCACTTTGAATTGCATCAGATTTTGTAGTCTAAAAGACTGTTAATGGGTGCTGTCACATGCAGTTTGACACATTCATATGTCTACATTATCATCTTGCAGTCTCGATCTTGCCCCCACTGGAGCCATGAGAAGAGGTTCAGTCCTTTATAGGGGACATAGACATGCCTATGCATTTTAGGAGAGCTTTTTGAGGTTGCAGTATTGCATAACTGTCATTGGACAAGATCACTTAGCACGTGGAAGGTGCACATGAGTAAAACAGAATGCAGGGTGAAAAATGGACTCCTGTTTTACATTTAAAAAGTGAATGAACTACTTTAAGGAGGTGAAAACTATCACTGGATCAGTCCATTCCGAAGAACATCAGCCTGCCCATAGAGATCTTCAGGGAGAGCTATTCAGCTTCAGCAGAGAGATGTTCATTCACCCTAAGAGCCCTGCTCGAATTTTGCCAAGCACTAAACTTACATCTGTTAGTTACACAGTGAATCAAATTCTTGCCTTCAGCAACATTAATTCCAGGAGTTAATCTGTGGAGTTGCTGTGAACTATGGCTAATGGAATTGAGAGGCAAATCTGATATAGAATCTCATGTGGAAACTGGCATTATAGATTCATTGAGACATTATTTCAGAAATATTTCATAGTCGATGCTATGACTTCAAAGCTCAATGTCATCTCAAATCTCTTGGCACGGATATATGACATTTATTAATAGCGGTGCTGAAGGACTGGCTTCCAGTTGATGTCATCAGACAAATTACTTCTCCATTACCTATTGATTACAGTTCTGCCTGGCAAAGAAAATGTGCTTACTTTTCATACCAACAAGAAACAGAAAAACGTAATAGCTGACCACTTTAGGTAATTATCCAGTTCTTGAAATGCTTCATCTATAGCCAGATTGAAACTGCATCTTTACCAGCATCCAGTAATGTCTTCTCATCAGGAGTCCCAGAGAACATATTTCTTGTGTTCCTCACATTTCCATGGATCTTTTCCATTAGATACAAGGTTCAATTCATACTTCTGGCCTAATTTCACACAGCTGGGGCACTATTAATCAAAGGGTGACTTCATCATATCTGATCAACAAGGTAAGAGAGAATCATTAGTGAGGCTTATGAAAAAGTTTAGATCCATTAGGTTTACTCAAAAACCACACATTTATTTAAAAGCAATGCTTGCAAGAATATGTCAGGGAGAAATCAACGTGATTTTTTTTTTCTTGTTTTGTTCTGATAAAACAACTATACTTTATTCTGACTGTATTGTTCATATTCATTTTGCCTAGACTGCTCTATCACACACCAGTATTTTCCCCAACATTGCAAGGGCATCACATAACTTAATGTATTATTACTTTATCTCTGCAAAACATGTTGTCACTACTGAAACTCAGCCCTTCTGATCACTCTGCAAAGCCCAAGGGGGTGGAATTGGGAGGGACAGTAGCACTAGGGTGGGGAGAAAAAATGAAATTTTTAGGAAGCATGTGGACAGCCAGCCTCTTGGTGCCAGTCTTCAGCTGTGGCCTGGGAGATGATTATATTTTGCTGCTTCTAAATGTCTCCTTCAGAGGAAGAATATGAAAAGGTATTTCTGTGGGAGCTAGGGAACAGCTATACAGGAATACACAGAAACTACTGCCCATCTCAGCAGTGCTGTGGGCACCCATGGGTGTACTCTGAAAGTCTGCGCAAGGGCAGGCAGGCAGGCTGTTATTTAAGACCTCTAAGATTTACATGAAAAGGACTTTGAAGAACTCTGCCCTGATTTACATCTTTCACAATTCCAAACCTTCAGCCAGGTTCCACAGGGAATAAATCAGAACAGGATTTGTCTCACTGATTATTTAATTACTCTGGGCTGTTGAGCAGCTCTCTAGATTGGCACAGAGTGGCTAGGGGACTTCAGGAGACATTTTGACTTTTTGCAGAGCATGAATTAAAAAGAATAAATTATTCAATCCACTCTCAAGGAAAAAGTGCTGGCCCATTGAAAAAAAATGGTCAGTGAGCAAGACTTTATCAGTTAAAAAAAATCTCAAAAGTCAAACAAGCAAATAAAAAAAATCACAAACACACACAACTTATATAAAAAGCAGAAATTCAGATCCATTGTTAACATTCATTTCACAGGGAAAAAAAAAAAAAAAAAAAAGAAAAGCTCAGTATCTCTAGTTTTCCTGCAACATTCCTCTTTCTCAGGCAACAGTGAATCCACTGCCAACTCCTGCTTTCCTGCTTCCCAAACCAGAGAGAGGAAACACCCCACCTTCATGAAGTGAGCATCTCGATTATTTCATAGTCTCTTCTTTGAAAACATCTGATGCTTTCTCCACATCATGTAGCTGTCTGAACACAGTGATTATTTGTTAATGTTATGAATAGAATCATCTGTAAAAAGCTGAATGAACTGTAAATAGGAGGCAAAGCTGAGGAGCTAAAATTTATTATATACCAACATCAGCTCTCTGAACATGAGTGTCAGGTGAATGGGCAATTGAAGAGCTACAGCAGATGTGTGTTTGACAGGGTGATGCTTTTCTTTTTGTGAGTAGGATTGGGCTGTTCTTGCTTGATTGCCTCCATTCATTTTGACCAGGGTGACATTTTCCTTGTTGAGGCTGAAGTTCTGGACCTTTCCCATTTGCACAGTGAGGCAGTTAGGCACATTTATCAGTAATAAGTAATAATATGTATATTTATCTATGTTCACAGTCAAGAGTTACCCATACCTCCCAGTGGTGAGTGAGCCAGAACTCAGGCCATCTTTCTGGTCCAGAAGATAAATAAATGAAGAGATGTGAGCTTTTTATTACTTCTGCAATGTCTGTAAGTGCTTTTGATAAATGACTACTTCAGTTTTAACAGAGGAAAGTTAAGCAGCCTTAAAAGAGAGTACAGTTTTGTGTTCATTGAAGTAGAAAGGATAACTTTTCTGGTACGATGGAGGTTTCTGAATGTTATTACAAGCCCTGTGAACAGGTGGGGTTTTAAGATTACAGTTCCAGAACTGAAACATATTGAGGGATACATCAGGGACTTGAGACAGAAACATAAGCCATGGGTAGGTCTGTAATCAAGGATCAGGCATGTATGGCATGTAAACAATATCCAAAACATGTAAACAAATCTTTTGAAAGGAGTTTTTGCTGCAAAATTTAGCAGAAGGGATGGAGATTTGTTAGTGTTTCCAAAGAATTTCCCTCCATGAAAAAATGATAACATGCTAAACTAAGTGAATAAGACATGCATCTTTACTTCATGTAGCCACCACCCTTCCCTGGTCTCCTGGCATGAGCTTGCAAGCAGAAAGAGGAATCTGAAGCTGATGGAAGTTTTGGCACCTTCTGCAGCAGAATCAGGATTTTGGTCTCCAGTTTCACAGTTATTGCACTTATTAGGAATGAGGCTGAGTTCAAGAACTACCTACCTGCTTGCCTAGGTAGGGGAGCTATGTAAAACTTTGGCATGAGGCATTTGGAAGAGGCTTGTTGTGTGACTGTGCAAACTATAGAAAATTGCAACTGGCATATGAACCCTAAGGGTGAGACTTCATTTAATGTAACTATGATACTTTACACAGAGTTCCTTCTGCAGTTAATAGATACAGAAAGATGCCTCCAAAGGATAATGGTGCAAAACTGCTGGTGAACAAGCAGAAGTCTTCTCTCTTCATTTTTACAGATGGATGTGCTGCATTTTGACTGCCTTCATCCTTATTGTTCAGAGCCCAAAGCAGAAATAATGTAGTGCTTTTCAACTGACTGATAAGCAGACAAAGCAACCTAGTCCATGTCCCTCCTGTGATGCCGGCTTCATTGGTATGACGATGTCCACAGACTGATGATTCCCAGTTCTCACTGAACCTCTTTGGGTAGGGTAAATAGGATAGACATTCCTGTTCTTGTTTAATAGCACTTTCTGCAGATTGCCTCCTCAGATTAACATCTTGCCTTTGTTCAGCTGTCAAAAATAATTCATGTAATGGTGAAAAACATATTTGAGGCAAATAATAGCACAATAATGAATATAAACCATGTAGCATTGCATTGCAGGTGAAGCAAATGGGGAAGGAGGTGGAAGAATTAATAGCTACAAGTACTGGATACTGATTCTTTTTTAAAGATAAACATGGAGTGATAAATAGTCTAAAAAGCAAAGGTCTGTGTAGCCTGAAACAAGGTGTAGACAAGCAGAACACAACCTCCCCCTAAAAGCAGTAGAAAAATAATTAGAAAATGTCTGGCAAGGGAAACTAAGTCATTTTTAAAGACTGCCAACAAATAATACATATTGAATCGGATTACGTGCTTTCGTCTTTGCATACCCCAAGCTTTTGGTGGTGTCAGAGGGGGAACTAGCAGAGCCATTGAGGTGAAGTGAAGCCCTGAATAGGAATCCAACACAAATTCTATATTGTTTACATCCTTCCCTGTCATGCATAGGATTATAGGATTTTATACCATTGCTCATCAGCTGAAAGCAGATCTCAGCAGGACTGATTTACATAATGTTACATTTAAGCTTGTTTATCTGGAACAGCATTGCAAGTTTGCTTGGATCTTTCCTTTCCCCCCTTTCCCTTTCCCATCTTCTGTGTATTTTTTTTTTTTTCCTTTTTTTTTGGTCTTCTTTTCTTTCTCCTCTTTTTCATCATTCTATTGGATGAAATATATGTAGTATTGAGTTGCAAGAGAAAAAAACTGAAGATTCATAAAACTCCATGAAAGAGAATTTTACCAGCCAAAGACCTCATTTAAGCACAGTTACACAAGTCCTTAAATCCCTCACTGTCTAAAGCATCACTCAAGCATATGCTTGATGCAAAGTATGTTCTTTCAGCCCATTGACAACAAGGTCTAGTAAAAGTATTTAACTAGACATTTTTTCCTAGTTTTATGAAAGTGTATTTTACTGTACAGGTTTCCTATTCCTTAAAATAATAGGCCCAGCAAAAAGGAAGGTAGCTTAGATCATACTACATTGCTCTCTAGGTGTTTAGGACAAGCAAGAAAAGGGCAGATCTCATCAGGCTGGTGAAAATCAATGACTCTTTTACTTAATGATAATCATACCCCTGTTGAAAGGAGATTATCTGTTTTGTTTTCAGAGGAATTTTAAATCATTACTTTTTAGATAATTAGAGGTAGTTTTGATCCAAGACCTCCACTTGTGGAAAGCAAACCAAAATTCTCATAGATTTGCTCTTCATGCACTTTATGTTTAAGTAATATTAACCCCTTGCTTTGAGGAATTATCTAGTCATCTCAAGGGCCAGAAAATATTTATTTTCCCCATTTTAAGCCATAGTTTTTCTGCTGGGAGGGAACCACAAAGAAGAATGATTATGGTTACAAATATATGATAGGGAGGATGTGCTGGTAGTGCTAATAGCAATAGTCTTTATACCTATGATTATTAATATTTATTTATTTATTTTTCTTTTTCTGTGTTGAGGTTCCAGAAGGGTTTTTCTCCTCAGTTTGTTTTCAGGAAAGGGAATTGATTTATTCTGTAGTATGGGCTGCAGTTGTTGTCCTAGTGTACATGGGAGTAACTTAACAAATCTTCTGCTAAAGAAGTCCAAAGCAGGGAGCCAGCAGCCAGAGTCTCCATGTTTCTGATGTGGCATGTGTGGATTTTAGTTCTCCTGTCTATGTTTTCGGTCAACATAACACGTTGGAGAAGAAGGTCTGTGGGTGAGGATATCTCTGAGCCAGCTAAAGGTCAAAAAAGAATGTCATTTAGAGAATGTGGGAAAGAATAGTTTGGGATTTGATACCTTTCACTTTGTCTTTTGCCAGATTTGATCTGAATTCAGATTTGGCCAGCAACAATATATCATCAGTTAGAAAGTATTTCAGACAGTACTGTGTCTGTTTTGTGACCATGTGTACAGCAGCTTTCCTAGACAGGCCCAATTATACATTGCCCTCATGAAGTCCTTTCCGTCTGAAAACCTTCACCCACTTTCCAGAAATCAGAAATACTGTTCCTTTCAGACAAACGAGGAGTGACAGCACATTGGCTAGCAACAACCAGGTGCCACTGGGTGTTAATAGGAAAATTAATAGTGAAAACTTGACTAATCATACTCCATGAAACATACTTGGCTGATCTTTGGGTCCTGCTTGTCTTTTTTTTTTTACTGGTTCCCAAGTGTGCTGCTGCTTTGCTGTATTATAGAACAGATATAGCTCTACAATGGGAGTGTGTGAGATAACATAAAATGAGTATAAAGCCCTATGAGGGAGACTAAAGAGGACCATATCTATCATCTGATGGGATTATAAGGGTAGGAAAGCTTGCAAGATTTAGCTCATTTCCAAAGAGAATTGTAAGAACACAAATCTATTCACCACCTCCTCACGTACAGAGCTGTTTAGAAACAAGAAGCTTTGGCTCCTTTTAGATGGAGGAGAAATCATTTTCCACTAAGCTGTGATTTTCTTATATATATATAGTCTATGTCTAAGAAAAATGCAGACTGGATATTAAAAGGATTTTTTTTTTTTTCATATTGGTATTGAATGGGGTTTGCGAAGCACCTTGATGAATACTTTTCTTTCATTTCAATGAGTGCCAGGTGATTTAGAAAATGCTGATAAGTACCTCTTACCTCTCTATAAATATCTTAAAATATCTGACCTGCATGACCTATATAAAAGCAGACAACACAGTTGCAATTTGGATGCTTTCTGGATGGTAAATGATCCAGGCTGATTGTCTGGCTTCTCTCCACACTGGAGTTTCTCCTTCGATGGTCACCCCAGAAAGGACAGAACTTTCTGAGGTCAACCAAAGTTATATGCATGAGCAAGGGAGTGGAACTGCTCAAATAGGGGGGATGGCCTTGTCTGACAGCTGGAAAGATCCTCCTGACATTGTAGGAGTAAATCTGGGAAATGTTTCCACAGGGAATGGATATTGACATCATCCCAGTCACTTCAACCAGGACTGGAAATAATCGGGGCCAAAGTGAACTTTGCTGGGAGATAAAACACTGTGAGAATAACAGCCTTCCCCAGTCTGCTCTCTTCTTGCTGAAGGCTGAGAAGAAAAATCCATTTAGAAAGCCTTTTCAAGAAGCACGCATCACCAGTGAAGATGTCCCTTTTCATTTCCCTCTCCTTCTTTTTTAAAAACTTTCTCTCCAAAACTCTCCTTTTCTCTTTTTATGAATCTATGGCACTTAGCAACAAGTGCCAACTTGTGTGTCAGGAAACTGGTGCCAGGAGCTATTAACATTTACATGTCCACATGTCCTTGAATGTGGCAAGGAGTGTTTCCTTGATATATATATATATATATATATATATATATATATTCTTGTTTGATGATCTGGCTTATAAAACCGGTGAGAGCAGACTGGAAGAGAGTGAATACTTCACTTTCTTTTAATTTCCTGTCACCTCCTGTTGTCAGAAGCCATAATAATGTAGCAAACTAAATGCCACAGAACAAAAGTAGAGGTTTGTTGTGGATCTTTTGTTCCAAGATCTTTTTATTCTTCTCCACTGCTAGCTCATGAGTTCGTGTTGATGGTTGTGCCCTTCAGCTTGACTTTTCACAGATTCTCTACGCATACTTTTCAAAGAATGCAAATACATTTTATTTTTTTTCTGAATGTACTCCAAACACTGTACACCACTATAAGGTTGTTCCTATCATTCTAGTTTCTTTGAAAACCAAAATGAAAACCAAAACAACAACTAACAAAATGAAAAAACAAACAAACAACAACAACAACAACAAAAAACCACCAGCACCACCAATTACTGTTTCAAACTCCTAACATATTTCAGAGATGTCCTAACTTTCTGCCCATGGACATTCTGGTTATTGAAGCGAAAGTTATGGGTATTAATTGTGGTTTGTACAGTACACTGTACAATTTTGTAAATTGTGGTCACTGTACAGTATCACTGTGGGAACAGCAAAGCAAAATACATGTTTGATAGACTATTAGGATGCCTAGTGGAAAAGTGCACTTTAGATATGGCTCAGGATGTGAACTCCCATAAACTGGTTGCGCATTTGTGGAAGGAGACTACCATGAAGTCTTCAGGTGTAGCACAGGTCATTACTGGTCCTACCTAAGTTAGAGTTGAGGACTGCCTCTTCCCTGAACTGGCTCAAAGCTAAGACAAATGCTATCTGGCAGCAAGAACTGGATGTGGGAGGAAAGATGAGACAGCAAAACACTCACATGTGGGGAATATAAAGCCAGAGACAGGAGGGCCAAGACCCAGTGAGCACTTCCAGTTTTGCTGAAGCTGGGGATGGCAGTGGATACTGATGGACCTGTTGCTTAGGGAAATTATCTCCCAATGAGCACAGTAGGTGCTGTATTGCCTGGAGAAAACACTGGAGATTTTGTTGCCAAGGATCTCAGAGGCTTATCCACACAGTTAAGTAAGAATTCAAGGGCACATGCTCTGGCCCTGAAGACAGATAGTGTGGTACTGCTTGTGTCTGTATAGCTTTTTCCCTCAAAAGAGAATGGCTTCCCCCATGCTGCATTTTGGGACCAGTCACTGGCCTACATGATCCTCCAGGAGACTAACACCTTACTGTCTTGTGGAAGCAGGCTGGGAGAGGTCACAAGCCAAAACTTCTAGAGCTTGTGCCCAGGCTCTGCTTGCTCTAGCTATAGTCCTGGGGCCTGTGATCCTGTAGGCTTATGGACTGATGGCATGTAAAAAAAGTATGGTCTTGTCCCAGGACTTCATAGCACTTTCAGACGTATTATAGGAATCTGTATGATATGGATGAGATATACACATGGGAAAACAGGACTGAAGGCACAAGTAAAGTGAGTAATAAGTCTTCTGCAAGCCAGTCATATCCCTTGTTATTAGACACATGGACCTTCCAATCATACAGTCCTGCAAAGTGTAGATTTCCATAGGCCCAAAGGGCAGCTACAAATGCCAGCAGAAGAAAATCTTGCTTTTCTTCACACAGAGGGAAACCATTTCTTCAGTGTGTGCAGTCTCAGATTAGTTTGCAATTTCTTGTAGTGGAGTTCTCAGTACAGTAGTGTTTTTTAGTACTGTAATAAAACATCTGACAATAATCTCTTATGTAATTATCAGTGCCCTGTTTCCATCAGAAATTCCTAATATACCCGACTTCAGAAGATAAAGCTTTTTACTAGATAGGGTAGGACAGTTACATACCGTCAGTGAACACTGAATCTAATATCACATCTATTTTTACTGAAGTCAAATCATTATTTTAATGCATTATTAGTTGGTGTTTTTCACCTAAATGTCTCACATTAAAGCATATAATTTAGCACCCAGGTGTTGCCAAAGTAAAGATATAAAGTAGTGCAATATCACCGGCAAAAAGGACTCATAACAGGAGCACTGGCCTTGAGGATTTCGATTATATTCTGACTATAAAGGCAGACAGTGAATGTGATATCTGGGAATAAGCATGTGGCTGAGTAAGGAAAGCCAGTCTATGGAGAAGGAGGCTGTCTAACTGAATCAGTGATAAATGTGGATGGCAAAGGTATAATGTGATTTCTGAGTTGGCTTGGGCAAAGAAAATGTCAGGCTGCCATTGAAACAGGCAGTCTCTGCTCATCTCTGCTGCCCTCCTCATCTTCAAAGTTCTTCTCCTTCCTTTTGTGGTTCATGTACTTTTACCGGGTGACTAAAATTTTCAGCCAGGTCAGTGAAGAGGTTTCTTGATGTTTAGTTTGGCATTCCCATTTCAGAAGATATATTTCTCAGCTTCCAGGTACAGATATGTACCTTCTTATCGTCACTCGGGACTGAGACAAGGTGGTGGTGCTCATTGGATTTTTCTGCTTCATCCTGATTTCCATGGGAAAGAAACCTTGGTTCTTATGCCAGATGGGTATGCAGTAAACTGGTAGATCCCCATTTGGAAATTAGGGCCACAGAATCCTGGGGTGGTCAAAGTCTTTGCTCCTCAGGTAGAGACACAGGAAAGAAATGCACAGCTTGTATAATGTCATACATGAACTCTGTTGCAGAGCTGGAGATAAATCTCATAAATACCAGCCAGTAGTCTCAGTCACAGGGTCTTGACATGCCTTCAGCATTTACCGCTGAAATATATCAGCTTTACATGTTACTTCCCTGAGAGTCAGCAATATTAAGGGCTCAGTTCATATGGAGTATTTCATTTGTCCAACTTAGGATGAAATAAATGATGTCCTGAACTGTACTGATCACAGTGGTTAGATTTCCATGGACCACCAAGGGAGCCCAAGGTCACCCAGCTTCTCTACAGACAGGTCCCACTTCTTTGTCCCGATGGGACAGCACAGCTGAAACATTGTTTTTGACATGATAGGCAGCCAATATGTTATTAGCCCTAATATACTGCATTAAAAGGTACACATCAAAACTGAAGCTGTTTACAGTTTCCAGCAAGCTCTCTCTGAACTGGGCAGGGTTATTAACTCTGATGACTTCTACACCAGTAAGACAGCCAGCCTGGCCTGAGATCAAACTAGCCAAAGGAATATCACTGTCAATAAGTTATGGTTTCCAGAAGCCAATGTCTTTTAACTATTCTACCACAAGAGTGCTACTGGGACGTGTTTTCTATTATCTAATTTGGTAAAGCCAATCCTTATTTAACATTATTTCCAAGTTGAATATAGTTTGTCTTTTCTTAGGTCACAGCACCCACAAATCAATATGTATTGAGTTAGCCAACCGCAAGGAGATAGTTAATTCTCATCCACCACGCTTTGAGCGCTACTTGCATCGACTAGAGAAGGCAGAACTGGATTTTTACACTGAAAAGCAAGGGGAAAAAAACCACTAATGACAATGTGAAGAAGTGACCCCAAATTATTTAAGTTAGAATTATCACTAAAATAGACTATCAGTTCTTCCACAGTGACTTTTACAAAGTCACTCATAGTCTTTTAAGCTTCTAGCTGCACTGTATAGTTATACTCTATATGGCCAATTTCAAACACATTAAAGGCAAGAATGATAAAATCTGAGATACACTAATGTATTTTCGTGTTGCATAAATTACACATTTTTGCATTTCTGTGAGAAGTTTCTATATAAAGCAGCCATTTTTGGTGCCACAGGTAAAAAATAAATTTACTGCAGGGTGTTTGGCTACTAGAAAATAGACTGTCTACACAGCTTAATATTATGTGCAGACTTTACCAGCTGGTAGCAAATGGTTATCATACCTTTAACAATGTGGCAGGTTTTAGATGTACGAAGCGTCAGCAGTCATTATCATTTATTTATTTATTTATTTATTTTTGAAAAATCTCCAAGCACTCCAAACACAGCATTTTCCTTGAAACACTAGAGTATAGGTGATCACACATTACTTTTCTTTTTCTCTAATTAAAAACAAATATGTTAATGGGCTTATGATTAATGGGAAAACTTGAAAACAACTTACAACTCATAAGTAATAATCCTAATATATTTGACTTCACATGATCAAAGAAATATGTGGATAAATACGTAAACAAGCAAACAAACAAAAAAGAAACCTGAGACTGGTGATGATGGATGAATGGTTGGCCTAGAAAGGGAATTTATTGTTCACTCAGAGAATCTGGGGACTTAATCTTCTCTGCCCTACAAAGGCAGGATCCCAAACCCAAGTAATGATTGTGGAGCATTACTGATACACAGAGATAATATAATTTTTCTAAGTGCAGTGTTCAGAGTCTCAGCATTGTTTAGTAACACTGAACAGAAGATAATGCCTGAAGCAGATTTCAGTCTCTGGGGGATTAAATGGCCAGTTGCCCAAAGCTCTATCACATTATTATTTTAAGGATACCTACTAGGTAATGAGAGACCAGAAAGAAGTCACCCCCAGGAAGTGTAACGTCCTGTGACACCACAGGCAAAGAGGTGTCATGGTGTGACTTAGGTGGCACTGATGGCACCCAGACCATGTCATGGCTATACCTGACCTGGCACAAATCCAGGAGCTTCCCTTTCCATGTGTGGAACTGGCTTCTGCAACTGCCACTAACTGAAGCTTGTGGAAGCTTGCCACAAAAGAAGCTTGTAGACTGTTGTTTATGCAGACGTGGGAGCGGAGCCATTTTAAATCTCCTTTCCTTCATCAGTCCTTTATAACCTTTTCGATCTAAATTTTCCATAATTAATTTTGCTTTAAGCTGCATTTATGGAATGATTTTAGTTAAAGGAGTTCTGCTATTTCTGACAACAGAGGTGAGCAATTATCCAGCTTCTCTTGAGACATCTCAGTATTTTTAAGTGTTTGCATTTGAGATCTGAGTATTTTAGTGCGTCTGTATGGCGGTGTACATCCATGCAAAGGCCACGTATGATGAGCATTACAGGTTGCTTCTTGCAGTTGCTGCTTCTCTGGGTTTTGGAAGTATGTATTTTTTTTTTCTTTTTTTTTTTTTTTTTACCTATACAATTTTAATTTATGAACACAAAAGCAGCAAGAAACATTACTCTCCTATGATATCAAGATTTTATTCACAGTATCATAGGGAAATAAAATTTATAATAGAATCCAGCCAAAATTACTGCAAAGTTTTCTTGTTGTTGTTTGTTTGTTTGTTTGTTTGTTTTCCTCTTATCATTTCCCAGGTCAGGGAAGAATATAAACTTACTGTTGACTTTTTCCATTATTGCTCTATGTCTCTATCTTTCCATCTTTTTATTACATACAAATTTCTTAATTGCTACCTGTTTTTTTTTCTATCTGCAAGATGAACTAACATTGAGTCCAGATGGTACTGTTGAGGATTTACTTCTAGTTACTTTTGTGAAATAATCTGAATGTGTACAAAGACCTATACTAACTTTACTGTTCATTCATATTCCATACTCTGTGAACTTATAATTGTAGAAGAGATTTTTGCAAGATGAAGTCTCTCAGTTCCTTTTAGTTCTGTCAGAGCTGTTCCAAAATCTTTCTCCCTTCCCTTGGATCTGACACCTCACTTAATATCTAGGAGTTTTTCTGTTGTTTTTTTTTTTTTCATTTGATTTAATTATAAGCAGTGGTAAAATAAAATTTACAGCAAAATTAATGGTTTAATGTTTTGTGCATGTACTATTTCCTGAATATATTAACACCTTTCCCCAAAATTGTATACAATTTTGTGATTAAATCCCCAGAGTTTAAGAGTGAGGTTAAAGAAGACCTATCTTACATTTCTTATTCCACTTGAAGAATGGTCTCTTAAATGCATGTCTGGTTTTGGTTCCAGACAAGGTTGTGAACTTTGGTTAAAAGTGATGAAGAACCTTGCAGTGCATTTCTTCAAAATCTGGACACAGATGAAGCCACTGCTCTCATGGCCCTCTTTTATTTTACCCTGTTCTCTTCAGTGTCACATGTGTACACTTCCAGGGACACTTAAAAAGGGAGGGTTCACTAGTAGACCTTGTTCATAAAGATGAGCTGATGTGGAAGAAAAGTTAGCATGAAAGAATTTTCCTGGAGATCTTCCAGGGAAACCCTCAAGACTGAGCAAATGAGAAAGGCAATCTCCATCAGTTACACCTGACTGTTCAAAGAATTAAGCTTGTAATGGGAATGATAACAAATGCATTTTCTGTCAGTGGGAGGTTTTCTGGCAAAGCTAAAACCAAAAGAGGAACATCAGGCTGTACTGAAATTGCCTAGTTTAGTGGTGTTGCAATCCATACCTGCTGCAGCTTATTCAAGTTGTCATTCATGTTCCTTTGCTGGTGCTGGCAGTGTTGTTACGCGCTTTCCTCCCACAAAAACAGGCCAGAGATGCAGCCAGGAACCAGGATGATATTCAGCAAACCTATCCAGCAGCCCTGGTTATGCCACTAACCAGCTGAATAATGCAATTAAGGCATTTTGCCCTGTGGTTCCCACCTGGCTCTTGTCCCATTTAGAGACAGCCTTGCCCACAGCAGGGATACAGGGGTACAGCTGTGTTTTGCAAGGGACTATAAAAAGAGGTAGAAAAGTAGATTTGTACCTGAAGAGCATACCATGATTACAACCTCTAGTGCTGCTGTAATGTTTTTTAATCACAAAAATATTTGATTATAGTTAAATTTAACCTTCATGGTTATTGTCTGTAGATTGATAAACAATCACAGCCAAAACCACAGAGTAGACTTTTGCTCCTATGTCCTGTGAATATATGGATCCTGCTGGATTTTGCAGGGCTCTGACCAGTGACAGGAGGGATGTTGGGACAGGTTCATCCTGGGGCCTGAGATAACCAGCAGCTCCGACGACGTCCCAATGCTGTGATGTTAGGGATGGGAGGGGAGGTCAAGAGAAGGCAGGTTAACTAATCTGGCCATTAGTAAAAGATCTGACCACACTACTACGGCCTAAGCAAAACCCTAGAGGAATTAAATGATATACAAGAGCAGCAGAGATGGATTTTTTTCCATTTGGTTGATACTTCCAAAAAGTCTCTGCAGTACTGTTTATGTCTTTTCTCTCCCTGCTATCTGGGTCACAAAGAGACTTACCTGCTCCTAAAAAGTCATCTCATGCTTTTATCTGCCATCAGGACCAGACACGCTGATGCAGTTCTATCTTGCTCTGGCTCATGACTGTTAATTCTTCCAACACACAAAATGTGCCAGTAACCGTGTTTTCCTACCAAACTGCATTATTATTACAGGCATAAAAGAACTGGAGGATAGGTTGCGTAAGCTGCACATGGATGAAAAGAAACAGGTCATATCTCATTTGCCAGCCTCAGCAATTGCCCAGGTTCCCCTAAGGGCAGCTTTGCCAAGCCTGCCTCCCTCTTTGCACAGAGCAGGGATGGTCCCGTAGCATCCAACATCTGCTACCTGCTGCGTGCAACTTCTATGGCTGCACCTGCTTGCAAAATATTGTCTGCACACAGCCGCTCTCTGCTGCTCACTGTCCAAATTCTGCTTCTGTAACACCATGGTCATCATAAGAAGACTATTCATATCTGTGAGCAACAGAAGGTGCTGTCCCAGGACAGCAGTTACTCAGTTCCTCCTTGGAAACAGCAGCCAAGATCTGCTCACTTGTTTTGCTCCCAGTGGGAATATTATATTATTTTTCTAGTTGTCTGCTAGAGGAGAAAAGCTGTGGCACCTACATGTATCAGGAGAAGGACTCCAGAAAAGTGTGGGCTAGAAAAGTGTGGGCACTAGTTATTCCAATGTGTTTGCAAGATTACAGTGAGGACCAAGACTAGCAGGAATGCCTGTAATACTGGCTATTAAATTATTAAACCAGCGTACTCCACTGTTTAAAATACTTTAAAGTGTTTGGAGCAGAGAGATGCTTAATTTGTATTTTAGCTAGGACAAACAATAAGCTATGAGTTGTTTAGATATATTGCAATTTCTTCCATGTATTCTCCCATGCAAGCACCCAGAATTTATTTACCATAGCACACCAATACTGACCAGCTGGTTGCTGTGATGGGAATGGGGGACTTATCTTCCTGGTTGTTAGGTCCTTTTGCAGAAGCTGATTCCCGTCCTCAGCCTGGTTCCCTCCAAGGAAGGGAGAATGGCTAAAATACAAATTGTCCGACATGCATTGATTTCCAGCTGGTATAGATCAGGACCCAGAAGACACGGAATTATGCCCAGAAAAGAGAAGGAAGGGCACTGCAGCCTTTCAAAGGTCATTCATGCCTCCAGGGTTAATCCAAGAGCCTGAGAATTTCTTCTGTCATGTCACTAGCATCCAGTCAGTCATGTTACATTTGAGGTCCTTTGCTATACAGGTAGAAAGAGTTAAGAGAAAAATGAGCAGTCAGCACATCTCATCCCTCAGTGCATCAGCTCAGCTGTTCTTGCCCTTGGCACATCAGCTGTGTGTCCTCCTGCCTGCTGGAGGGCAGAGCTGCAAGATACCCTTACTTTGCATGATCTGTTAAATCCTGCACCTGAGCTCTTCATCGTTAATAACTATTAGTAGCTAGCACCTACCCAGAAACAGATTTGGCTGTGATGTGCAAAACAAGAGAACAACAGCAGCCTTGGGTGATCCCTTCTGTGCGTGACTATTTCAGCAGCAGTTGGGGTTTAAGAATAACTTCAGCAGTAGTTCCAGCCTTTGGATGTTTTCCTCCTTTGTCTCCTTTTTTAATCTGGACATTTTTAGAGCATAGCCTGTCAATGGTCTCCAGAGCTGTTCAGAACCATTTCTGTGGATATCAACATTTCCTTTTCATTTCTTCATTTCATTTTATACACAGGAAATAAGCATACCTGAATCCTCATGATATTTTTGGAAAATTAAAAACAAAAAATAAACAAAAACAAACAAACAAAAAAACAATATTGTGTTTATTTTGAGAAAACAAAGAAAAAGGAACATATTCTTAAACAGAGCCAAGGTGGATGTTTAAAATATTGATATTGATACAGAAGGTCTGTTGACATAATGATAGTTGGCTTTGTGTGTATTTGTCATTCCCTTTGTTCTCCAATGAGACAAGCCTGGCTATTTATGCTGGGGGCAAATTCTGTTGTACAGGTAACAAAGCTAAGAATGAATTATTAACTCATTAGACCCATGAGGAACATGCAGTAGCTCTCCTTGGCTGAAGACTGCTGCCTTCAGTTCAGCTTGGGGTGCAGGGATGGCAGACTGCTGGGGGTGGGACAAAAGAGCCTCCTTCTGAGCCCTGCTGTGCTCAGCCACCTTGGGTGGATTTAATCTCACGTCTTTAGAAATCTACAGTATCACCCTGGGCTTCCTTTAAATCAGCAAGAGAAATGGGCACCTACATGCAAGTGCACTTCTGAAGCAATATTATAGATGCTTGATTTTGAAGGAGGTAACCCCCTCCCCAGACACTGCTGCCTGGATCTCCATTGATGCCAAAGAATGCCTTGGGGCTCTAGAGTAGCTCAAGATACTTAAGTGCAGATATCTACAGTTAGCCAGCTGTGTGCATCTTTGGTGGATGGAGGGATTTTTTTTTCTCTTCTGTTTACCAGAAGTTCTTTTAGCTGTAAATGTATATATTTCAGCTTTTTTATCTACAACCATTCCCTGGAGGTGAGGAAGTATGTGTAGCAAATTTAATTCTTGAAAACTGAGCTTGTTTTTCTTATTTATTTTTCTCTGATTCCATAGACACAGTCTTCTGACTTGCCAAGGCCCATGGATGACCAGGTATAAACCACTGAGTTTTAGAAAGTGTACTGTAGGTGAAGCTATGAAAATAACCTTGGTGACAATGTTAGTGGTTTGTACTTTTTGAACCGGTGAGGCACCTCCAGAAAAGATTAACAAATGAAGGGATGGAAAAATAAGAAAAAAATTTTTACTCTCCCTACATGGACAGAAGTGGGGAAAAATGGTTTCCTGACAGTACTCCTAGAAGGTTTCATCAAAGCAATTGCTGCTGACCTAATTCTCCTCTCCAGTAAACCAGGTTCTGACCTTTACAACAGCAAAGTTAAGGCAACCTGAATATGTAATACTTTTCTCCATCACTGAGATGAGTGTCCCTGGCATCCCAGGGGTCTCAGTCCACATGAATAATTTTGCTTCCCTTAGACCCAGCTTGACTTTATGTGTGGGGACTATTTAATATCCAAGTCCAACCTCTAATGGAGAAGAACAGACCTCACAGATACTTTCATAAGCCTTTTCCTTATGCATTATACCCGTAGCCTAACAAAAAAGCTGTCTTGATTGAAAAGTATGCAGTTTTTCTGGGAAACTGAAATCCCTCCATTGCAAGCTGGAGATAAGAAATAATTGTGCATCTGTATTGTGAAGAGACAGAAGCATTCTGCTGTTGCAGTATTAAAATAATGACTGGCATAAAGAAAAGATTTTGAAAAATCAAGCAGGGGGAGCAAGACTGCATGCGAGTGAACGCACATATTGCATAAAAAGCTGAGTGAGGATTAATATTATATTAGTTATTCAACAACACTTAATCACTGCAGTTTTCATTTAATGTTTCTTCAAATGACTATAACCTTAAAAGTCAAATACATGACAGATGCACTTAATCACCTCAATGTAAGAAAAATAATGCTCATGCCTGTTAAATAGAAGAAATGAAACATGACTAAGCTGGTGTTTGTTACAGTGCCTAGTTTATGACTTTTCTGAGCTGTTTGAAGATAAGGTGAGTCTGTAAGGAGTAGGTAGTTGCTAATGCCTTTTCATCTTCAGAGCAATGGCACTCATGCTCAAAGCAGGAGTTTCTGTACAATTCTCCACACTGGGCATGGGACTGGGCCAGGTCCACACCACAAGGCTCCTGCCAGGAGATCTGGGAAGAAGAAAGGGGAAGAGCCTTAGAGCACCAGGCCACTGGTGTCAATGGGATTGGAGGACACAACACTTGCCACTGTTGTCAATGGGATTGGAGGAACCATGTGCTCCAGACTAAGGCCCTGTGTGTGGTGACGAGGAAATGAATAGCTCTAGGAGGTTCAAACTAAAAATTAATTAATTAATTAATTAGTTAATTAACTAATTAACTAATTAATTAATTAATTAGTTCATTCTTGCGAAATATAGCACCTCATTCTTCACATTCATGGGTCAGCATTCAGCTTGCACCAATAAACACAGCATGTAGTTTTTGTGAGCAAGCACAGCTGGGTGTCTTACACAGCAAACGTTAGCAGCAGGGGGAAATGCATAATGACATAACTTGTGTTCATTTTTGTTATTTTAATTTTTCAAAGAAAACTTCACATTAATGATAAATCTAGTTTTAGGCTGCAAAAAAAGTATACCTTTCCAATGCCCTTGCCTTCTCCATCAGAATGCAATACTTCTGATTGTAGTAAGTTTTTATGTAGTGTTTCTTTCTTCTTCTTCTCCTTCTTCATTTTTACCCAAATTTTTATTCATTACAAAGTCAAAAACTGTTGAGCTGAAAAATTATCATGTTTAAATTTCTTTTATGTTAAACGTTTCAGTGAAGCAGCAAAGTGCTTTTTGTATTTCTCCATTGCCTAAGGCATTTCTTAAAGCCTTTTCTCATGAGCTACTTTTACCCAAATGCCCAAGAAAAGGAGAAAAAGAAATATTCTGAATGACTTGATTTATGAACACAGCTATTGGTCTTTAGCACACCTTTCATTTTTTGTCTTTCTATCCTGGATGAAAGATACTTAGTCTATGAATATTATTGGCTCTAAAACCCTTCTCTCATATATCTCATATAGTCACAGATATTAGAGAGAGAGAAGACTTATTGGGCCATTTAATTCATCTCCTTACTACTACAGGACCGATATCTAGAATATTTACAGTACTTTCTTCTGTCCAACTCCAAATATTTTGGTAGGTGACGACTTTGAAAAAGCCTAGAAAGCAATTACAGTGTCTCACCAGTCCCAAGTCGACCAAGACCAGCCAAGATAGCCCTCTTGGACTAGCATAGTCACAGCACAACTGTTTTTTTTTTGTTTGTTTCTTTTTTTTTTCTTTTTTTTTTTTTTTTGTGTGTGTGTGTACAGGAGCCAGTGATATGACTGCTACATCATGTGGCTGCTTCCCCAGCCCATCCATTCCTGCATGTCTCAGGCTGGGGCAGCTTTTGCAGTGAGTCTACAGCAGTCCTCATCCTAAGACCTTTGTACCCTCTCATTTCTTACTGCTTGAGGGCTGGGGATAGGAGGGGGTGTTGCAAACCTTTTGTGACCTAATCATTAAGGATGCTCTGCATACAAGCTTCCTCCAACAACAGTGCTTATGACTTTCAGAAGGACCTTTCTGGGTATTTTTTTCATATATGTAGATACTGTGATTTTTGTTTCTGTAGAAGCACCTTTAAATCTCATAGAGAAGAGTGCAGCAATAATTGGCTTTTAGTAGACAGATCGTGAACACCGAGTACTTTCTGTATACCAGGGACTTTGCCTCAGTTTCTTGCTTTTGCTCAGAATGTTAAAACTGCTGTTTAGGCTGTGTCCTAAATGCAATTGGATATTGGTATTTTCCTTCCCGTGATCTGTTTTGGGGGGGCAGAAAAGATTTGAGTTGAAGCATGTAATGGCTCTATTATATCTGAGTGCCTTTGGCATATTTTAATACATTTATTTTTAAATCAGAAATGATTAAAACATCCTGCAAGAGCTAGGTGAGGAATTTGGATTTGGTCCTGACAAAATATTTTATTTCTGAACAGAAAGCATTGTACAGCTTTACCAGCATAAATGTAAATAACATCAGGTCAGCATCTTCTCAACAATAATTTATTTTGAGGTTTAGTGTTCTAGTTTTCCAACGGCACAAAACTCAAAAATTAGCATTGACTCTCCTACTTCCTTAATGGGACTGGAGCCAGACCCATTCGCAAAGACCACCACTGGCCAGGGTTTCTCATGATGCAGGGGGCATTGTCCTAGCTGTGTTTGCAGCTGAGAAGAGGGCTCTCATGCTACAATGTGTGGCACGTTGTAGCACAGTGATTACACTGAGCCTACACCAGACAAGGCCATTTTTTCTAATACCAACTAATTTTTAACATCTGAAATATCCAAGAACGAGGGATGAGCAAAAAATGAGCAAAAGCAAAGTCTTTCTGACAAGTGGGCCTTTGGGCAAATTTTGTTGAGGGTAATGGAGTGTTCAGATTTTCATGTTTTACTGTTTAGCTTTGTTTGCTTGTTTGTCAATATGAAATAAAAGAATGGCTTCTATATATCTCAAGCACTTCCAGGGGATGCTTTTAAGCAATAAAGTGCCTGCTCTTCCTTTTCAGCTACTCTTCACCTCCACTGGAAATGGCCACACCAGCTGGAGTCCACCCAGATTGCCATTCTGTTGCCAGCACAGACCTGTTTTTCATTCCCTTTAGTGCTGCTCCAGCTGCAGTCCCTCCAAGAGGCTGGCTCTTGCCTATCAGCTCGATGCAGCAGCCCCATGAATCACCTCCAGCTGGCACTTTCCTGCTGGGAGGCGACCCAGGTGTGTTACTGGGGGCTCCTTGCAGTCCCTCTGGACCATTGGACTCTGTGACAGACTTTGCAGTTTTCCATACTCTGCTGCATGAATCTTCTACTTGCTAGATCATGTCATGGGGACCTCATGTCACATTAAAAAAGTCTTTTGTTGTTTGCAGTTTATGGGATGGTGTATGCTTAAGTGCAGCTTAAGTGCAATGTATGAAAGAAAAAATGATATGGCTGGGGACAAGATCTAAATATACGGATGGGGATTTCTAGCTAGTGAGAGTTTCTTTGAGGGCAAAACCTTGTTGTCCTTATAACACAGCACCGTGACTTTGCTCACTAGGACCTCACATAACAGCTACGTCTAGCAAGTGGTTACTGAGATGGAAAAGATTCTGGTCAGCTCCACTGGGTGCATTCCAGTTCAAGTAGTTTGGCAGAGGAGCATGGGGTGAAGACCTAGATCCAGTACAATGGTTATGGTGTGATTCAAGAGAAGATGATGGGTCATCACTTCCCATGGAGTTACTCCTGAGGGGCTTCAAAAAGAGGAGTCTTCAAAAGGAAGAGACTATTTAACTCCTGCAGACATGTCTTTCCTATTTGTTTTCTCATCCTGCCCACATTTAAATTCCACCACTCTTCTTAGAGTATCCCATAAATTAGAAGACTTTCCTTCTTGGAAGTTCTTACTGATATTCATGCTATTCTCTCTTTTGCTTAATTTCTGCTCTCAGCTCTGCCTTCTTTTGCATTTGTCTCTGATGCAGGAGTGGGTACTAAGGCAGCACATCTCAGTTGGATAGACAAGCTAGTGAAGCATTTGTGAGATTTTGTGAAGCCACTAGATAAGCCCAACCTCCCATTCATAGCAAGGGGTGACAGAAGGACAAATAATTTGGATAGTTTCATTCAAGTTGTAATGTGAAAAGCAGCAGTAGAAAAGAAAACAAATACAATCATTAAAAATGTGCTTAAAAAATAAAAAGCTTAGCTCTCTGATGAGCAGTTACAATCATCAGGTATTCTGTTTGTTAGAATGTCAGTTGTTAGAAGAATTGGTGATACAGGTACACAGAAAGGTTTCTTCTTCAGATCAAAGTGTCACTGAATACTTTTTTTATAATTTTCTGATCACACAGGTCATAAAAAGTGAAGGTTGAGAAGAATGGATTCAGGCAGAAATTAAAAGATTATTATTTAGGCTCTTACTTCTATTAACCAGGGATCCCAAAGGGTCCCAAAGACCTTTGTTGGGAAACTAAACCTCGGAATTTAAATAATTCAATGTATTTTTATAGATGTGTGAGGACTCGGTCTTCTTTCAGTCTGGTTTTTCACCTGTAGCAATCTGTCTGACATCCTCACCATCAGGATAGTTTCTCAGTGCAAATGAGATGAGAATCCAGTGTTAGAAAATTTGGTATTAAAGTCAGCTGGCTAAATTTTGTCCTCAGTCTAAATGCAGGATCCTTCCAAACAGCAAAGGGAGATAGATAAGAATGAGGCAGTAACAGATGCACCTTCATGTCTATTCTTCATTAGTGCATCACTGAACCCTGACACAAACGTTTCTCCATGTCTGTGTAGCAACACAGCTTCACAGTTTTTATTAAGGCCAGTTAATGGCTCTTCAATACCCTTGCTGCTCACTGTTTTGAAGTATTGGGGCTCTATCCACATCACTTAATTTTTGGCCTAGGAGATGGTGGCTGAGCCCAGCACAAGCTGTGTCAAAGCACGGGGTGGCTGACTGAGTTTCTGCCAAATGTTGTTAAAGGAACAATTGCCAGTAAATGCTATGATATGGCTTGCTCCACTTTTAAAGAACAGCCTGCAAAGTGCAACACCCACTCATCCTACTCCAGCAAGTCATGTGTGCTGAAAGATAAGCAAATATATGTGAATAATATCATTGAAATCTATATCCCTGTCTGGATAAATGTTTGTACTGCTGTACCACTTGGAAGCTGAAGTCATAAATACATACTCCCAATATTCTATGTGCTGTACAATAGCAGGAAAATGAAATCTGGGGTGTTGCCATCATGTTTTATTTTATTATTTTATTTTATTATTTTATTTTATTTTATTTTATTTATTTTTATATTTTATTTATTTTATTTTATATTATTTTATTTTATTTATTTTTCAGAGTCTTGTCCATTTTCTTCACCCTTAAATCAGGTAATCTTAGCACTTTCCTAAGCAATTACTGTTTTGTCTTGGACTGGTAGCCTTGGCTGTAATCCACTTTGATTGTTCTGGATATTATATTAAAATATTACTGAATAGCAGTGTAGAGACTGAGCATCCTTGGTATTGTCCTAAAAATACTACAATCATTGGCCAACTAATGCAAATCATTGAATCATTGGCTAAGTAAGGGTGGAGTAAGAGGTCACCCAGTAGAATATCAAAGGTAAATTAAGCAATAAACAAGATTAATAAGAAGAATGAATGGAATAACAACTAAGCAGCATAAAGCTAGGATGCTCTCCTGTTAAAAGGGGATGTGCATTACAAGCTTTTCTAGGAATCTTCCTTAATCCCTACAAAATAGCAAGGAAGTGGAGGAAGGGGGAAATATTGGAAAAGCAGAGCTTCCAAGCTTTCTTGAGAGACGGCTTGAAATTCTGCCTCCCTTGTGCAGCTGCTCTTCAGTGGAGCACAGGACTCCATAACCACATCTGTAATTCAGCCTTCTCAACTCAATTCTGAGCATGGCAATTACAATATCTGGGTAATTGCAGATTATGTGCAGAGATTCCTTTGCTTCCAGTTTAAGGTCTCTCACAGTAACAACAGTAAAATTGCTTAGATTGTTACTTCAGAAACGCTCAGAAATCATTGGTCTGCTTTCCACAATGTTCCCTCGAAGCATGATATTGCCATTGTTCATGGGGAGGCACAATGAAAGCCAACAGTAAGCACTGAGATATGCATCTGTAGCGGCGAGGTTCTGAATGGGGATATGGAACACAAGTAGGAAAAAGAGATGGAAAACTGCTTTCTGCAGCTCTTTGTTGCTGTTATGAATAGCACCACAATCTCTCTTAATGAAGCAGATGTTCAGATAAACAGATTTCAGGCTACAAACACTAAAATATAGAAACTTCCCCAGGGCTTGAGTTCCAGCTCTGTTCCTCTTGTTAAACAGTTGTCATGCTCTGCTTGCCACACTGTAAGCAAAAGGCACCTACTGGATGGAGAATATTTTAGAAATATTGCTATCACAGTTTCTTAGGCACATTATGCTGTAGTTTCCTTCACCATCTTGGATGTAAACTTTGTCTTTTTTTTTTTTTTTTTTTTTTTTTTTTCCTTGTGGGACACCATGGCTCTAATGCACTGCTATTGTGAAATTGGGAAATCAGTTTGTGTAAAACAGATGAGTTTTCATTTAATGGTTTTTAAGTCAAATAATGTGTCAGTGCTTGCTAGCTGGGACTGTGCCAAATAATCTCCAAAGCCTCAGGAGAAAATTGTTATATCCAAACCAAATTGTATCCACATTTGGTAGCACTAATATATTTACTTTGGGGACAGTTGCTCATTTTTTGGATATACAGAGGACAAAATTGCAAGGTGAAAGTGAGAAGGAGACCTTTTGGAGGAGAGATCTGGTTTGTACTTGGAGAAACCTGGATCAGCTGTAGGTCTCACTGTTCCCAAAGCAGAACACAAGAGATGGTTTTGGAGGATACCTCAAAGGACACAGCAGTTGCTGAGGAAGATTGGTGAACATAGCATTTTTTCGGGACATAGAGCACTGGGTCAAATACAACATCCTCACTGGGAACGTCTGCTCTAGGTTTGTTTCCAGCCTTGGGCATGAAGTCCAAGCAGCCACCTGAGGAAAATCCATCAGGGGACATCAACAACAGGTATAGGCAAAGTAAAAAATCAACCCTGTGTACATCTCAGAAATACACACTTATTCTTAAGCTGTTATTGTTGATTCTGAAGTGGCCTGCCTGGCTTGTTCACAAGCAGGAAATTGGCATCTGGAAGTGTAAATCTGGCTAATGAGGAAAGGTGCACAAATCTCTGCAGAAACAGAAGCTGTCTCTTTACAATCTGGAGGCAAAGGAAAAAACATCCTGTGCACTGATGTATAAAATGAACCAAAAAAAAAGAAAAAAGAAAAAAAGAAAAATTGGACCATAAAGGGCAGCAGCAGTGACTACAATATAGCTTGTGAGCTTATGGCCTCCCACAGCCCATGTTAGACAGCACAGCTGCTGTACATGTTGCTCTTCTCATGGTTTTGACTGGGGAGTTGAGTATTTCCCTTGTGATGTGGAAGAGCTGTGTGATGTGGTGGCCAAGACAATGTGCCAGGACCTGCACAACTTCTGTTTTCATCCAGCACGTGACTAGATGGCACGTCTCACTGCAACAGTGATTAGAAAGACACAGTTCTCCCCCCATCCCCCCCAGCTTGACTCAAATTAAAAAGTAATAAGGTCTTGAGTTACGAGACACCTGCAGTGAAACCTCTGTGGAGGCAGCTGGAAACCGACTAAGTCTTCTCCAATATCAAGGGGTAAGAGTTTGCCTTTAAACTTCTGAATGCAGCAGCATTTGTGCAGGCTGTGTGAATATAAATATGCATGCCCCAGAGTCCACAGCTGAGCATGGTTTTCTGTTTCCATGCTGTGAGTCCTGATCAAATCAGGTGTGGGAATGACTTTCCTACTGGACCTGCAGTGTAAAGTGGACATTATATAAAGCTCAGTTTAGCACTCTATGAGAGAAAAGGATCCTGAATGTACAGGGTGGTATAGAGGGTAGAAGTCATGTGCATTATGTAACATTTTGTAGGGCTAGAGTTTGTTTTTCATGCTTACTATTACATATGGATGTTTGGTGGTCTTGTGAAGACAGACTGGATGCTGAGGCAGGTTATGTGCAGGTTTCTTTCCTGAGCCACAAGGACATGGTTTTCTGGAGTCAACAAATGCAGGAAACAGGGAATTTCTGGCCTGAAATCATAGAATCATTGAATATCTCAAGCCGGCAGGAACCCACAAGGACCAAGTCCAACTCCTGCCTCCACACAGGACCACCCAAAAAATCAGACCCTGTGTCTGAAAGCATTGTCCAAATGCTTCTCGTCATTTTGTCCTACAGCTCCTGCAGCTTCAGGCCTTTGTGTTTAAAGACCACAGACTAATCTTGGGTTTTAGTACTATTTTTCAGGGAGATGGTTTTCCTATGTGAGTCCATGACAGGGTCTGCAGTCCCGTATCTGTCTTGTTTATTATTTTAGTGATTGACTTGAGATGGCTCCAGAAAATGAAGGATACGTGAGTAAAAATGACTTTATAAGAACTAAGTATGATCACAGAGGGCTTGAAATGACTTTCCCCATTCAGACTTTTCAGGAAGATCTGCATTTGCATCTATGCGACACTTTGTTATCAGTGGAAAGAAAAAAGTATGTTAAGAGTGGAGGTCATCTGACCTACTGTAGATGTCTATTTTAGAACAATGATTTTCCCCCACCTCTGTCTCCATTGACTAGATCTCCACTGAATTTAAAGGAAGCCTACAGTAACCTCAGCTCAGTAACCTCAGTCTCAGCTACAGATGTCTTCATTTATTCAGCTAAATCCACAGGCTGATACAGAAAATCTGGGTCAGAGATGTCAAGTGCAAAACTAATAAAGAAATGAACAGACACATTCATCAAACTCCTTTATCGGACAAAACGCCAGTGCACTAGCAGCAATACACAGCTATTTCTTCCCTTTCATTAAAATGTGCTTAACTTGGATTGCAATTCACTTAAAAGCCTTCCTTCACATTTTGCCTCTTCCCTTAAAATTAGCCTCTGAACTCATAGCATTTTCTCTGAGCACCATGACCTCCAATAAGAGTATGCTATTTTTTTTTTATTATTTTTATTTATTTATTTATTTATTTTTACCAGGATTGGTTTTGTGTAAACAAAGCTGTACATTAAGCAAAATTAGGTCAAAACACTAATTCAGCTTCTTTATGGATGGGGTGAGGTGCATGTCTTTGGGATTTTTAAATGATGTTGCAAAACTAATTAAATAACTCCAAGGGACTCTGAGTTTTCCCGCTGGAATATGCCCTGTGCTTCTTGCACAGAGGTTAATGGTCCTTTGGTCTCCCAGACACCTCTGTGTCCCTCAGTAGGTGTGAGGCTCTGTGGAATGAGCCACCTGCACAGGAGAATTAAATGTTCTCACTGCTCACAGCAGCCTCCTAACAGTGTGCCCACAGCACAGGACAATGGACTGCTTTCTCTTCTTTGGCTAGGTGCTAGGTGCCAGGCACTGTCTGGAAGTCTAAGGGCAGTGATTTATCTGGATGCCTCATTGCAGCTGTGGGGTGATGGAAGGAAGTAGCAAATGTGGTACTCTGGCATGAACAGCAGACTACTGCATTTCTGTCAGAGAAGACTTTGTCTGGCAGGGCAAGTTAAGACCCTTTTCAGTCATTTATGATAAGCACAAGAGCCAGCAACATGAAGAAAGCTGTCAGGAAAAATTCTTAACACCATAGAACTCAATGATAAGACAATGGCCCATAATTTCAGGCTCTCAGAGCTCTCCCAGCCCTGGCACAATATGACATGACTTTTGTGCTTCATTTCTGTCAAAGTGCTACCATCTCCTGAAGCCAGGAACAGCTTGAGAGGCCAGATGAATCATGCCAGTGGCAGGGCCAATTGACTGCAGTCTGGAACTAAATTTGCAAGGAGTGGAGTATCCCCCCAGTCCTGTTCACCTCAGGGACTGGTGCTGCTCCTCAGAGACATGCTCCATGCCTTCTGGGGGACAGCATCTGAGAGGCAACCCAGAGATTTTGTAAATCTATTCACTGCTTGGCGTGGTCTTGGTCTTGAAATTTAGGTGATGGGACTCTGGTGTGCCAGGCTGATTGCAGTAGAAATAACTTCAGAAGATCTTTGGTTTCAATGAATGTATTTCTGAATGTATTGCCTCTGTTATTTGTTCCATGTGAGACCTCACCATGGTAGTTTTTATATAACCAGCAACCCCTATGAACGTACAGAGTTTAAACATGTGTCCTCCCTTGCTTTTTTTTTTTTTTTTTTTTTTTTTTTTTTTTTTTTTGCCAAAAAGCTTTTCTGGCTATCATTGCCAACTCCAAGACATTTATTCTTTCCTTGAGTCTGTCCATGCCTCTTACCAGCAGTTTTGTGTGGCTGCCATAGATAGTCATACTGTGGTGTTGTTTGAGAGTGGAGTGGCTGGGGACCTGTGTGCTTTGTACATCATTGACAAGATGTATTTGATCAGGTGTCATATGAGTGTTAAGATTCACTGCTCTGTAGAAAATGAAAGCCTTCTTGTGAGTTACATTAAGTGTTAGCCCAGTAGTAGCTCTGTTCAGGATGCAAGAAGTACTCTTTACTTGAAATATATATTCTTAAATCTTTGGAACCATGTTAAAAAATAAGATTAAACTGCAATATACATCAAAGATAACCTTCTTGGCTACTTCCTCATCTCACCTCTCTCCTTCCAGGTTACCTAATTAGTCTCTTTGCCTAAAAGGGCTGGATTTGCTTCTGTGTTTCTTCCATGTCGCCCAAAGGAGTGTTAAGTCAGTACAAGTGTTAAGAACTTCTTCCACTGCCCTGTACATTGCCTTCATCTCCTTTACTCCTAGCTAAAGTAATTTGCCACCTTGTTTCTGATGTTGCCACCCTGTTTCACACTGCAAGATTTTGAGAGTACAGCCCAGCATCTTGTTTACCTTCCTTCCCCATCCTTGTCAAGACTCCTTAATGTTTCTGTTGTAAACTATATTTCTAGTCACAGGAGATTTAGCTTCTTGCCTGCACACTGGATATAATCTTCTGAAGATCTTTATCCTTAGGTTATGAAAAAATTGAAATGCACTACGTTTTCCCTGGCTTCACACCAGTTTCACTTTGCAGATATTGACTGAATATTATGCTCAAATAACAAAATCAGTACGGGGTCCTTCATTTCAGTAGCAATCCCTTACCCTTTGAAACCATATGTTGTATGGGATCTGTGCTCATCAGTGTCAGTCTGTGTAAGAAAACGATAAACAAATAGCTTAGCCAATATCCCAGTAGTTGTGCCAAATGTAGACCTAACTAATGTGGTGTCCAGACCACAGCTAGATCCATTGGATCACACGTTTATCTTCAGTGGTACTTCCAAGTAGCTCATTTCTGACTGAGCTGTGAATTTATCAAAATATTGCCTC
Organism: Oxyura jamaicensis; assembly: GCF_011077185.1. NCBI lineage: Eukaryota > Metazoa > Chordata > Aves > Anseriformes > Anatidae > Oxyura > Oxyura jamaicensis. The sequence continues at coordinate 7,589,901 of NC_048894.1, forward strand.
TCCTGCTGATCAACGTACATTTGGTTCCTTCTGCTGGGCCATAAATCATAAAGTTGCCCTCTTTGTTTATACTATGCATAGCACAGATGGACCCGTGACCCAAGGCTGAGGTCATTAAGCCTCCTGTAATGCCAGCAATAATAATAATAACAAGCTTAAAAGAAATCTGTGCCTTCCTAGAGGTGCAGGGAAGGACATCTGCTGTAAGCAATTCTTTTGTACAAGCTGCAAAGAAATACTGTGAAAGCTGTGCTTGTGATTTGTCACTGATTTCTGTGCAGTCGTTACCCTTTCTCTCACCCAAATATTTTCATCTTCAATTGTTCCTATATTGTTAATCTCTTTATTCTTGTCATTGTTTTTGTGGATACAATTTCTCCTCATAAGTGACTTCTTATTGTTACAAGCATTGTTTCATCACCACATTGTGCTGTACAGCTGCTATTTTTCCTAGAACTGCATTTGTATCTGTAATTTCCTGCTTAGTACTTCGTACAAAACCTTGTTGTTCTTGCCTATAATTTTTCCTTTTTTCTCCTTCTCAGTCCTGCTTTGCTCTTGTCTGTGATTCAGCCTCTATAGCCATGTTTCCCATAGTATCCTTTTCCTTTTCTGTAATTTGTATCTCTTGCAATATTCAGTGTGTTCCCATTTCAAAGGAAAGTTGCAGCAGTTTTATTCAGATTCTCTATTTTCTTACACATCCTTCTATTCCAGATTCAGCTATACTTTCTTTTTCCTAACATTTCAACTATCATAATACCAGAGTTTCTTTCTGCTTTATAGTAATGCATTCTTTCCTGTGATTTAATTTTATTTTCTGCTTGTGCCTTCTGAGCTGTGGAGTGTTTCTCTACTTTCAAGTTTTTGTTCTCTTTCCAGTACCACTTCCTTGATTTGCTTATATTTTTTTCTCACCCCCTAAAGCAATTTCTGTACTTCTCTGTAATGCTATTACAACTCGGGGCTTTTACAGCTGGGCAGGTGCCAGGTGACTGCTGGTGGCTGTGCTCAGAGCAGTGAATCCAGTGCTCAGGAGAGACTTTGAGCCCATGTCTCTCAGTGGGCAAAATGCCCCCATTGCTGGCAGTGGGACAGGGCTTGCAGAACCCACCTGAGAGCTTTAGAGCAGCTGCTTCCGAGACCTGGGGGCTATGGAGCTGTTACCTGGGGGTTATGGAGCTGAGAGGTCTGCAGGCAAGCATTGTGAGAGCTGAGCTCTCACTGGTGGCAGCTGGTGAAGCTGCAGATGTTTGCACAAGGAACCTGGAGGGGTTTGCAAGCTGGTGCTCTCCCTGCAGGTGCTGCACCCAGTGGAGGGCAGGAGACACAAACATGTGCTACTCCCTACCTCCCAGGGCTCTGGCTGTGAGACCCCCCATTTCCCAAATACATTACATCACCCTCTTTTTTTCCCCACAGAAACCTGACTGCACCCTGCCTCTCACCTTCCCTTTTATTCACCCCTTTAAGCATGGTTTTCCCCCTTTCTTTCTCTGCCTCCTCACACACATCTCTCTCACAGAGCTACTTCATGTCTGCCTAAGCACCCTGAATAGTGGGATCTAAATAATTATTTTGCTGTCAAATGTTCCATTTTCTTTTCCTTCCCTGGTCTATAATTCTTCTGTGAATGGTGACTGCATAGTTAATCGCAATTCATTACACGGCTGTCAAAAACCCAAGCCCTCGCTGCTCTTGATATATTTAATCAGTGTCCTTGGCTTGCGCTCAGTAATGTGTAGTGGGCTTTAGATTAAACTGTTATTGTTTTTTAACAGCTTATACATCTTCAAATGGAGTCATTGCAGGACCTTGGGGGAGCTGGGTGGAGAGACAGGGATAGAGTGAGCAGCTGGAGAAAAACCAGCTCCTGAGCATGATCAGAGGAGATGTGGCACAAGCAGAGGCTGAACCAGGACTGGTGGGAGGAGGACACCAGCTGTGAGCTGTATCCTGCCTTGTGTGGCCAGGCAGGGCTCAGGTACCTCAGCCAAGGCAGCAGCCAAAGCAGACGGCACATATAGAGTGTGAGAAGGGTTCTCCAGTGAAATGTTGTAGAAATATCTCTGAAGCTTGATGGGACAAGGGTGTAAGTGAGGAAAGGCTTGTGCAGAGAGGTGAAATCATTTTCTGTGTTGGTTGTTAGCATTTGCTGAATCAGGGGGGCTTTTAGGTAAATAATCCTTTCTTCTAGCCAAAAATAAATGCACTCGTCTTCAAAGCTGAATTAAGTTGATGGTACTGCTTAGATCACCTCCCTACTACCATCCGTGTCATGAAGGACATGCACCAATATCACACCCTTGGTGGCAGCACAGCCTGACCTGTGTGCCTACAGCCCACACTGAGGATCTGTCAGCATCAGGTCAGCCTTTGGGTCAGCCCAAATATACTGCCAAGTTCATCTTTTTCATAGCCAGTGCCAACACAGTGCCTCCAGACTGCCTGAGCAGCTGAAGGCACTGAAGTGGCTCCATACTGCAACTTCACTGTTCAACACTTAAGAGGTTTAAACAACCTTAGGTTGAAGCCAACTTTAGTCAGCATTTTCCCTGAGAATCACAGATGGCATCTTTATTGTCTGAACTGAAAACTTGGATCACTCTCTGGTTTCTAAGGCACATTTGGTACACTCCAGTCCTCCACCAAACTATGTCCTGAATATTGTTCTAGCAGTACCAAAGTCCAGCAAACTATGTCAGCATAAATATGGTAAACAAAACCCCATGCTATATAACAATGTGCAAGCCAGCACACCCACCTACACAAACCTAGCAGTCATTTAAAACGTATCAAAACAACTATAGCAGGCTGTCAGGCTTTCAACACCATCATGTCTGCTGTAATGAGAACCTCAACGATTTAGAGAAGTTGTTGGCCCAGCAAAGACATTCAACAAAGACAGTAAAATATTATGCAACTTTGAATTTTTCTCAGAAACTTGTTTCATAAAGCATCAGTTGCACCCTAGATCACCAAACTCTTTATTAACAGCAAAATGCCACAGAATAACCTTCACCAAGTGGAAAAATGTTGTCTGAATAACAGGTATGAAAATTGTCAATATATTCCCAATCTTAGAAGTATCCCCCTATGACAGCACTTTAAAATCCGTGAATCTTACATCTGCTCCCCCCGGAATGCAATACACTTCACCCACTTCACAATGTCCTCAGAGAAATTTTATGGATGAAACTAAACAGCCATGAACCAGAAAGAACTTGAACAGGCAAAGAAAAAAGACAAAACCACCCAAGTAATAGTAGAATTATTTTTTTTACAATACAGTCACTCCATTTCTGCTCTCTCAGTCTTGATCCTCAAGAGAAAGCTACAAAACACTTTCCAAAGGTGACAATCAAAAGACATTACTCATGATAAGAAAAAAAAAATCACAGCATCAACAGAGACAAACATTTATGGCATGTTATAATTCTTCCCTTTCATCACCACATGACAATTCACTTCTCGGATAAACCAGCCAAGTTCCATGAACTATAAATTCTCTCTCTCTGTTCTGTAGCTCTGTCTCTCTCCTTCCAGTAGAAGATATTGCCATGTCACCTTTCACTTTGTAATATCCTTTCTTCTGTCCCAAAGGTACAAAATTATATTAGTATTATTTTTTTCTAAGCGATTACGAGAGTCTAAAGTCATACCTTGCTCCTCAGCTCACCTTTGAAGTTTGGTGCACCTATTTCTGACTCAGTAAGGAGCTTCTGAGCCTAAAATGTCTGTTGCAAAGTAAATCAGTTGCTGTAACAAAAGATGCTACTTTCTCCCAACAAACTTTGCCTAGTTTCATGAATAGCTTAGATTAGTCCTGAAAAAAAATGCATCCCAAATATATCTTTTTGTAAAAATATTATTCAGATTTGGCTTTCAGAGTCCCACTTTTATTTATTTATTCATTTACTTATTCATTTATTTTCTCTCTCTCTCTAATCCGGGAGTGATCTCTAGTGGGGTAATATTGTCTGCTTTATTAGGAATTATATGAACTGGATTATTTTACTTTTGAAAAATATGTGCAGATGTGTGTGAATAAATCACCTCTGATTGGCCTAGGTGGTTTGCAACAGCAAATTAATGCTTCGTGGCCGTTCCTTTCATAATATACATATAACTGGCTCAATATTTATATGTGAAATATCAATCTTTTAGAGCAGTATGTCTGTGTTAAGCTATAAGGTATGTGTTTGTGACTCTGACTCATGACAAGATCCCCTAGGTGTTACAACACAGGAAGGTATTACGACGCAGGGCCTAATCTTCATTTGGTGTCTTGAACTTAAATCAGTGTGGTACTAGATACACAGCTTGGCATGGAGATTGCAAGCAGGGCTGGGCAAAAGACCTTCCTGAAGCAAGAGTACATGAGTGAGAGCAGCGCTGAGCTCCTCATAGCAGCTGATCATAGATGGAGAGCCCCCAGGTGATTTGCGCAGTCTGATACCTGATGGTGAAGAGCAGCTTTGAAACTGGGAAGGTTTTGCCCTTTTTCTCATTGAGCCCGGTGTGATGTGAGTGCAGGAACATGCCTGCTGCTGCTCAGGGGTGGAATTGGTTTGATAAGAAAGCAGGCAACAGGCATGAACACTTGAATTCAGAACCCTCATTTGTGCTGCTACTGAATTTTAAGACTGCTAAAGTGACTCCTGAATTACTGCTATCATTCCACAAGGATTGTATTTTATCTTCTTTTCAAAAAAAGACTTGTTTTCTTTCAGTCAGTAAAAGCCCATAAGACTATAAATCACTTCTGTACTCCTTGTGTCATTAATAACAGCCTATTATCTCCTAATCTCTGTGTATGAAAATGCAGTCAGGAGGCTCTCAGGGACTGAAATTCCAGGGAAATATTTCCCTAGGTGAACTGAAGCAGTTGGGATGGCAGCTTTTACTGTAACATTTAGCATGAGTGACGTTTCAGCTCAAGATAATACATACCCAGACCTCTCTCTGGGTTAAGTGCAAGCTGCCTACGTTGCAGACCCTAGACTAATAACATTCAGTCCTGCTTTCCTCAATCCAACATGGATTTTATGTGTGTGACACTGTTGCAGAGCCAAAGTCACCTGCATGCTCTCAAATTGCAGAAAAGGCCTGAAGGAAAGGTAAGTGCTCAAGAACTGGTGATGTTTTAACTTCAGTAAATTTCTAATGTCATTTTAGCGTGTTATAGTACCGAGAAAGGAAAAATCCTAAAGACCCAAATGTGTCTTTGCCAATTGTTTATGGTAAGGACTTGTGGCTATATGAGATACAAAGGGGATGCTGCTGGAGATTATTTATTTATAAAAATATATCAGTTGCAGTAACTCTGACAAGACAAGTGCCTGTTTCCACGTAGGTGGAGGCAATCAGCTGCACAAAACCCACTGGTTAAGGAGTGCCGGGGTGGGCAGTGGTACTGTGGAAAATGATCTGGAAATGGGAGCAGACCCCAAAGCAAATGCATTAATGGTGTCATGGAAATAGCCATCATGCTGGGATGCCTAAAAATGGTGCCATGGGTAATCTTCCATAATTATACCATGATAGATTACACCATGACATAGTGCAGAAAAAGTACAGATTCAGCTACACCACCATATTCAGTCCAGGGCACTCAAACAATAAAGTGGATCACCACTAGAAGTCTGGAGGAATTAACTTGAGTTGTTTGGTCAAAGAAGAGAGAAACAGCCTTCAGAGATGCAAAAACTTATTATGAGCAGCAAGGGGAGAAACTGGTCACCTTGTTCCTTGTGAATGGGAAACAAAAAAAGAGCGTTAGGCTACAGCACGGGAAACTTGTTAGGAAAAAAACTTTTAAGCTCACTTAAAAGCACTAGGAGGGCCTAGCATCTCCACCTTGCAGGCTGTTATGAAGAAGCCATGCAGACACCTTTAGGCAATGGTATGTTGATGATTCCGAGCAGAGTTGGCCTCTAACGGTCTCATCTTCTGTAAGTGGGAGGACAGTGGGTTTTGTACTGCCCATACATAATTTAGGAAGCTTGCAGCTGCTGCCTGTAGGCTTCCAAAAACAGCGATGCTCAGAAGTCCTTGGCAGCATTTTGCTGTCTTTCTCAGCGGCACTCAGGGGTGTATATGGAGGGAATATTTTTTTCTGCCTGATCATCTTACTTATCCTTGGTGAACCCTATGTGTTCATTGGTTAACAGAAAGGCAATGGGCACATTCTGAGAAGTTAGACCACCTGTTTTGCCTCAAATACTGTCTGGTCAAACTGATTTTTTTCTTCAAACACAGGTCAAACTTATGAAGAAGCATCCAGAAATAATTAAAAAACAAAACAAACAACAACAACAAAAAAAAACTGAACCAACCAACCAACCAAAAATCTCTAAAACAGGCACAGCCCATTTATTGCCTTGACAGTTTTTCAAAAAGCATTTATTTTACCATGCTCATACTGACTTTTCCACCTTCATTTTTTTTTCTTTCTCCCTCTCTGTTTCTTTCTTCCTTTCTTTCTTTCTTTCTTGTTCTTTTTTTTTTCTTTTTTTTTTTTTTCTTTAAACATAAAATATTTAGAGAACAAAAACAAGTATATCAAATCATTTTTCCTAGTGATACACAACATTTTTTGAAGCTGGCTGGACACAAAGTAGTCAAAGACTTACACCTACTGTTTTCTTTGGCTACTTTAGGGTGCATAAAGACAAGTAAAAATCCCATTCAAAGACTCATCTGTAATTTCAAGTTTATGATTTTCTTACAAAGCTCATTTTTTATTGATTTCCCGTTTCAGAAAGTAACTAGTACATCAGAATGCCAGGTCAGGTCCTCACTCCAACAGCCTGATGACTGAATCACTCTTTTCTTAGGAAGAACCAATAGGAAGTAAATTTGATTAGAGAAATACTGCTCTGCTCTGCCGATAGTTCCAGCAGCCTTAATCCACATTTAACTTAACCTCAGTGGTCTTCAAACTTGACCATACTTAGTTGGGGAGCAGGCGGAGCAATGTTACAGGCCAAGAAATGCAATGGTTTACTCTCCAGTGGTAGGCTATGAAAAGAGCTTCTAGAAAATACCTCAAACAAAATATACTGCTGTAGACAGCAGTGCTACCTGAAGAGCAGGCTGTCCTTGTAAAATTATAAACGCTTTTCTTAGCCCAGTATGTGCAGCGTTTGCAAGCTCATTGAGCAGCTGTTAAATAATGTATTCAGTTCCTAATTATTCTCTGAGAAGGGAACAGTCAACAGGTTGTCCAGCTCTGCTTTGGTTATGAGCATTGATATTTGCTTAGCAGGTAAACCAGCAGGATGCTTTGTTTTCCTTGTTTTGTTTTCAGTGAGCATGAACCTGGAAGATCTTACGATCCTTTTGCAAACTGTCAGCTTCTCTGCATCCCAACTAGTTTCTGGAGAGAGCAGAGAGGACTGAACACCTTACAGGGCCAGATCTGCACATGAGTGGAATATTTTAGCATGAAAAATGTAGTTGCAGTCAGCAAAATATTTCCCTCTAGGTTTAGTGAATGTAACAGGAAAGCAAAGGAACTTAATGTTTGCCAGAAGGGAAATGAGTACTCTCCCCAGTATGGTTCTCAACTGAGCAATCAATCTTGAATATGGTGCCCAGCATGCCCAGAGGCAAACACCCTACTCCTTCTCCCCAGCAGGAATTTATTAGCTTGAGACACTATCCACAGCTTTCTCTCTGTACTCTGTTTTCATAGTATAGAAGTGCTCCTTGGGGGACAGGCACTCTGAAAGTGTTATTCAAGTAATTGTTGCATTGCTCTTTGAGAAAAGAAAGTGGGGAGCCACACATCCCCTTCTCTGACCAGGATGGCTGATGTACCAGAGCATGTATTTTCAATTACAGAGGGATGTGGCAGTTGAGATGCTTTTGGTGGGGGTGTCACGCACATCCCTGAGGCTGGTTTCCCCTGCAGGACTTTACCCTGGGGCATTGCTGAGTGTGGTGGGGGGCTTTCCACCTACAGGCATGAAGATCTTGAATCAGCACTGCTGGCTAGTGCAGTTTTTGAGATTGATTCTCCCTCGTTACCATTTAGAACCATCTCAGAATATATCTTATGGCCATTCAGAAAATATCTTAATCTTCCTGAACAGCATGGCAGAGGTAGCAATTACATTTAACTATAATCACTGCTTTCTTTAGGAACTGCTGCAGTGATCAAGGGAACTGGCAGTCTCTGTCTCTGACATGCTGGGGTCACAACCAGTAAGACTTGCAGTCATCTCAGTGACTCCCTTCGGCTGTCATTTGCCTTGGGAGCATCTTGCTCAGCTTGGGGTGTCTGCAGAGTAACAGTTCCCATCTGAGCCAGTCACCCTTACTGGCAATGGCGATGGATAGGCACAGTCAGGTTGTCACTCACCAAATCGGTTAGACCTCTCTTTTAGATAATTCATCCTTTAAAATTCACACTTATTTCACCAGTGGCTGTAATGGATATCACAGCCTCTGCTCCCGCTTCAGACATCTGCATTTGGTCAGACCAGCCCCTTCTCTGGACTTCTGCTACAGTGAAAGGTCTCTGGGGCAAAGACGATACTTCTGTCTGAGGGTATGAGGAACCATATTACGTACCAAGACCACCAAGTTTGAGACAAACCTATTCTGAAGGTTCAGTGATTAATATGCTGCTGCTATCAACTTGCATTTAATAATTAACATGCTATTGGTGTAGACTTGTTTTTAGCTTCTTTTCTGAAAGAGGGATTCCCAAGGTAGTAATAAACTGACCAGGGGTCAGATCAGAGGCATCATCAACCTTCGTTTGCCGGTGCCACCACTAAATCTTAACACCCATTACAAAGAGACCGTGACATTGCTTCAAACAGCCGCTCCCTATTTTGAATGATGCTGTTATTTTTAAACCTCTGTTAGTAATGAATGCTCTCAGTCTGAGAAATATTTATTTTGTGGACTTGAAAAAGAACATTTTTTTCAGAAGGGGATTGCTTTGATGATACACTTTAACCATAATAATTGAACAATCCCTATCTGAAAGCTGTGTTGTTGAGATATAATTTTACTTCTGGCGGAAGCTTGGAAATGCTGATGGATTGTCTATAAGATGCATGAGCAGAGGAGGCAAATTAAAAAAAAAAAACAGGGTCTGGATGAATTATTATTTTGCACGTTTACCAGATGAAATTGATTATCAGAGAGTCCTGATCAATTCATTCTCCCTGCATCTGCTTTTTTACAAGAATGAATAAATTTCACTTTATTAAAATTTCATGATCTAAGGGAGCTTTTAACACTATTAACCAGTAATGCCAATAAACGTTTAGAGCAAAAAGTTGAGCCTTGTAGAGATGTGCAAAATCTTCACATGTGGAATGAAGTAAAGAAAGTAGAAAAAAGAGAGGAAAGAGGAATAACTAAATGAAAAGAAAGAAAAATTTAGTAAATGGTAACTTTTGTCTCTTCCTCCTTGTGTTACTTCCTGATTAGAGTTTTCTATTTTATTTCTATCTGAAATTGTCTCATTGCTCTAAAAAGCATTGTGAACATATGAGGTGAAGAAAAATAGTCTATCTAGAATGTCACAATGATTTTTGAGACTGGTTTTGCAAAATTCATGACATCTACTTAACGCTGTTACCAAACATCCATGCTTTGAAATTTGTTAGCTCAGTCCTGATAGCCCCCAGAAAGCAGCAATACGAGAACGTGTCCTTAGCCCATATTTATGTTAAGGGCCTTTGCAGTCACCTGCTGCAGGACGTGCATGCCTTGGGCTGTTCAGTGTGAGAATCATGAATTCTGCCTTTGATAGGGATACTGTGGTTTGTCCTGTCTGGAGTAGTTACATGGCTGCATGAACCTTCAGGATTGACATAACCTTTTACTTTCTTCCTGGCACTTCTTGCTATCTTGTCAGTTGTGAAAAGGTCCATACAGTCTCTGCATGGACAATTTGCCTTTGCATTTGCCAGCCACAATGTGGCCCTGGGAACATCTTTCACTCCTGTCTGGAAGCTCCCAGGGGTGTGGGAGGATTTTATGTGTAACTATTTAATGGTTGTGGTTGTTTTACGGTGTTACTGAATGTTGAGCAGCCAGCATCACTGAATGTAGAGCAGCCAGCATTTCTGCCTTGAATTTATTTATTATTTTTTTAAATATTTTTTATTTATTTGTTTGTTTGTCTGATTGTTTTTTACAGGGTATGTTTTAGTTCGAATGTGTCACTGCCCAGCATAGGAATGGGCAGTTTGGGATTTGGCAGAGTTTGGAATTTAGCAGAGTATGTTTCCATGAGGTACCTGATAACTATTGTGTGTCTGCTTCTGCAGGAGCTGCTGCGTTAAGCTGGGACTGACCATTCATAGGTGATGAAAGAACTGAAACTTGGATTTAGCTAACCTAGCCTCAGTTTGTGGATCGTAGTTGGATCATCCTATGATCCTTAGTGGATCATAGTTGGATTATTTTGGTTTGTCTGCTAGACAGAAGGCCTGGGAATACACATTTGGGTGAGATTTATGGAATTCAGTTCTTCCTGCAGTGATAGCTGAGGTGCAGTGGGGAATCAAGGCGGAATCAAGGAATTAAGTGCATGCCATGCACTTAATGTCCCTGGCTGCACGGATGACTCAGTGGGCAAAGTTCAAGTAATAGACCAGCTTGAGATGAGGGGACTGACTGAACTCCTTGTCACCACATTTCACACGATGCATTTCACTACTCAGTGTAGGAGCTCACCAGCTGGCAATTTTGGACTGTCCCAAAGACTTCCCCAGCCAGTCCCTCCTGTTTCTAGAGCAATTTTTTTTTTTTGTTTCAGAACAATTTATACATCTTGGCAGGTTGATTAATACCCTGGGTGGGGAATCTGGACTCCCTGAGGCCGTTCCCACTGCAAAATTGATCAAATTGTACATAGATAAGATGCGCATAAATATACAGTAGGAACATCTCTTGCAGATGCAGAAAGAGTTGCAGAGCTTTTGTTCTTCTGTACTGTTGTACATTTCTACTAAGACAGGAGATGTTTGTCTGTAGTTTAAGAACACCAGTATGTATGTATTGTTCACTTGCTGTCGTGGTCATGTAGGACCAGGGAACACCTGAATATAAGAACTGTTCATTGGGGGTTCTCACATGATCCAGATGGAGACACTCTTGCAAAGGTGTTTGTAACTCAGACTCCTGTCACCATCCAGGCAGTGACCAGTCACTGTTCAAAAGATTTAATTCCCCATACGAGGGTCACCTTTGGCAAAAATTCCAATAAATCATTTTTATCAAACACTATGTTGACGAGTTTCTGTGCAACATGTAGCTGCTGAAAGGTGAGATTCATGCATATCTGAACACATAAAATCAATTTCTACTATAGCAAATTGTCCAATCAAGGAGCAAGGTATGTCATTTTTAAGAAAATTTGTCATGATTTTGCAAATGGCTCTTTTCTATTGCACATCCTCCTCTATTAGCTCAGAGTTCTGCTTGTAACATTGTGTCCTCCTCCAGAAAATCATTTCTGCATCAATCTCAAAAGTAGGAAAGTTTCTTAACCAGATGCATGTCAGTTGGGAAAGAGGGAATAGCAGCAAGGACAAAAGTGTTGTCCTTGAATCCTTCTTACAAATAATTTAGATTCAATCAGTTTACAGAGGTTAGATACCAGTATATATTTCAAATCCCATTGGACTGTAACATCAAGGGTGAAGCGGTATTTAGATAGATCATGCAAACACAAATCTCCATTTTCTTAATGCAGTTAACTAGCACATTTCACCTTACAGTGCAGAGTAAGCTGTTTCTAAAGAAACAGCAAAGAAACATAAAGCAAATTCCAATTTTCTTGATTAATCTTACAAGCAGCATTTCTGTTTGCATGGTTACAAAGTTATTAATAGGTCAAAAGAAATCTGTATTTCCAGGCTAAAATCACAATATTAAAATAAAAGGAAATATTTTCACCATGAATTATGAAGGAAAGAAGGGCAATCAAAAGACTTAATTTGATGGCTTCAGTTCATTGTGATGTTGTCTCACAGTCCTCAGTACTGTGGAATTAATATAACAGAATTTGGACACATATAATGTAGACTTCTGCATAGGAATTTGTAATCTCCTTGTGCTTCCTGTGTAGTCATTAGAAACTCAGGTAAGGAGTTTTCAGGGACTTTGAGATGCTGTTGATCTCAAAGTTTTCTTTAAAATGTTTGTTTCTCTGTGAACAGAAGAAAAAGCCTTGGCAGGTTCACTTATTTGTAGACTGCAAAGGTGTAATGTTAGCTTAGCTAAGCCTACACTGCTTTCTATAACAGTGAATCCAAAGAAGCACTTGAACATTTTTAGCTGAGTATGAGTATGGAACTGGATACTTTTCTTGTTGGCCTGGTACTGAAGAGAGAAGACACACTACCACAAGTTCATGAAACTCCCAAAGAAACAAACCCCAGGGAATGAAATCAGGAACAAATTCCTGTCTCAGACACATCTTATAAAAAGTTGGTCTTGCTCCACAGAGTAGGAATATGGGGATGGGAAATGTCGTGCTCATTTTCAGGATGCTAGAAACAACATAGCTTTGGAAATCGTAGGAGAAAATTGAAAAAAGGCACAGAACCTATGCTTCTTACAATCAGTGTATCAAAACTTCCCTATCTCTGCACAATCACTGCTTCTGCCAAGAGAAGGATATTTTGCTCAAACTCTCAACTTGCTGCAGCAGCTAGACTCACTTAAAAACTGATGGCTCAGCCAATGACCACTCTGCTAATTTGCTGAAGAGATTATTTCTGCCAAAATGCAGAAAGAAAAACAAGAGCTGGGCTTTTCCATCACTACTAATACAAAATTGAAAGTGATGAGACAAAATGTGTGTACAGGAAATTGAGCCTCTGGGACAAAACAAGCTAGTTAGCTAAAAAGGGAGCCAAGCAACCAGGAGACAGTGACATTGCAATTATAAAACATCCCCATCTTTGGCTGCCAGATTTTTAATAAATTCTGCTTTTGCTTCCATGTTTTGCTCTCCACCTACTGGCTATACATTTCCTCACCCTGGAATAAAGGTTCTAACTTCATTTCTGCTTATCAGTTCTGAATTGCATCTTTCTCAGAGATGTACAGTATTGGATTGTGTAGAACACAGAACCATAGAATCATACAGGTTGGAGAAGACCTCTAAAATCATCTAGTCCGACCTTTAACCTAGTACTGAAGTCCACCACTAAACCATGCTAATAAGTTCCAAATCTACATGTTTCTTGAAGACCTCCAGAGATGGTGGAGGTCCACTTAGCTGGGCAGCCTATTGCAATGACACACAACTCTTTCACTAAAGAAATTTCTCCTAATATCCAACCTACCCCCTGACCTCCACCTCCCACCCCCTCAGCACAACTTAAGGACATTTCCCCTCGTCTTTTCACTTGGGTGCCAAAGTTTTCAGGCAACTACAAATTTACAAATGGCAACAACTTCTTCCAGGAGTTTTCCTAGAACTCAGCACAAGGTGTTTTGGTCCATGACTGAGCTCCTAGGTTTTTCTGCATTCAGTCCATGTCTCTTCTCACGGCCAGCTTAAATCATTATAAGATCTTGTCTGTAACAGAGCAGTGACTTACAAATATTGATGGCTTACATTAAAAATGTAGAAACAAACTATTATTCATAAGGAAAGCTATCTTAATCACAAGAACAGTGTTCATTTAGACGTTGGTACAACATTTGCCCTTCCTTCTTGAAGACCACCTTCTTGAAGAGGAAGGAGAGCCCTTAAGGCTTCTTTTCATAAAGTGTGCCTTAACACCGACAGGTGGATTCTCAGATGTGAGAAACTCTTACAAAGCAGCAGTCTGTCAACATGACTTCTAGGAAATCCTGTATTACACACTGTGCACATATGTAATTATGGATCAAAACCTTCCAGAATAACTACATGTTGGCCAAACCTCATCTTCTGAGCATTCTGCTAGACTGCCACAAGATCTTATTTCTAAACAAAAACAAAAACAAAAACAAAAACAAAAACAAATATTCGCAAGTAGTTTGAAGACTGGTTGCTGCTGGGTGCTTAAAATCCCCTAGCTTTGCTATAATTATTTTTAATTATAGAGCTTGTCATGGTGAAATGTTTATGCGATTCCCAGCTTTCATTGACTGTCAAAGGGAACTGGAGAGCTACTCCCTTCATACTATTGGAAAAAAAATAGCACTGTATAAACCTGTTGAGTGGAAATGAGAAATTTAAAAAGTGTTTTGCCAGGGCCTTGGTGACAGCTGTCTTCTCCCCTTTCATTGGCATGCTAACAGGTGATAGATGAACAAGAAAGGCAACTATCTCCCTTTTTGCCTTTGTCTCCTTTCAAAAGGAGACAAAAATGAATCACTTCAGAATAAACATAATTCCTCACCCATGAAGGGCAATTAAACTTATTTTAATAGTGAAAAGGGGAGCTTAATAAAGTTATGTGTGTTTTAAAACTCATAAAAGAAATTTTTACATTCCCCCTTCATGGATGAGCTCACACAAGTCACAAGCTTGTGAGAATGTTATCGGCTGCCATTCAGAGAATAGCAGGCTGTTAAAGTGCTTTGTCAGCTCTCTCTGTTTCCAACCTCTTCCACATTAACTCAAGAATCCTTTTTTTTTTCCCATCCAAGGAATTCAAATTCAATAACAATTATGATCAAAACAAGACAAGTAATATATTCAGATGTCCATCTCCTCTTTTTATGACACATCTGTAACTCATCAGCCAAAGAAGTTGTAGATTTTTTTTTTTTTTTTTAATTCCTGCATTCCCTCCAAAATAGCAGTTGAAAACTAAAAAGGTGAAAATATATGACTTAGGCCCTGAACACATGTCCAGAGAAGCAAAGCTCAAAGCAATGTGATGGAGGAAATCCTGAAAAACTGCAATAATATGCAAGTAAATAGGTTAAAGTTAGGCATTTGAAAGCCTAAGAGTTTTAACTCTGGTTCATCCATGAGCAGAATTGGCTCTCTCTGAGCAGACACATTGCTTTGGATGCTTGCATCATCTGGTGTTTTCTGCATTATTTGGTCTTTTCTTCCCCAAGTCTGGGTAATATGACTTGCCGCAAGCTGACTTATTTTAGTGGCTCTGGCCTCAAATTGATTTGATTTTGCAGAAAGAAATTGTCTTTCTTTTTAGTGCTTATACAATCAAACATACAACAAGGGAGTGGAGTGAGAAGGAAAGAGAGGTCTTGATCTGTTTCTGGTTTCCAGGAGCTCACGTACAATAGAAATGAACTTAATTTGTGACCTGCTGCACTGAAGATTCCTGTATTTGCCGGTGCTTTGGGAATGTAATGCAATTCCTGTGATAAAAGTTCATGAGAGCTGTTTAAACAAACAAACAAACAAACAAACAAACAAAGCCTTGTCTTTTGGGAGCGTCTTGTATCTAGCTACATAATATAAATATTGGGCTGAAATGCAGTGTTTAGATTACACATCCTATTTCTGGGGTAAGCCTCACAGAAGGTAACATCTAAGATAAAATTTCAGACACCTAAAACAAGAGCACAATAAAGATGCACCCCAGGTATCATTTCCAGATGTGTCAGTATAAAAACAGTTGAAAGAGATTGTTAGAAAGCCAGCTGTCACTCAAACCCTCCATAAGTGGTTGCCTCTTAAAAGTGATCTGTTCTGTTCCTCTTGTCATAGTTTTTTACCAGGAGGTAGGTCAGCACCACCATGCTGCTCTTTCATTCCGTCTCCTCAAAAGAACAGGGAGAGAAAATATGATTAAAAAAAAGCTCATTGGCTAAGGACATGAAGATCATTCACCTGTCATAGGCAAAACAGACAGCTCAAGAATAAGTTTCATTGCCCTTTTTCCTTCCCATGGGAAATAAATTCCTGGCCTCTGGAAGCAGGGACACCTAGGTGAGCTAAGATTCACTTGTGGGTGGCTCATGTTGCAGGCCCTTCACTGGGCCTGAACGTGGAGTGAGCACTAGAGAAGCAGTTCTGGTGTGGCCAACTCAAAGTACAGTCAAGGAAGGGAAGTCAAGTGACATGACAGTGCAGGACCCCAGAGCAAAATGCCCACAATCTACATTTTGAAGCAGGCAGAAAAGAGCTGTGGGAAAGTTCTAAACATGAAATATTTTGTCCAAAGCTGAAGAAAAGTGCTAATTAGTTTGACAGTGTCAGTAAAGCTTGCCACTGAAGCAATCATATTTTTTATTTCTTTCCTGCATCCTGTTTTTGCTGCCCTCACTTTTGAGAGCTCGTTGCTCTTTGTGTGGTACCTGAAGCATCCTGCACAGCTTTCAGATGCCTTAATTGTGAGGCTGGTGAAAAAAATCAGACAGTGTCAGACAAGAGCAGCAAAAAATATTTTCCAGTGGTTGGCAGAGACAGCGGGGAGAACAAGAAACACAAGGAAAGCTGCAGATAGACATACCTTGATGATTCTTTTCTGAATCTGTTGGTGCTTGAAAATTGACAGGACTCCCCTCTCAAGAGTAAGCAGGGGAAAAAGGGGACAGATAAAATCAAGTGGAGATAGCTCACTTGCTATTCATTTCAATAATTTTCATCTCCTAGCATTAAGCTTTTGTCTCTGTTCTTCTAGTGACAAGGAAGATGTAAGACTATGGAACCCTAAGCTTTATCATCCCATGTCTTCCTAATAATATTCAGGCAAAAGAGCAACATCCTTTATCAGGCAGAATGACAATGTGTAAAGCTGGGATGAGTGATTTCCTAGGACACCACTGTGGTGGTTTTACTCTGCTGGGCAGCTGAACTCCACCACAACCATTCTCTCACTCCTCATCCTCAAAGGGAAATGGGAAGAAAATATAAGTTAGGAAGAACTTTACTGAAAGGGTTGTTAGACATTGGAACGGGCTGCCCAGGGAAGTGGTGGAGTCACCATCCCTGGAGGTCTTTAAAAGACGTTTAGATGTAGAGCTTAGGGATATGGTTTAGTGGGGACTGTTAGTGTTAGGTCAGAGGTTGGACTTGATGATCTTGAGGTCTCTTCCAACCTAGAAAATTCTGTGATTCTGTGAAATTCTGTGATAATGAAAAAGGCTTAAGGGTTGAGATAAGGACAGGGAGATCAAACAATTATCGTCCCAGGCAAAACAGACCCAGCATAGGGAGATTAATGTCATTTATTACCTATTACTAACAAGCTAGAGCAGTGAGAAACTAAAGCAAACGTCTTCCCCTCATCTACCCTCCTCTGCATTCTACCACCAAGAGGTGTAGGGGACTGGGGGCTGCAGTCTGTCCCTGAGTCTTCATCCCCGCCGCTCCCTCACGGTCCCTCTCTGCCCCTGCTCCACACGGGGTCCCTCCCACGGGATGCCGTCCTTCTGAACTGAGCCTGCGGGGGCTGCCCACGGGCAGCAGCTCTTCAACAACTGCTCCCACACGGCTCCGTCCCACGGGGTCCATCCCTCAGGAGCAAACTGCTCCAGCACGGGTCCCCCACGGGTGGCAGCTCCCCCCAGACCCCTGCTCCTGTGTGGGCTCCTCTCCATGGGCTGCAGCTCCGCCCCGGGGCCTGCTCCTGTGGGGGCTCTCCATGGGCCGCAGCCTCCTCCAGGCCACATCCACCTGCTCCACCGGGGGCTCCTCCATGGGCTGCAGCGTGGAGATCTGCTCCATGTGGGACCCATGGGCTGCAGGGGGACAGCCTGCTCCACCAGGGGCCTCTCCACAGGCCGCAGGGGAACTGCTGCTGCGTGCCTGGAGCACCTCCTGCCCTCCTGCTGCACTCACCTTGGGGGCTGCATGACTGGGTGCATGGCTGCATGGCTCTCACAACTCACCCCTCTCTCACAGCTGCTTTGGCACAAAAGGGTTTATTATTGTTATTATTATTATTATTATTATTATTTTCCTTTCCTCTCAGTCTGCTCTCCCAGAGTCCCAGCCAGTATCACTCATGACTCAGCTCTGGCCAGTGGAGGGTCCCTTTTTGAGCCAGCTGGAGCTGGCTTTGATCTGCCATAGGGCAGCTGCTGGGCTTTGCTCACAGAAGCCACCCCTACAGCCTTCTGCTACCAAACCCTTGCCATGTAAACCCAATACAACTGTGTTTAAAATATGAATGCTTTCAGATGTTACTTATCAAGACAACAGCATAGGAAGAAAATCATGCAGCCTACAGAGTGCTGTCTTAACCTTTTTTGCAGTCCCCCACCCTCCCACACTTTCTAATGCATTATTGTTAATACACTGTAATGAAAGTGTTTTCAGGTTTCTGGAGCAGTAGCGGTGCAAGTAATCTATTGTAGTTTATGGAGGCTGAATCAGTAACTTTTTATTTATTTATTTATTTTTCCCTGAACCATGCACCATCATCCTTCTTCTCCAAACATGTTCATTAGAACTCCCTAGTGTTTGGGCATCATGTAGCACACATGCATGCACACATAATTCTCTTTGAATCCTAAGGTGCTGGGATTATGAGTGTCTTGCTTATTCTCCGGGACAATTATCCTGTGTGTTTGTGGCTTGCTTATTAAACCACAGGTCATATCAACAAACCTAGAGAAATTCCCAGTGCTGGGTTTGTCAGTTTTTAAACCCTACCACAGGAAATAATTTTTGATTCAAGGTGAATAAAAGAAAACTCTATTAAATACATATTTTTACAGCCTTAGCTCTACTGCAAGGATATAATTAGATCTAAGCCTACCAACACCAACATCTTCTGCAATTTCCAGCAACATCCACAGGCCAAAGTAGAATCACATCTCAATATTCAACCCTCGACATGGTCATTGCAGAGTGATATATGGATCAGCGTCACTTACAGCACAGAAGTCAGAAAGGTTACAATAGTATCAACAGCATGTTAGTACAATAACTTCTGAAAATAATACACATTTTTCCCACTTACAATGGTGATACATTTAACAAATGTCCCCTTCAGACACAAATTCAATAAGTCCTTGGTATTCTGTGTGGGGCCCAAATATAATATCATTACATGATACACACCGTTTTACTGCTTTCTAATATAACAACTCTCCAGTGTGAAATATGGTTTATGATCAGCATAAAATACCGATCACTTTAGTACAGTAGTAAATCAAAATTTATTTTGTACCTGGGCTGCCATGAGGGTATGATTAACTTTTATAAAATGGGCAGGATTTGGGGAGCCATTTGATTGGTCAATATTAGCTCTAAACCACAGGTATAAATCTTTATGACTAAACAGGTCAAAATTCATTAGCCCTGTGCCCCTCCCTCCTATCACATTGCCGTAAAATGGCAAAAAGAGTTCCAGTGGGAAAAAAAATAATAATAATCCATGCATTCATTCCTTATTTCATCTCAGAGAATACAAATATACTGCAGGATTTGGGTCTGCACTTGCTGAATGATTATCACTGAAGGTCTGACAGCCATGGGCTGGCTGCGTTTGCAAGGCTGCACAGCATGGAGGAGTTCACAAGAGCCAACATCCTGCAAAAGGTGCTCACTGTTCCCAGCCAAGGCCTGAAGCCATCAATGCTCCTTTTCCGCATCCCAGGCCAACCCTGAGAAGCGAAGCCACCTGGTGCTGCTTAGAGAGCCAAGATGAGGAAGAAAACTTGGCACAGACTTCCCAGAAGTCCCCAGAGTTATTGAGTCCCAGTCATTGCTTCCTCTATGGCTTGGGGCAATCCCCTGGCTGCATGATCGGCTCCATCTCCTCTCAAAATCAAAGGCACCTGATTTAGTGCATTTTTTCATTTTGTTATTTTGTCCTGGCTTCCCAGTGCACAAATATCCATGGGAGATGGGGGATTCCTCCAAGCCCATGCAGCAGGTGAGTCTGTAATGTTCATGTGCAGGCCATGATGGAGACAGTTGCTTTTCCTATTTAAACTGTACATGAAGAAACCAGATGGCAAATGGTTTGGCACCTTGTGTTTCTAACCATTTTTTTTAACTGTTACCCTCCTTCAGCGTTAACCAGGGGTCCTGCATTTTCACCTGCTGTAAGGGCCATAGTTAAGTGGGGTTTTTGGTGAAACCCATGAAACGCCATACTGCCGTGGTGTTGACACCTCCATGGGTTTAACCCCACTGATGACCTGCTTTGCAGCCAACAAACTGTCCATCAGCTATCTAACCAGCAAAGGGAAATTGGCTGGAACTGCAACCGTGGGCCACAACAACATGTCCCCAGTGGACTAAGACCTCAGCACCCCTATGGAGTTCACCTCCAATTGATGGTGACAAGGACACGTGGAGAGGCTGTGTCACAGCAGGAGTCTGGCCAGGACTTTTGTCTCTCCTCTGTGCCACCTGACTGGCAATAAAGCTGTAATTGTCTCCAGACAGTTAATGATGTGTTCATGTTACCAGAGTTTCTATCACCATATAAATGATTCGTAACATCCCTTTAAACATCTTCCTTCAGCCATATTAGATTGCTGTTCCCATGAGATCTATAAATGGATATTATTCATCAGAGAACAATGTTATTGAAGAAATCGAAACAGAATCTATTGCTTTATGCTTGGGAATTAGGTGGCTTTATTATGGAAACTCAGGGTATAACTAATGTAGAGTTAGGATTAGGATAATAATAAATCACCTATTAGATGGGAAATAGCTTTCTTTGCTCAAACGAAGCCTAAGGAAACTTCCCCAGCCTAAACAACAGATTTAGAAGAAAGTTCAGTCAAAAGTGGAAGGAGTATGCATACAAAACTTGTTAAGCAAAGAGGACTAATTTCTGATCTGAGTGGCCAGAGAATTATCCTGTGAAGCAAGTATCCTCTGCAACAGATTTTAACATCTTTCTGACCCAGTGGCCAAAAATCACAGCTGAGCAGGTGAAATCTTGCTCATCGCTTCCCGAACACTCACTGCTTATTGTTTAAATAAGAAATGAGTCATCAGCAATTTTAACTAGAGGCATTTCTGGCTTCATTGAGCAGATTTTTTTGACTCCAGAGAGCACATCCCTGCCTCAAACCATTCCTTTAAAGGGAGGATTCACTGCTTTTTGTCTGGAGCAGTGTCAAGCATGGCACAGCATTGACGCATCTGGGGTTCTTCAGAGTGATTTCCTCCTGTTTGATTTGATTGCTTTTAAAGGAAAACAAACAGACAAATAGCTGTGCTGAAATAGAAGATGCTTCCCTTATGGAATACTATTTCTGGAACAGGAGAGCCTCTTATTTCTGAGCAGCACAGGATGGGATACGTTTAGATTCTCAGAATTAGAAGCCCCACTTAGATGTGGCTCATACAATGACACTCTTCTCTGTTAACATAGAGTTTAGGCTGGGCAGACCTTTAAAGGTTCTTGTTTGACTTGTGCCCTCCACATTCATGGTTGATTCACAATCTTTAGGGCCTTTGCATGGCCATCTGGTCACCTGGCCGGCTGCCTGGGGACAGCCTGCTCCTACCCTTGCCCTTGGACATATGGCTGTAGTGATGAGCAAAGGGGAGTTTCCACCACAGGGTGAGTGATAGCGAGGACAGGGAACTTGGAAATTCAGGGGAGTTCTCCCCTCTGCTCCCCTCTGCTCTCAGTCTCTGCTCTGGCAAGGAATGGGAAAAGACCAGGCTGAAAAAATACAGAGAGTGAGCCTGATGTCTGCAAGGTCCCTGATTGCTCACACTGGTCCCGTGGGACTCACAGGCAGGCAGAGGAGACACAAGGAAGGTGACCCCCCCTTTGAGCAGTTTACCCTGAGCTCCCCTGATGCTCTGCAGAGCTCTTTGAGTTATCAGCCATCTAACTTTGGCCTTGTGATGGTTTCGCTCGGGTGGGTGACCGAGCTCCACCACAACCGCTCTCTCACTCCCCCTCCTCAAAGAGGAACAGGGAGAAAATACGATGAAAGGGGCTCAAGGGTTGAGATAAGGACGAGGAGATTGCGCAGTAATTATTGTGATGGGCAAAACAGACTCAGCATAGGGAGATAGTAAGATTTATTGCCTATTACGAACGAGCTAGAGAAGTGAGAAACAAAGGAAAGAAACCAAAAGCACCTTCCCCCCCCATCCCCCCTCTTCCACCTCCTCCCCCCGAGCGGCGCAGGGGAACGGGGGAATGGGGGTTATGGTCAGTCTATAGAAATTCTTCTCTGCCGCTCCTTCTTGGTCACTCTCGTCCCCTGTGCTGTGGGGTCCCTCCCACGGGATGCAGTCCTTGCTGAACTGATCCAGCGTGGGCTTCCCACAGGCAGCAGCTCTTCAAGAACTGCTCCAGATATGGGTCCGTACCACGGGGTTCATCCCTCGGGAGCAAACTGCTCCAACCTGGGTTCCCCACGGGCAGCAGCTCCTGCCAGGTCACCTGCTCCTGCGTGGTCTCCTCTCCACGGGCTGCAGGTCCGGCCTGGAATCTGCTCCGGCAGGGGTCTTCCACAGGCCGCAGTCTCCGTCGGTGCAGGGCCACCTGCTCCACCGTGGTCTCCTCCACGGGCTGCAGCGTGGAACCCTGCTCCACCGTGGTACTCCATGGGCTGCAGGGGGACATCCTGCTTCACCATGGTCCTCACCACAGGCCGCAGGGGACTTCTGCTCCGGCGCCTGGAGCACCTCTCCCCCTCCTTCTTCACTGACCTTGGCGCCTGCAAGGCTGTTCCTCACTCCTCTCACTCTCCCAGCTGCTGTGTGGCGCAGCATTTTTTTCCCTGTCTTAAATATGCTCTCACAGAGGCACAAACAACATCACTTATTGGCTCAGTTCTGGTCAGCAGTGGGGCCCCTACCAAACATGGGGCAGCTTCTAGATCCTTCTCACAGAAGCCACCCCTATGGCCCCCTGCTACCAAAACCTTGTCACATAAACCCACTACAGGCCTGTCTCCTGCTGAACACACCCAGCTCCATAGAGAGCTGGGGAAAGCTGATTCCCACCAGACATCCTGCCTGCAGACATCTACCCATGGGCAGGTAAAGCCCTAATTTCCCACTGGCTTCACCCAGTAACAATTCCCTGTGGGAGCACAGCCCCAGGGCACCCACCTTGTAAAGCTGGACTTGCATTTTGCACAGATGGGTAGGTGTCACTTTAAGTACTGGGCACGAGAGCATCAGTACCATGAGTGCAGTTCTCATGGGTGTAGCCCACAGAAAGCTGATGTCCCCCCCTAATTTTAACAGCAATTGCTAAAAATCATCCCCCTGGGAGTTTCATTTGTGTACAGTCTGGCAGAAAGCAGCAGGTCTAAAATATACCTGGACAGAGATAATGAGCTCCAGACTTTCATGCTCAGGAATGAGTAGAGCAATAGAGTTTTTTGAAGGGAGGAGATATCTCCAGGGGCTAGCAGGCAGCAGGTCCAAACCCACAGGGAATTGAGTCAGTACTTATTACAGAAGATAGTTGATTTGCCATGATTCGTCACATATGTATAATTCAAAAATTAATGTGTAGCTCTGTTCCTTCAATAGTGTATTCTAATGGCTTTTGGAAGGATTTATTTACAATGGCTTCTTGCAATATTTTGTTCATTTCATTTTCACTTTTTATTACAGGTAACAGAAGCTGGAAAAATACTTTGAAAAACTGCTTCCTCTTATTATACTCATAAACTGCCCTTGACTAGACAGTGAAGTACTAGCTATTTTACAGAAAAGTGAAATGAAATTCTTGCTTCATGGTTCACCACAGCTTTGGAAGATTTTTACACCAAAACTACTCTTTACAGCTGCAAAATTGGAAAAAATATCTCAAAATGAAGTGCCAACAGAGATCTAGGAGTAAATTAATAGATTAAAAAGACACAAATTGCTAGAGCTAGATGATACTAATCCAAGTGCTCACATAGTACTGAAATATGAAATTGAGGAATCATTAAGAATTGGTTAGCTGAGTCTTCCTATCTGAGAAATACAGGACAATAAATACAATCTCAATGGCAAACATGACATTTAAAAATGTTTTAGGCATAGTGTAAGGATCCTGAGATTAGTGATCTCTTTTGCACCAGACAAAATGTATAAGCTCTATTAAAGAAAAGGATTATAAAGCAATGATATGAACAACTGTTATATTGTGAAAAATTAATGGGATATTTGTCAAAAAGAAATTATGTCCTACATATCACTTTTAGGATTATTTGCAATGAGCCCATGAGCATGAGGATAAATAAGGTTTTGTAGGTGCAGAGGACCTGGAGTTTCAAAAACCTTAAATGTCTCACCAAAGACTTGTAAGGAAGTTAAGTTCTTATGGAATAAGAAGGAAAGTCCTACTTCAGATTAATTACTGAAAGCAATTAAAGTAGCAATTGCTTAATTATTTAAGCAGTTAGGTAGAAATAAACAGTTTGTTTTCACACTGAAGAGTGAAAAGAAGTTGGGTTCTACATTAAAGATCTCAAGTTCTGTGCTGTGTGTGCTTTCACAAAAGACAGTGGAAAAAGGGAATATACTTAACCAAATCTACAGCTGACTGATGAGCTGTGAAAGAGTCTTGTGATATTCAGCAACTTGGAGATAAAAAGGCATGTATCATTCATTCTGAACCCCCTGTTGAGGTCTCACCAGCAGATATATTACATGGGAACTGAAGGTGTGGCTTATCCATTCTATCATCTGCACAGAGCATGGCTGATGGTATCTTTAATGGAGTGCTACATGGTGTGTAGATGCTTCCTGAAGCCATGCAAGATATTTCTTTGGAAAATTCTGTCCTTCAACACAAGACCTTTGACCAGTGCATGATGTGCTTGTGGTTTCCTTACATGCTCAGAGCCAGACTATTGGCAGAGACAGCAGGCACAAGAAGTTGAGAGAATCTTCCTCTTTGCAGTGTGTTGCAGTCTGCACACCTGGAAAACATTTGGGCACATGTGGACATGTGCCCCCACACCCCAAAGCAGCCATAGGATCATGGGCTTTGTGCACAAACAGAAACCCAGTACAGATGTCATGAACTTGCCTTTAAAGGCAATTCACTGAACTTTAATTTTATCTTGCAATGCTCACTTAAGTCTACATATAAATACAAACTGATAAACAGGCAGGCAACACATCACTATTTAAATAAGTCAGACTAGAAAGAAAAGTTGAAGCAATGCCACTGTGGCAAAAGTAAAGTCCAATAAAAAAAGATATGAGAGATATGACTGTATAGGAAAGAATATTTATGAAAGTCGATACAGTAAATCCTTTCAAATCTATCCCCGGTCATGACAAAATGGAGAGCTACCCTTTCTATGCCTCACTGTCCTGTTGTGGCACATAAATCCTCCCAGGCAAAAACAAACAAACAAACAAACAAACAAACAAACAAAAAAACCACAAGTGTCTCCCCATGGTCAATCTGTACGCAATCAGTGTTCAAATTATGAACTGAAAATTGGATCACTGAAGAGCACACACCATGTAAAGCCCAAACAGACGAACCTTCATCCCAAAAGGGAAGAAGGGGAGGGAGGAGGCATCTTTTGTACTTTATTTCACCACCCCATGTTCAATCAATTTTCCCTCAGTACTGAACCAGTCTCTTTTTCTAATATTTCCCGTATTTCCTTTATGCAGGTTGAATCAGGCCCATCCAGTATTTACGGCAGCCCTTATTTCATATTGATTACTTTTACCTCTTAGTATTCAGCAGCAGCAGAATTCTCTGTTGAAGTTCAATGTGAAATCTAACTAGAACAGCACTCTTGTGATAATTATTTTATGAATTAATTACAGGTAAGTGGCTGTGCATAAGGGCAATTTTAATTATCTGTATCATACAGTGAACTCCTGCAAATTGTCATGCACTTGGGCCTATATACTCTCCCCCTGCCTCTTGAAAACCAGCCTATTGAAGCTGACAGAACTCCTTGCACCAGAATTTGGCTCATAGACAGTGTTGACTGTATGCAATCCTTCTGTTTGGGGCTTTTTTTTTTTTTTTTTTTTTTTTTCTCCAGAAGATCCTATTCATGGCTTTTTTCCTCTCTTCCATATTGTTATTCAGTTGCTATGTGAAACAAGTTTCAAGGTCAGTCAATAACTCTGTTAGCCTTCCTGATAACACCCCTTCTATGGGCAAAAAATCAAAATGAATCAGGAATGAGTATGGAAGCATCTTCTAATAATGCCTGCTTGTCTTGGGGATCTGGTTGAGCCCTGCTTAGTTATGTGATATCTCATCTCTGCCGCTTCACACCTACTTTTGATTTTTTTCTAAAGAGAGTATTAAGCCTGAAGCCAAACAATCATGAAATAGTACAGACAATAAATTCCGGGCTTATGCACATCTCCCCTCACACATGCTGAATTGCAGCTGCATGTCTGAGAAACCCTTGTATTTTGTAGTTGCCAAGAGCAGCTGACCTGGGTGTCACTGGTGCATCCTGATGGGGAAAGGTTATTTCTCCATATCTCCACAGCATCAGTGCCAGAGCCTGAGCAGGATCCCCCCACAGGAGCTTCTCCAGTGAGGGCTGAGCTGGGGGTGCCTCCAGCCCTCTCTGTTCTGCCTGTGGCCTCACACCAAGCATGGAATTTTTTTTTGCAACTTTTTCTCATTGTCACATGTGCTCCCCATATCTGATCAATCCTCTTTGCTCCCCAGATCCCTTGTCCTTTAGCTGGTGTTTTTCTGGGCAGGACTGCAGACACACAAGGGTGCCTGGGCACTGAATTCCAGTATAGAGTGGCGAGATTTAGGCACCATGCAGATCTGAGTTGAAGGAAAATATCTTTCACTTGCTAGCTTGGCTGTGAACATTTATAGGAAAGATATCTAAGGTAGCTCAGTATACACTGGGGCAGAAACTGCAAAGGCTCGCCAGCATTTAATGAAGTTTTTATAAGTATGCAGAAACTATAAATATCTGTCCCAACAGCATGGAATGTGTATAGGGGTACAGCAAAATTTCTGCTCGTCAGGTAGGCACCGTAAGGTAGGCACACTTAGGAGACAGGCAAAATCATATCTCAGCCCTCATCTGAGGGCTTAAGGGTCCCTTTACTCTCCCCATCTCCCATGGTGATGTTTGCACTCATTCTGTGTAGCCCCCTAAGATCAGCTCCAAAAGGAAAACTAGTGTTTGAAATCAGAGAAGATAGTTTGTGTGGGAAGAAGAAAAGATCAAAGACTAACCTAGATCTTAGGAAATGAACCACAGATCAAGCAAGAAAGAAATGATGAAAATGAAAGAAACATCTCTCAGGCTGCAGAATTCGGATCTGGAGAGCTGAAGTACTCTGCAAGTCTGCAGTGAGACCAAGAGGCCCTGTAGCCATGCATTAAAAAAGCTGAGAGAAGATGAAAGTAGAAACACTTTTCTCCGAAACTGTTTACAAAACACTCAAGGAATGCTAGAGAAATGCATAACGTGCTGTGTGTAGACTGAAATGTGTCATCATTTGCAAATGACAAAATCAATATAAATTATGAAGAATAGGAGTTATTTCCCCAAAATGTAGACTTTGAGAACATTTTCATTACAGTGATAAAAGTCACTGCATGTTAATTGCTCTTCAACATTTATTCAAGAAGCTCTGATGATTTAAAAGACTGGTGGAAATTAGGAGAACTGCAGCTTCTAAACAACTGAAAATCAGTCATTTAATATTTTCCTCTTTGGGTTGTTGTAAAGCATTTTGATTTTCTGACCATCCACAAGGTGAGTAGCTAGTGGCCTTCTCTTTACAGAGGACAACCTGCTTGTTATACTTTCACTCGGCCCTGAGTAGTGCTAAATAAGAGAACTTAGATGAGTAAAATGCATGGGATAGTGTAAAAACAGAGCAAAGGGCAAAACCTAACCGTTTTGAAACCTACCTAAAAATCCCATTGAAGGGGGCAGAACATCACATCTCCTTTGGAGAGGATGAGTTTAAATTTATAATAGGGTCCTCAGCAAAGATATAAATTCTCACAGTGTCTTCTGCCCTTACTGCTGTCAGAACAGCTACTGAGCCCAGAAAGGAGGCAGTTCTGCCCTCACTCTCCACACTGCTCTGATGAATGGTGGTCTCCTGAAGATGCTGAGATGGAAGCTGAGGGCCTTGTCATTTTCCAGTGCTATCAGGAAATCTTGCAACAGTCAGGGAATAAAATGTAGTTGCACTCACTCTTCTATGTTTCTTTCTCATGGCTGTCCATGACATCATTTTTTCTACCATCCAAAATAAGTGGCAGGACATAGCCTCCAGAAATATATTTCAGGCTGCGTGCATGATAAATCACCTTTCACTGCAAAAGGTGAAGAACTGACAGCCCTGTGTCTATGCTTCTTAGCCATGTCCTTTAGAAAGAAAATTGCCTCCATCTGTTTTGAAATGTTTGTTTAAGTTCTGGAAATAAGAAAGATCTATTTACATCGAAGTAAAAACTTTTTTATTTATTTATTTTTTTTTTTTTTAGGTCCCTAGAGGCATCCATAATCTTGTCTTCTACTGTGGTTGAAACAAAGTTCAAGAGATGTGTGGCCAGAGACAGGTTTATGTTTATTTCCTTAGAATTGCCTATTTATTTATGAGCTAGGTTAGCCTGGCTTAAGTAATGTATTCAGCAGTCTCAGTTCTTTTGTCAGGAATATAAAATACCTTGAGTGTTTGAGAAGTTGATTTTTATTAATTCTCATCCCTTTCAAAATTCAGCTTTGCTGCTGTCCTTTCAAGTGTTCCTCTCTAAGACCGAGTGTTGACTACAGCAGCTCGTCTTGGGAAGTTATTGAAACCTCTGAAAGAGAATAATTTCTGGGAGTCAGGCTGGGAGAAGGCAAAGCTCACAGCCAGAATGGCTCATTTGCTTAGAGGTGGGCAAAGAGACACCTGTGTCTTCCATCTTCTGTGGCTCCCATAGCTCACCTTAGATCCTCCTTTTCTTCAGGGCACAGATGTGGGATTCTGCTTGGTGGCCTGATATGACATCTAGCCATTTATGTCTATAAAGTAGTGTAAAACTGAATTCTGCAATATAACCTAGGGGTACAGGAGAGGTAGAATAAGTCTCCAACATGAGATTTTACTTTGCCCTTTCAAGATTTTACACCCTCTGGTTAAGTAAAATATTTTAGACTATAAATATTTTAATTTTTAAAATATTTTAGACACCAGGCTTTCTTTACAGAGTTGTAAACTAATGTTTTTCCAAGTTGCCAGTTCCCATTCTGTTATTTCACCTTCCCCTCCACACAGGTGAGCCCTGGGAGCTGAGGAATCAATTCTCATCTTCAAAGATGTTAAAGCGGCTAATAAGATTGATAGGGTTACCTTCATCTCCAGATAAAGCTGGCCAACTTTTACTTGCTGCTCTGTATATCAGAAATTTCTACCCCTCCTTTAGAAAAAGAAAAATAAAGGTTAATATTCGTTCTTGACTGATATCCGATAAACATTTGCAGGCACAAAGTACTATGGGATATGACTGGTGATGGAACAGATTTTTTCATTGTTTTCAGATGTTTATGAAAATGACATCAGAAGTTGTAATGGTTTAGGGATTTAAAGTTCCTACATGCATCTCAGTTACAGTAAGTGTTTATAACAATGTGAGATCCCTGCTGTCAATCTGCATCTCCTAACGTGACTGATTTTGTAGTCTCTGTTAAGAACTTCTAATGAAATTTTTGTTTAGCATGAAGTCTTCTCTATCTTTTAAAAGTCTGAAAAGAATCTCCTCCCCTACACAGAAAAAAATAATCCAACTTATAGCCTCATACAGATTAGTCTACCCAAAGCATTCGAGTAACAGCATGGTCCATGGTCCTGGGCACTTGGACTGACAAAGGAGAGTAGTGGTACGTCACTGTTCCCAGTGCAGACTGACACCGAAAGAAGACAGGACACGTAGCTAGCCAGAAGATTTCACACCTTTCTCTTGGTGTAAAGTCTGATGAAAGTCTGAATCCCTTTCTCATCCATGGTGGTCACAATTTTTTCTGCACACCTTGTATCACTAATGCACTATGTTTTCTCCCTCCCCTTCTCTCCTGCTTGGTCCCAGTCTTAGTCCCCTTTCCCTGGCTCATCTTCTACATTCTAGTGCTAATCTCTTTGACCAGACACTTTTTCTATCTTAATCTCTGCCTAATTTATAGGCAGAGATCTTTATATCTCAAGATCTCAAGTGTCTACTGATCTCTTAAAAAAGGTAACATCCAAAAACTTCGCCTGACTGATAATCTACAATTTGCACAATTATTTTTGGCATAAAGGTAATTCTTCTGTCATATTTTCAAATGGTGGACGTGGTACTAAATCTGCTAAGAAATGTTTCAAGGGTTACATGGCATGAGCAGTGGAGCATTATTCTCTCTGTCCTCTCCTCAAAACAGCTGTGGTTCCTCTGGTGAGAGTTTCTGTGCAAGTTCAGCTTGTGTTAGATAGATGATGATGAGTTTTATTTGCATAACTGATGTGTGGCAAAATTATAAGCAACTCAAAGCAAGTTGCTAGATGGGGACCTTAGTGATCATGCCCCACTGCCGTGTGTGTGCAGTTTTGTGCCTCTGTGCATGTGCATGTCTGTACATCAGGCAAGAAACATAAAGGAGGTTGTTTTCCAACAAGTAAGTAGTTGTAATACCTCGGCAGAGCCCTCAAATCAAAAGGTCACAGAAAAGTCAAAGCACAAAAAATCTACCTTGCTCCACAGGTCTCAAAGTCAGCTGAATAAGAATTGCTACGAGGATTAGGATTAATTCAGGACAGCACCCTGATGCTGTCTTGGTATGTATGCCCTCACTGATAGGATTCAGGAAAGAGAGAATGAAAAACGGTGGAAACAGTCTCATCTTGAAAAGGTTTGCTCAGAAAAGCAGTTCCAGTGAGCAGCCACGCTAATAAAAAATAAAAATAAAAAATAAAAAAAAATAAAAAAGAGAAGGCAATTGCAGCCATTGCCAGGACTTTCACGCTCTGCTTAGGCTGCACCTTTGATCCTGTATGAAATCCCCAAAGCTTCGTGCCACCTGACAACGATGTCCCATCTCCTGTGAACTGGTTTAAAGGACGAATCTGTTTCTAAAGGACAGAAAATGCATGATACAGGCTCTACTTAGGAAAACCCAAGT
Source organism: Oxyura jamaicensis (assembly GCF_011077185.1). NCBI lineage: Eukaryota > Metazoa > Chordata > Aves > Anseriformes > Anatidae > Oxyura > Oxyura jamaicensis. Next base: position 7,620,855 of record NC_048894.1, read on the forward strand.
GATTTCATAAAAACAGGGTTGTGCTTTACTGGCTTGTTAGAACATGTTGAGTTTTACCGTCAGTGTAAAGGCTTCCGTAATGAAACAGCACTACACTGGATAGGATATTCATAAAGCTTTTAAGACAATTCCTTGGTTTCCAATTAAAATAACATCTAAAAGGCAGAGTTATAGAGCCATGAGATATTAGTGCAGTGCTTAAAATTAGGCTAATTCTAGAAACCATCTCTTAAAAAAAAATAATAAAGAAATAATGACCATGAGAGACTGCAGAAGCCAGCTGTGGGACATGAGCTTTGTTATTGTTTATATTAATGAGTATAATGACACTGAAATCAAGGTTTTATGGTTTGTAAATTATGCTAAATACCAACAAATGATATGGGCTTTGAAATTGGACTCTGAAGCAATATCAAATAGTGAATGTGATTAAATATAGATAAACAGAGAAAAATCAGTCATGGAACTAGAAACCAAAAAAGCAATTGCAAAAAATGGAAATTTGCTGCTATAAACTGACAAGAAAAGAGATTTGTCAAAGAAAGGGAAAATGGATCAGAAGATGTCCTGAGTTCAGGCAGCAGTTTCATTAAAGAATGCAAACAGGACATTGTCTGCAGTGCTTGGGAATATAATCATCTGAAAATCAAAGGGAGAGGTAGAACAGTGTTTCTGTACAACATATTAGTTAAAGACCTTCTACAGTAACAGTCATTATGCTTTTGAAAAAAGCTAATTTCTGTTAATGGGACAAAATAGAGATGAAGTCTAATATACATATCAAATGTTTGAATGATGGAGAAATTGTATAAAAAACACTTGTTCCTCATTGTCTGGTGAAGAAGGCCATACATGTAAACATTCTCACAATGAACCATCAACATTGCTCCTGAGGAAAAAGAACACAGAGGCAGGAATAGTAGAGAAGAAATATAATCTCCACCAATAACTCTTACCCAAATGCCCTTGTGCCCTCTTCTCTTCCTGCCAGGTGAGGGCAGCACTGTTCATGGGGGCAGATGGTAATGAAATATTTAGGAGGCATGTGCTGATAAGAGTCCTTCATATGAGGTGTCTTTGGTGTAGTAATGGACATGCAAGAGATGTCCTGAAGAACCAACAGCTATTGTTACACACCATTTATGAAGAGATGTGCTCTGCTCTTTAGAGCTCTCAATGCAGATGAGCAAAACCAACCAGGGACAGCAAGACATTTGCAGTGCAGCAACTTAGGTGGGTGGTGGGAGTGGAACCACAGTTTTGTAGTGTTAGAAATACAACAGTATTTCTGAGGTGTAGAACATATGTATAGCGAAGATTAATTCTGTTCATAGCTTTTGCCCATGGGTTTTTTTCCGGCAGCTGCAGTTCTCTTCATTTCTGACCCTCAGTTTCCAGATCTGCTGTGTGCCCCTTTCCTTTATTGGTGCTGCAGTAGAGCTAAGCTCTCTAACACATTTAATACATTTATCCTGTACAGCACAAACTGTTCAGCATGAATGTATTGCTCTTTGCTCATCCCTCTTGTGTTCCCATGGCACTATTGTTGACAGGTTTTGAACACATCACAGACAGAGAGGAGGAGAAGAAGAAATGAATCAAGCTAAAATCACAGGCAATGAAATTTCTTTCTTCTGAAACCTCTTTTTGCTTTATGTTTCATCAGAAAGTTCATTTATTACCCTGTTTTTAAGTGAGTTGCCTATTCTACCTTCAGGATCCTAATTGCTTTTCAGATTGTGTATATCATTAATACGCTATATCTTCATTTTCTAGCCTAGGTAGTAATCAAGCGTTCAGTCATTGTTATACTCACTATTCTGCCAACATTTATTAAAATGAGGCAATTAACTATTGTCTTAAATGGAGTTTAGAGGTAAGGCTCATTAGTTTTAGACTCATTACAATTAAGTGGGATGATAAATGTAAAATTATTTCGCTGCAGCTTTGTACAGAAAACTTGTCTGATTATGTACTGTCAGAGTTCACTTTGTGTTGTGATTTTGCAGTTCTTCTGGGCCTGTTTTATGAAAATCCAAGCCATTACATAGGCACTGTTATAAATGGTAAATTGCATTCCATTCACCGTCCCTGTGTTTGACATCGGAGTTATCCTGCCTCTCATCTTCTGTAAGGCAAAGCTGCCCCATGAGAACTAGATCTGTCTTCTGAAAGTAGTTAGACCTTTCAGCCCTAGAAGACATTTTATTCTTAATCTTGGTCCCTTGGCATCTGATTTTCTCTCTAAATACTTACGAATAAAGTATTTCTAAAAGGTCCATGCAATAGCATGAGGAGGCTATTATTCCTCCATTGCCTCTGTGTCTCCATGTTACTGTAAGTGCTATAGGTTAGCTGCTTGTGATGTACTAAGTTCTATTAGGAGGTCCACAGACTCTTCAAGGTACAGCCCTCAAAACACATTGAGAGAAATTGTTCAGCTCTCAGGAAAACTCCCAGGGCAGAAAGTGCTACCCTTCTAGCCAAGACCTCCAAATGTGAACATCTAACCTTCAGGTCTATCACACAGTGACCTGGTTTCAGAGGCTGGTTCGCCCTACTCAGCTCAGCTATGGAGCTCTCAAATGAAGTCCTTTTCTAATTAGGGTCTTTGTACAGAAAGATCATCAAGATCTAAATACACCCAGCCAGGCTTCCAGGTGCTGGCATTAGTCTCCTCAGAGGAAGCCTCTGAGGTGTGGGCCATATCATGTCACTTCAGTCCTGAGGACAATACAGTTGCTTCACTCTTTGAAAGTTTAAACATCCTTTAACTTCCAGGATGGTATTTAACCAAGTTGCCCGGTTTGGCTTGTTAGTTGTGCAGTGACACAAGGGTGAGGAATATTATTAATAGGTAAGATTGGAGAGACTGAGGGAAAATGTAAATAATAATCATGGTCACTAAATGATCTCTTAGGGAATAACTCTATACAGTACAGCTTTTCTGTGCCTCTGAACTAGCAGCTGAATATGGCACTGTGAAAGTGTTTCCAAAAGTGGGGAATGTGTTGTCAGAGATAGGGTATTCTTATCCAGAGACCCAAATATACTCTCCCTTGAAGGACATGTTTTTTATTGCAGCTTTCATATCACTGGAGATGTAAATTACATTGACACTTTGCTTATACTCATTTTAGAAAATTGAGAAGATCCATCAGAGTAAGGAGTAACCTAGATCTGCCCAGCTCCACACCTCACTAGCTTCCTCCCCTATCTCCACAATGAGATAAAAGGGATAGAGTTGGTTAATGGCTCTTTGAAGCCTGCCAGGCTTTCCTCTCGGTTCGTGACAGCTTTGAGAATCCCTGGGCTGGCTGCAAAAATGCTACTGCCGTAGTCCTCGCTCCAAGCTGTTCGTGTCTTTGAAACCACACTGCTAAAGTTGAGAGGAATCTGGCCTCTATCTGCAGGGAGGTCATGATCAAATGCCTAAGAAAATTGCAAATGGTCTTGCTCATCACAGAAATACCACTGGCAGATAAAGAGGACTCTGTTCAGGCACAAATGCATCAGTGAGTCCCCAGGATGTACAGGGGAGATGTGTCAGGTCCTCATCAGATGCCAGGGTTGGACATATGTGCTCATGTGCTCTGGGGTGTCAGGTTAGTCATGTCATCTCCTCAAGGAAAAAAAAATAAAAAATAAAATAATAATAATAATAATAATAATTCAGAATTCAGTCTCTTTTTGGAGCCCCTTCTGGATGCTCACTAACATACCTGTGCAAAAGACCTGCTTTTACACTTCATTAGCCAAAAAGAAAAATGGGACAGGGAGCTGGGGGAAAGAGGGAAGGATTTCTCTCAGTTGAAATCATAGCCTTTGCGAACAGGAAAGTAACAAATAATTTATATCACATTGACTAAAACCTTATACTTTATCCAAAACAAAATGCTTATGTGAGGAGTCTCTTTTATGTTTGAAAGTTTAATAAAAGCAGTCAAACTAAATTAAATCAAACCTGACTTTGAATTAAGGCCTCTTCTTTTGAAAAATGTCAGAGCAACAGGTGACAAGGTAAATAAGAAGCCTGCAAAGTGCAAACAGAATCACAGAATAATTTAGCCCAGAAAGGACCTCTGGACCCCTGCTCAGGGCAGTGTTCGGCTGAGTTTTGAGTATCTCCAAGCTGAAGATTTCACATTATCTCTTGGCAGCTATTAAACAAGATGGTCATGGAGCACCACTAAATGGGCTTTTGCAGGAGGGGAAATCATCAAAGCAGAGACATGATGCCCCAGCTACCCACTACTCCTCAGCAGCAAAGTAGTAGTCACACTGCCCAGCATCCACCCTGTTTAATGCCATCTGAACAGCTCTGTAGATGAGGGATATATTTCAGAGACTCAGAAGACCAGGTTTCTAACCCAGAAAACAATCACACTGAGTTAGTAAGGTTGAACCTGGTGTGCACAGATCACATCACTCTAACACCTGGGCATCATAGTGGTGTTAGCTCAGCCTTCATCTTAACAGCCTGTGGGGAAAGATGTGTTACTGTCTTCTTTCCATGGGATGGGGAATAATGCATGGAGAGACTGTGGCTTGAATCTTCAAAGGCACCTAGTATGCATAGGTGCCATGGAAGATAAGCAGTGCCTAATTCCTTTTAAAAATGAATCTCTGTGAAATTTGTTCAATGCTTTCCAATCAGGCTGCAGTACAGCACAAACTGAACCTTTTTGCCCATGGCCTGAGTAACTTTAATGCTGGAGGGGGCTCTCACTAATGGTGGCTCTTCTCAACAAACGAGTTTTTTTTGTTTGTTTGTTCTTTTTTTTTTTTTTTTTTTTTTGTGTGTGTGTGTGTGTGTGTGTGTGAAACGTTGCCTATGGAAACCTGAAGAAGGATTCATGATTCTTACACTCGTTTTGCAGATAAAACTTAAAAAATGTCAGCTGTGACCCCAGGGGAGGCCAAAAATGCCAGTTTGGAGCTGGCCAGAAACTCACTTGAGAATCAAGTATTTGGACATGATATAAAACCTATATCATCACTTTGGTTTGTAAACAAAACAAAAACAACAACAACAACAAAAATTTTCCTTGAGAATCTATCATCTTAACCAGTTTTCAATGACAACATTATGCACATAGAAGAATTTTTCCCAGAAGTTCAGACACTTCACTTTGATTGGTGCCTTGGATTTTAAACTGCAATGTGTAATATAACATACAATTTAAAATAACAAAATGAAAACAAGTAATCGCTTATTAATCAAAATGACTTGACCTTTTCCAGAAAAAAAAAAAAAATCAGTTCAGACTAGTACGTTATTTCAAACTATTCTTTGTTAAATGGAGAACAAACCAAACAAACAAACAAAAAAAAACAAACCAAAACAAACCAAAACAAGAAAACAAACCATTGAGCTTGTGTTTTCAACATGGCACCAGATTAAATTTCAAATCTGAGAATACTTCCTGGGTCAGAAATTTTGTTTTTTGGCTTGTTCTCATTACTGATTTCCTGGGAGAGCTGGGAAGGTAGCAAAACATAATGCAGAGAGGCTACAGAAGCTCTAAAACCCTGCAATAAATATTCCAGGAAAGGTACTTTGTGCTTTTGATTGTGCAGTACTGCATCCATGTAATCAAGAAGAGAATTTGTGCCTTTGTGAGGAACTTGCAGAGAATCAGGCACTGCCATTTTTCTGCATCAAATCCTCAGGAGCCAGTATATTCACACTTTCAGCAAATAAATAAGATCAACACTGAATTACTGGTTTCAGCAGTAAGATTCCAGGCAGCAAGCCTCATTCTGCTTGTTTGGAAAGGGAATTTAAATGAATGAAATTCAAAGTGTCTGACTTACAGTGCCACACTGCAAATGGCCTATCGATCCTGTAAATCACTCTCAATTGCCAGTTTACTGGAGAGTTTCTGCTCACAGTACACTACCTCTAATTTAAGAAAATCTGCTAGCAGCAAGGGTAGGAAGCCCAGGTCACCTGCCTTTACCCACATGTTCTGTGTTTGCCCAGAGAGGAAGGGGAGTGCATGCACTGATTTGCTGGATTAGATGTGACCCTGCTTCCTATCTCCCTCAGAACAGAGTGCCTGTGATTAGTAGCTATCTGTGAAATCTTCAAAGTGAATTGAGACTTAGTGGTCTCATCTGACTCCCTAATGGTGTGTAATCCCTCTGCATGGGGGTTGAGATGAGTTGATGTGACGTAATTTGTAATTAGGCTGCTTGAAAAGCTGAGAGCCGTCAGCTAGCTGGGTAAATCCTGCTTTCTCCAGGGAGTGTATTTTACAGTGTAAGATAAAGAAGCAGCAAAGCACCCACACAGCTTTCAACAAAGCAGAGAAATAACCACTCACGCTGTTCATAGCCCCTCGCTTTGCTTTCTCCTTGCCTCCTGCAAATAGCCTCTTTCCTGGGATGTCCCCTATTCTTGGTAATGTGGCTTGCTTCCAGAAACTGGGGTTGCTTCCTGTATCACTGATGTGAATATCCTAGTTGTGGCTCTAAAGAAAAGGAAAGTAAATACTACATTCATTCAGATCCTCACTTCATGCCTATTTAGATCACCGCTGACTTCAGTAACCCTGAAATAATTCTATTTCTGTTTGTAAGAGATTTAATGGCCGGTTGTCACTCCACTTTAAACATCAATATCACATTGTGTTTCTCTAAATGGATGATCCAGGTGTTTTCTCAGGATTAATAAGGCCTATTTCTTGTTCTTCTCTTACTTCCTGTTACAATTCAGAAGGAGCTGGTTCCTATGGCATCTGACTTAAATCCTTGTTAGAGTACAGGGGGCTATGTGAGGGACCCCGGGGATCTCTGCCTTTCTCTGCAAGGGACTGCTTCATATTGAAAGTTCATTTTATGTCACTCCACTGCATTTTCATTTTCATCCTCCAATCCAAGATTATCTTTTGCCCATCTGTCATTTATCCTACTGGTTACAAGACCTGTGAATCACCCAGATTTTCTTTTAAAATCTCATTCTGTTATTTAATTTTTATTTTTACTTTTTGGTGTGTGTTCATTCATTACTGGATGTTTGTTTGTCAGAAAAAAAAAAAAAAAAATTACCAGCATGTAGTTTTACCTGAAATAGCAGCAAGCTCCACAATGTGCAGCAGAAGTATTTGTGCATGCATCTGTAGCTATGTGTGCTACTGCAGTCTCAGCCCCTGCCCCAAATATGTGATCCCCCATGTCACACAGGGGCAGCAGAAGTCTGGAGAAGCACATGTGTACATGTTGTAGCCCCCAAGGAAGTCCAGATGGCCATAATGTCAGGTTTTGCATTTGTGATGTTTCTTGAACAAATGCAGACACGTTAGTATGCACTAAAAATTGATATTGGAATTTATCACTGTTTTTTTTTTTTTTTTTTTTTTTAAATTATTATTTTTTCCCTGTCATTTGCACTCACACTCACTTAATATTGCCCTTGTAAAAGAGCTCTATGGCAACTGGTTTACTCAGGAAGTAGTTTTGCCATCTTTCCTAACTTGCGGGACTTCTGCTTTTCTAGGTTGCAGAAGGGTTTTGCTTATGCTCCTTCTTCCTAAGCCATACAGTAGCCATATGTGGGTCTTAGCACAAAGAGACGACCTTTGACCAAAAGAAAATCCACCCCCCAGAATAGCTCTGGTCCAACCAAAGCTATTGCACCTGAAACAAATTAATACAAAGCTATCTGCTGGACTTATGCTATACAGAGATCTAGTAAGATGTTCACATAGAGTCCCTTCTGGCTTTAAAGCCATTCTTCCTGTCCTTTTTCTTACAGGGTAATTACTCAAGAGGGAGACTGAAAATGTGATACTGCTGCTACTGATATGCACTTTGCATTATATGGCATCTTTAAAGCTTTATTCAGGGCTGTGTCCCATTATGCTGGGAGCTATAAAGGCAGAGGGGAAGTCACTGTTGACCTCAGGGAAATCAGCATTTAATTTAATAGCATAAAACAGGTGGCTGTGAAAACCTGGAGGTTGGCAAGGCCTGGGAGTGTGGACAAATGGAGGTAAAAGGGTAATGGGAGCAGTTCAGACAGGAGGAGAATATATGGCAAGTTAAACTCTGACTTTTTCCATTCTAACTTCTCTCCACTGCAATTCTGTGTTTAGGCTGCTGTAAAAGCAGAATAAGTCCCAGCTGTTTCGTCTCAGTTCCCATGTACAATATCATAACATTTTACTAGATTTTAAATGCTTTAAATTCTTGGTCCTTGTAAAATTGTTGGTGTTACCTGATGCTATGACCACCCTGCTGGTGATACAAGAACAGCGTCTTAATGTTTGCAGAGAGCTGCTGTAACCAGAACTTGGAGTAGTCTCCTACACCCAAGCAACATAGAACCCTCCTGTACCTCCCTCTCGCTCCCCCTTTATGTGTGTACAAACTTTTGCTACCTCAGTGACAACTAAATGGTAGCTGAGGGGAAAACACAGAGGTGCTGGACAACAGCTGCATCCTTCAGTGTTGAAGGATTGGTGGATAGGGGAAGAAAAGCTAGAAAATGGTGTTAGGCAATATTACTTATGTTACAGGTGGGCTCAAGGGCACTTCTTTCTCTCTTGCGCATGACACCAAGCCTCTTCTTCCATGATCAGGAAGGAACCAGGGAGCAAAACAAGCTGCTGGCTTCAGGCTCCAGGCTTGGTTCCCTCCATGTCTCCAATCTTTGCGAAACCTGTGGATGTTCACTGGGATTACATTCGATGCTTCTTCATGCCAAATACCTGTCTTCATCTCCCTGCACATGGTTAGGTGCTGGAGAATGCAAAGGAACATTTCTCTCCCAACTCTGTTAGGTATCTAAAATTTAAAATATTGTCCTACATGGCTAAAAACAAATAAGATTTTAATGGGCCACCCATAGAATGAAAGTGCCACTGACCCTGCCTGGTACATGGTACAAAAAGAACAAAGACATGTTCCTGTTGTCAGAAACCTCAGCTTAACAGTGACAAGAAGGAAGGAGCCATGACTTCAGCCTCACAGCTGCAGGATGATCTAGAGCAGGCAACTGTCCTCCCGCTACCTAAATCCACAGAGATCTGAATCCAAATGCTGTCTGTTGCTCGTGGAAAGGAAAGGGAGCTCCCATGTCCCCTTTTCTTGCTATTGCCTGTGTCTGTGCAGAGGCAGATGGGTTTTGGCAGCCGTGTTAAGACACATCTGAGTGGAAGAAAAATATCTTCTCCACAACACCAAACTAAGGAAACTTTTTTTTTTTTTTTTTTTTTTTTAAGCAGAATTTACAAGCCATTACCCATCATATCCAGAGTATTACTGGAGCTGTCAAAAGAAAGGAATCAGTGTAGAAACATCATTCCACTGGGAAATGTAAAATGGCAACAAGTTGGTCCCTCTACGGTATGTCCAATGCTTAATATAAAATGATGTACAACTAACCTGCAATGAGTTCTGTGCAGGAACTCTCTTCTGGGATGCTTCTTTGTGATTTCCTTTCTTGTTCAGAAAAATAGCTCATTTTTAAAACATTCTCTCTCTTTTTTTTCCCTTCATATTTATTTTTTTTTCAGCACAAACTAATGAAGAAGCTGAGTGATTCAGCTGCTAATGTGATCATAGGAGTGATATGTTTCATCATTTATGATTCTATGGTGATTATAACTCCCTCTCAGTTACTTTCCATGCCACGCACTCTACATTGCTAACAAGTGGCTTCAGGCATGTTCCTTCTGTGTAGAACAAAGTGTTGGCTCAGTGACCAAGTCTTCTCCTTGCTCATCTGCAATCTGTCCTCAATGCTTTGTGCCCTTCTCTCTGCCATTTGCCTCCTTCCAAAACTTAATTTTACATTCCAACTTCAATTAACCTCTGCTGGTGCATTCGTTCTCCTGGTGAAGTGTCAAGGACCTTGGAGGAATCTCCTGCAAATAACTTCCCCATGCTCCTTCAGGTCTGATTTCAGCTCCTGGATTGAATCCCACATTGGCAAATGGTGGCAAAGTGGCTAAGAACTTCAGCCTCCTCCATCTTTTCTTCTTCATCATTTTCTTGTATTTTTCCCCTCCACCACTCTCCCTTGTTTTTTTTTCCTTTTCAGACATGGTCCCATCGTCCACTCCTTCAATATTCAAATACTTCTGAGGAGAAGAAAAAAAAAAAAAAAAAAAAAAAAAAGCATTGTCTGTACCACTCCAGTAAAGACATTTATTTTTTTCTCAGCAAACTGTACAAACCGTTACCCATCACACCCAGCACATTGCTGGGGCTGTACTCACCTGCTTCCCTAATAAACTTCCCACCTCCACGGTTTCCTTCTCCTTTCAACTCTGAAAATGCTGATGACATCAATGAATTCAAGTTTATATTCTGCCAGCCATTTTTTTTCTGGCTTATTCTTCACCCAGTTTTATGGATGGTCTGAGTACTCTCTGTCAACTTTTTTTTACTGGGTCTTTAGATCTTTGTTCCCTCCCTGTCCTCCTTGACACTTAGGCTGCTTCTGATATTGTTTTTGTCTTTTTCAAAACTGTGGCTTGTGGTATCCTACAGCAGCAACTCTCTTCTAAGAGTCCTTTTCTCCATTTTATTATTATTATTATTTATTTATTTATTTTATTTGCTACTTTTTTTTTTTTTTTTTCTGGTCACTTCTGTAAATGATGCCAAACCCAGTTCTCCCTTCATGGTCCTGGTAATGACTCATGTGTTTTGCCCTGCAATCATCTTTCTCTGCCACCTTCTTGCTTTTATGCATCCCAGATGCATCATGATCACTTCTATTCTCCATACATACAAACCAAGCAGGATGGTGGCTGAGGGAGCACTTTCCAAGGGAGTTTTGGTGTTGAACAGGTTTCTGTGCATTTGACACTTACATGCACATTCAGACGAGGTAGCTGTAGATAAATACTGCACAAAAGGCATATTATGGGTGACCCAAGCAGTTGTAAAAGTTAGGTCGTAAGCAAGCGCATCTTCACACTATAGCAGTAGTTTTACAACAGGAATTTTCCTGGGCCTGCTAGACATTATGTCCTATGAAGATGATCTGTTGCAACCAGTGTTCCTTCCCTAGGATACAATAAACAGACATTCCTTATATATTATTTACACTTTGCTCCAGACTAGGTGAATATGTATGGTAATGCTGAGTTGGTCATTTTGCACCTCACTGTGCTCTCTCTATTTTATTTGCTGTGTTAATACACTTGTTTGCAGTGGTCATTTCATCAGAGTATCCTTCAGAGGAGCAAGTACCATCTCTCAGGTTATGGTGCATACATTTTCTGAGGGATATGGAGAAAATTGAAATGGAAGAGATTATTTTTTAAACCCCAAGATGCTTGTCACTCAGACTGTAAATCAACTGTGCATTACACAGCTACATTACTGCTTTTTAAAGTGTTTGTATTTGAAACCCAACTATGGAGGAAGGTGCAAATTCCCTCTGGACTTCGTGCCATTAAACTACATTAATCATGCAGCAACTTCATGCTCATGTTGAATAGAAAGGGCCTGATTTTTTTTTTTATTATTATTATTTTTTTTTTTTATTTATTTATTTATTTTAAAGGAAGATTCTATCAAGTGCAGAGGAGTGTTACCAGAAGCAGCTCTCACCTCTTAAGGCTGATAGGGCTCATACTTGGTGCCACCAAGCTGCCAAGGTTTCAAGTGGCTGGAGAAAAAGAGATGGCTCCTGTGACAGGACAACACAATTGAGCAGTGCCAGATCAGATAGATAACAAGCTATTGCAGTATTGCAGATGGAATGGGTGGCTGAGATCTCCCAGGAGCACAACCCTTTGGAGGAGTTCAGGATACGAGTAGCCTGTGGCAACAGCACCATTGTGTGAACCTCACAGGGCTCAGTGAGTGCAATAGGCTGTGGTGTGGGCTTCTCCAACAGGAGAAGGTGACACAGGGCTGAGCCTCTGCTTTAGTTTTGCTGAGGTGTGCATGCAGTCTTTTCTATAGAGCTTTCTTGGAAAAACTGTCTCTCTGAGCTACACTATACCTGTAAAACCTTCCCTCTTCTCAAGTGGTATGAAGAATAAGTTGTCCCAAAGACTAGATCTTTTTGCCTCTCCAAGATATAGAGAAAAAAATACTTTTTGACATTCTTTAGCACACTCACACAACTAGGTAGGACAGTGTGAGCAGTGTGAGTGCCCTGCTGTACCCTTGCAGCCTCCCACCATGCCTAGGACTAGGGTGGCACCTTTCTGTACAACAGCACTTTGTAGGTTTTTTCCCCCTGAACTTATGTGAATGTTTCTTTAAGTCTATGAAACAATTAACATTTACAAATCCATCTGCCCAAACTCCCACAGCTTAAAAATTTATTGTGCAAAAAGAACCCACTCTGTTGAATGTTTGCTTGTTTTTAAAACTTGCCACATCACAACAGCTTCTGATGACCTTTAATTCCTGTATTTTGTGTGCCATGTACAATTATCACCTTGTCAACTCCATTGTGATGTTCACATCTTGTATCTCTGCCTAGTGGTTCTACTCAGACCAGTCACTTCTTGTATGGAAATCATTTCACACTTCTACTTATCCTTGTGACTTCCTCTGAGCATTTTCTAGTTGTCTGTACCCTTTTGGAGAAGAGAAATTAAAATCACAAACATTACTCCCAATGTAGGATCATTTAATGGATATAGATAATGGCATAATGATGTTTTCTATTCTGATGGTGGTATGGAAGTAACTTAACTAACTAACTAACATATAGGTTATATATATGGTTTAGTAGAAGGTCTGTCGACTAAAATGAAAGCTCTCAGAAAGAAATTGTTGAGCTGCCAATTGATATGAAATTGTTGAGAGGTTCACTCTTCTGCCATTGCAGCATATGCTTAAGTCTCTGCAGAAGTAGGCAAGAAATATCATTCCGTGATCTCAAAGCATTCACCTGTTCTCTAGCCCATTTAGTAACTTTGCACTGCAAAATCCTTGTTAGACATGAAAAGTGTGTATGGCTCAATGCTGCTGAACCACAAAATTACTGACTCTGTCCCAAAATAGTTATGCCCCACTAAGATAAGACAGTTAAGTGCTTCACCACAAGTAAATTATCATCTAGAAAGTATAACCTTTGCTTAGTAAATCTTCAGAAGAAGTGGAATCTCTGTAGGTAATAGCTCAGATAAACTAATGAATGACAGACAGGAAAATTTTACTGTATAATCTCGTTGTATGTACATGGGCTGCTTAGCAGGTGTTATGGAATGAACTCTTATTATCTAGTACGGAGTCTTTAAAATAAGGCTACATCTAAAGGTCTCCACTGGTGCAGGGCCACACTAGGCTAAGGACTTTGAATATAAAAGCTGTGTAATAATGGAGCACCAGTAAGTATTATAAAATCAGTTATGCAGTTACTTATCTTAAGCCTTCTTTGAAGTGAGAAGGATTTTTAATGCAGTGATGCCTTGAGTTTAAATTCACTCACTTCAGGGCTTACTACTCACTTCTAAAAGTTGCTATAGACTATTGGATCAAGTAGTTTTATTTCTTACATATCAAGGACAAAAGGCTGTTCACACGGAGTTCACACAGGGAGTCTAAATGCTGGATAAGCTTTAAGTGCCTGTGCAGGGTGGTTCTCCTCCAGTGCTGATGCTGAATGTCTTCTGTATAAAAGAGTTGTAGGACATAAATTTGCAGCATCGAGTTTCAGTATCTTCCTTTTAATCTTAATTCTCTTAACACTCTTTCTTCCGTGAAGATGACAATTTTTTGACTAAATTTTGAATTTCCAGAAAGCTAGGATTAAAGGCAATGACTTTAATTTCTTTCCAATAGCAAGAATTACTTGATTCATCTACACCACAAAGGGATAAGCCATATTGACTCATGAGCTACCATAGCATGCATGTACAGACTGCAGACACCTATGTGCTTACTGAATTGCAGAGGACTGAGATGGTCTCAGTCTAAGTGGAGAAGGAGGAGCTTCATTTTCAACTGAATCATGTAACAGCAAAATAATTGCCACATAGGGTCCATATTTCCATCCAGGCAATGCTGAACAAACGTATGGCTTGTACGCTGTGCAGCAGATCCAATATGTTCAACATGCATCAGAGTCTGTGTGCCTGTGCTGCAGTACAGTTAATGTGTTACATATCACACCATTTCTGGATGTTTTGGGTAAATTTATTTTTCTCCACAAAACAATATTTCCTGAAGAGGAAATAAAACCCAAATCAGATGATGAGAGACACCAAAGAGGGAAGCTCATGCCCCATCTAATCACTTTGCTCCTGATAGCTCTTGATCCACATTTCATTCTGCATTAATTTGAAAATGGTTCAAGATGAAAACTACAAAAAAATCATGTTAATGTTAGAGAAAGATCATAAAACAAAACATATTCACCCATGGAAGAGACTAGAATCAGCTTAGATCTTGGTTGTGGAATTACCAATGTTCAGGAAAAGTCTGGTATCTAAAAGGACTCTTTAACCTAGAAAGGAATAACAAGAAACAGTGACTGGGAGTGAAAAAAAATAAAAGAAAGAAAAATAAAAAGAAACAAACAAAAACAGAATTTGAAAATAGCCATGTTTCATATTAGTGCAGTGGTATAACTGCTGGGGAAAAAAATCCCAAAGGAAATGATGTGCTTTCCATTTGTCCTTAAAGTCATCACAGATTTCTGGAATAAATGTTTTAGTCAAACACAAATTTCTGGGCTAAACAAGAGTATCTGTTTGTAAACTGAAATGATGAGGGACACCACAGAGGTCAAAAGAAGGGATCTAATGATCCATTCAGTATTTAAAGTTGTCTGAGTTCATGAAGCTGATCTTGTTCCTGGCTTCATTAGGGCTGTATGGATGCATGGGTTACCCCAGCTGTGTGACCAGGCCTTATTATTTATTCACAATTAGAGAGATTGCCATAGTCACTTCATATAATGCTCAGTGACCTATTGCATTTTTAGGAAACAGGGCATTACCTTGGAGGGATAACATGTTCTCAGTGGAGTTACATTTGACCAGGTAGGGACACCACCATGAAAAGGGAGTTAGTTTGAGGTTTCTCACCTCTCAAAAGAAAAGAGTGTCATGAAGAATTTCATTTCCAGTTTGAACTGAGATTGAATCCACTTCTGATATGCTTTCCTTTCCTAAAGAACATAACAATCTCTAAAAGTCAGGTCATACTCTGCACTGAGTCAGTGATACCATTATTGCAACTTTACCAGGACTTTGTCTTCACTTCATCTATATTTACTTTAACAAGATGCCATACTGGAATAAGATGCATCTCGGTGTTGCAGGATTTTACTATCTAACCCTCTGAATACTGTCCGTTCTTCAAAAAGCATGTCCTGATTATCTGAAAGAAAAAGCTGTATCTCCTGGGAATCATACAACTTTAGAGACAATAATGACCACCGTTGCCATTATTTGCATTTTCAGTCTTACTAGAAAATCAAAGTCGAATTTTTATGAGCAGTTCTCAGATCCTCTAATATGTTTATTAAGAAAAATATTGTCTCGCTCTTTTCCTCTGGGTTTTTACAGAAAAAAAAATCTGTTATTAAGAAAGAAACTTGGTCCTAATTCAACACTATCTAAACAACTGCTTATGGTGCACTCTCTGAACAATTATGTATGTTCTTAAATGTGTAGTTGAATCAGGACTTTTCTAAGTCCCAAGATAGATTATTGTGGTCAGCCTTTTCTTCTCAAGCACCACTAGAATCTGAAACAAGAGGCTTTTTTTTTTTTTTTTTTTTTTTTTTTACCCCCTCCCTCCATTTGAAATAATTAACCAAGGCTCCTAGGAATTTTTTATTTTTCCTCAAAAACTGGTGGAAATACCTTACTCCTCTTGACATGGGCAACAAAGGGCTATAAATCTCTGGAGCCTGCCCCACACCACTGTCTTCAAGCTCCTTGGTAGCATCACCACTTGTTTTCCAGCACTGGAAAAAGGAGGTATGAACCATATTGGTGTCAGCTTCCTGAACACCAGCGAGACCATGGATCCATGGAGACCAGCAAATCCATACAGTGCCACTGGACCCCTAGGGAGGGTGGAAAGAGCTGGTGCTCTTCCTAGCACTGTCTTTGCCAAGATGGCAGTGTAAAGTGTGCCTCCACACAGAGGTGGCTGGATTGGCTTTACATAGCAAGGGTTTGGTAGCACGAGGCTACAGGGGTGACCTCTGTGAGCAGAGCCCAGCAGCTGCCTCATGTTAGATCAGAGCCAGCACCAGCTGGCTCCAAAGTGACCCTCCACAGGCTACAGCCAAGTCAATAAGCAACATTGTTTGCCTCTCTGTAAGAACAGATTTAAGAAAGGAAAAAAATAATAATGCTGCACAACAGCAGCTGGGAGGCTGAGGAGTGGGATCCAGCCCAGCAGCCCCCAAGGTAAGTGCAGCAGGAGGGCAGGAGGTGCTCCAGGCACACAGCACAAGTTCCCCGCGGCCTGTGGAGAGGCCCCTGGTGGAGCAGGCTGTCCCCCTGCAGCCCATGGGTCCCACATGGAGCAGATCTCCATGCTGCAGCCCGTGGAGGAGCCCATGCAGGAGCAGGGGGTCTGGGGGGAGCTGCTGCCCATGGGGGACCCGTGCTGGAGCAGTTTGCTCCTGGGGGATGGACCCCGTGGGATGGAGCCGTGTGGGAGCAATTGTTGAAGAGCTGCTGCCCGTGGGCAGCCCCCACAGGCTCAGTTCAGAAGGACGGCATCCCGTGGGAGGGACCCCGCGTGGAGCAGGGGCAGAGAGGGACCGTGAGGGAGTGGAGGAGACGAAGACTCAGGGACAGACCGCAGCCCCCAGTCCCTGTTCCCCTGTGATGCTCATGGAGAAGATGTAGAAGAGGGTGGATGGGGAGAAGGTGTTTTTAGTTTGCTTTTTAGATTCTCACTGTTTTAGCTTGTTATTAGTAGGTAATAAATCAGATTAATCTTCCAATACTGAGTCTGTTTTGCCTGTAACTATAATTGTTGAGTGATCTCCCTGTCTGTATCTCAACCCTTGAGCCCTTTTTATTATATTTTCTTCCCTTTTCCCTTTGAGGATGAGGAGTGAGAGAATGGTTGTGGTGGAGTTCAGCTGCCCAGCAGAGTAAAACCACCACAGTGGTGTCCTAGGAAATCACTCATCCCAGCTTTACACATTGTCATTCTGCCTGATAAAGGATGTTGCTCTTTTGCCTGAGTATTATTAGGAAGATATGGGATGATAAAGCTTAGGGTTCCATAGTCTTACATCTTCCTTGTCACTAGAAGAACAGAGACAAAAGCTTAATGCTAGGAGATGAAAATTATTGAAATGAATAGCAAGTGAGCTATCTCCACTTGATTTTATCTGTCCCCTTTTTCCCCTGCTTACTCTTGAGAGGGGAGTCCTGTCAATTTTCAAGCACCAACAGATTCAGAAAAGAATCATCAAGGTATGTCTATCTGCAGCTTTCCTTGTGTTTCTTGTTCTCCCCGCTGTCTCTGCCAACCACTGGAAAATATTTTTTGCTGCTCTTGTCTGACACTGTCTGATTTTTTTCACCAGCCTCACAATTAAGGCATCTGAAAGCTGTGCAGGATGCTTCAGGTACCACACAAAGAGCAACGAGCTCTCAAAAGTGAGGGCAGCAAAAACAGGATGCAGGAAAGAAATAAAAAATATGATTGCTTCAGTGGCAAGCTTTACTGACACTGTCAAACTAATTAGCACTTTTCTTCAGCTTTGGACAAAATATTTCATGTTTAGAACTTTCCCACAGCTCTTTTCTGCCTGCTTCAAAATGTAGATTGTGGGCATTTTGCTCTGGGGTCCTGCACTGTCATGTCACTTGACTTCCCTTCCTTGACTGTACTTTGAGTTGGCCACACCAGAACTGCTTCTCTAGTGCTCACTCCACGTTCAGGCCCAGTGAAGGGCCTGCAACACGAGCCACCCACAAGTGAATCTTAGCTCACCTAGGTGTCCCTGCTTCCAGAGGCCAGGAATTTATTTCCCATGGGAAGGAAAAAGGACAATGAAACCTATTCCTTTTCCCCCTTCAGCATCATCAAAGAGGAGACAGGATTGTCTCCTTTCCCCTTTCCCCTTTCCTCCATCACACCCCCATGAAGGATATTTTATCTGTTTGGAGAAGTGATGCTTTCTGCCGCGGCACAGCACCCAGTGACAGGGCAGGCAGTGGTGCTGCCTGGTTAGACAGTGTCTGTGTGTCTGCAGGAAGGAAGCAGCACACAAATTCACCTGCCTGCTGCTACAGAGGTGAGCAAGGAGTGTTGTGCCCCATCTGCATCTTGGTCTGAATTTATCATATCTAATTTGGGCATTAAAGTGTGCTAGGAGACCAGCCATTTCTGCAGTGAGTGTAGGAGTCATTAGACCTTACTGCTCTACTAAGCACAGCAGGATCGTTGGCTTATTAGTTTTACAGCTTAGGGTGCTTCAGATAAGTGCCTATAATCTGGGGAGAGGGAAAAGAGAGGACTCTGGCCTTTCAGTCCTGAAGAGAATGATATACATATATATATATAGCTCTTTAAGTAAAGTAGGCAATATAACTTTAAGGTTATATATCCCATAAGTGAGGGAAATTGCCAAAGAAATACTTTAACTTTTTCCTCTAACCTGTATATGATAAGGGGAGTAAGGTGTGAATACAGACCATACTCCAGGTAAGAGTATAGAATAAATCAATTTGTTCTAAGTAAGAAAGCCTGAGAGTGGATACGTACTGAAGAAGCTTGGCTAATATTGCCACTGTAACATGTAGGAGTGGATGGGTCATAAATCAACTTCATTGGAGCTGTAGGAAAACTGCATGGAAAAACAGATTCTAATGCAGCTTCATGATGGTAAAATTGCATGAGAAACCTCAAACAGCTCAGCTGTAACTTAATAAGAAAATTAGATGTCTGTTTTCCCTAGACCTTGCTTGTTCTCCAAAACAGAAGTCACTCTATCTAAATTATTTTCTTCAATATATCTTGCATGCATAAAGTGGATACATCAATTTTGACATGGACTGAACAAGGCCAATTTACTTCAGTGGTGCTGGTGTGCAGTTAAAGATCTGTTACTGAAGATAATATTAATTGAAAATTAATTAGTACATTGTACTTTGAGTGACCTCTACTCTGTGGTGTACCCCACTGTACTTAGAAAAATGCAGTAACTAAAAAGAACATTGCAAATTTATTTTTAGAGACTTTCACATGAACTCATTTTCCTAATCATCTTAATTTAGAAGGTGAAGACAATACAATGGTTGGTATACTCATTGGAAAAAAAACAAATTCCTAATCCTTTGTCCGATTACATACAGTATGCTGTAGTAATACCTCTTGCATTAATTGCTGAGTGTGAGGTTGAAGAAGCATCTATATATTACTCAGCCCATACTTATCATTAACAGTGGAGGTTTTTTTGTGGTTATAACTGTTACTTCTCATTAATTTCTATGTGACTACAGCACTGTAGTCACCTCTCCATCATCTAGGCTGATGAGCTGGAATACTCTGAATAACAACCAAACCCTGGTAGGACTTGCTTACTGGGATGGATGGAGTAACAGTAAAAACATTCAGGCTTATGAGTTTTGCTCCCTGTTAACCCAGGCCCAACCAGGCTGCTGTGGATTCACTGGGATGTCATTGCACTGCACTCTTCAATGCTTGTGCTCCTGGAGGACTTATAAACAAAGTGCAAATGTATGGCAATAATTCAAATCTTGCCTCATAACTGAGCTCACAAGGCAGAACCTGTTTGGATTCAGAAGGATTTTCCTGATCCAAATCTAGCAGTTTGGGACCCAGGCTCACTGCTGTAAAGATGCTCAGGTTATGCTGGTACCAAGGGATTCATGAGTACTTTCCCCGTCTCCGTCCCACATCTTGACTACATGCTGGGGCATCACCTGGCTCAAAATATCCTTCTCTCATCCCTTCTTCCCCATGATTGTAGGAGTCAGTTCACTCAGGCCAGTGTCCAGATGACAGCCTTGTTGTCTTGAGACATGTCTTCATATCAGTGCCTTGTAGTGTTACCTTGAATGTGATTCTGGCAGAGGGTCTGTTATCTTGGTTGTGACTCCTAACAGGAGCTAGGAATGTGCTTTTATTTTGCTCCATCAGGGCTGGAGTTAATGAGCCCAACATAATCTAAGCAGATTGAACATGGAAACACGACAGGGTGGGGGTCCAGACCTTGGTCTAAGAAATGCACTAGAGAGGTACCTATGGCAGTCTAGATAGAGCCACTTTTATTCCCACTTTTATTATGCGTTTCCTCAAACAGCACAGTCAGAGGTGAGACAGTTCTGAAGTTCTGGCATGGATAACCCACAGCCCAGGTAATGAAAGTCAACCACACTTGGCACCCAGAGTGCATTAGCTTATGCATGCATTTTTCAGAAGGAAGGGAATTCAGTTAAGTGTTGGCATTGCAGACTTCAGTATTTAACAACTCCCTAGTTTTAGAACAGCTTTGATGTCAGCTAAGTAGCTAACCAAATGATATCCTTTGGGAGAGCAGATGATGTAGTTAAAAGGAATGAAGACATCATGTGAAACCCAGAGCAATAATCTTCACATTAGTAATACAGATATTTAACAGGTACAGCTCTCCACCTTTCATCTCTCCACCTGTACAACTCCCCCTGATGTCACTGAGAGGATGTTTGTGCAAGGGTGGTGGGATCATGCCTGCAGTGATCTGAGAATCCGTAGATGGGAGTTGATGGTTTTTTTGAAGGAAAGAACGTAATGCACAAGTCACCAGCTGTAATTTAAAATGTTCAGCCTTACAGAATAACAGGAAAAAAAAAAAAGACTTTTCATTAGAAAATGGCTAGGCAAAACCAGGTCTCCAGTCCAGGAAAGTTGACTCTTAAAGAGAAGGGGTAAATTATATTCCTTTGTTTGTACAAGACAATGTCCCAGTGGCCAAAGCTCCTTTGCAGACAGGGGAGAAACCAAGGGAGAAAGGTAAAATGACTGAAATAGGAATAAGGGTCACCAGTGTCCCAGGTTTTGAGCTAATCTGAGGTTTCTCTGTTGAATTTTCCAATGTAAGACCTCATCTTTTATTCCAACTCTGAACAAAACCTTCAAAACCTCTTTCTGTGTGTGTACATTGTTTGGTTTTTCCGGCCAAGGCAGGCTGTCAGTTCCTTTGAGGAGCGGAAAGAGGGAACCCACACAGCATATGGTAATACTTGGCTGCATTGCTGTTCCCAAAGAAAGCTGCTTGGCTCTCCTGAAATACAGACAGAGCATGTGAGGAAAAGTACTGCGGGTTAGCAGTCATATGCTGTGTTATCTCAGACACAACAGTTTTGTTTTTGTCTATATTTTTTTTCTCAGAATACAGCATAAATAGGAGAAGTAACTTACACATAAAATAGTGACTATTTTGGAGTAAATCTCTGAAATTACTCAATATAGTAACCTACCAGATTAGGTTTATACCAGTATACTGAAACTAAAGTCTAACTATGGCCTCTCAGGGTTTGCAGAAACTGATAAATAGTCCACAGAACTGGTGTCAGCAACAAACCTCTGATTTTCCACCCTAGTTTGTCATTAGCTGGCTCTTTGGCTTTACTGTGGACCTCCTTAATTGTTACTCTGACGCAAAATGGCGAGCCTAACAAGGGAGGTGCCCCGCTAGACCTTATGTTCACTAACAGAGAAGGACTGGTGGGAGGCATGCTGGTCGGGGGTTGTTTTGGGCAGAGTGACCACAAAATGGTAGAGTTCTCGATACTCGGCGAAGTCAGGAAGGGGATCAGTAAAACCGCTGTCTTGGACTTCTGGAGGGCTGACTTTGGGCTGTTCAAGACACTTGTTGGCAGAGTCCCTTGGGAGGCGGTACTGAAAGATAGAGGAGCCCAGGAGGGCTGGGCGCTCTTCAAGAAAGAAATCTTAATGGCTCAGGAGCGGTCTTTCCCCATGTGCCCAAAGACGAGCCGGCGTGGAAGAAGACTGGCCTGGCTGAGCAGAGAGCTGTGGCTCGAGCTTAGGAAAAAAAAGAGGGTTTATAATCTTTGGAAAAGAGGGCGGGCCACTCAGGGGGACTACAAGGATTCTGTGAGGTGGTGCAGGGACAAAATCAGAAAGGCCAAAGCTCATCTGGACCTCAATCTGGCCACTGCTGTTAAGGACAACAAAAAATGTTTTTATAAATACATCAACACAAAAAGAAGGACTAAGGAGAATCTCCACCCTCTACTGGATGTGGGGGGAAACTTAGTAATCAGAGATGAGGAAAAGGCTGAGGTGCTTAACGCCTTCTTTGCCTCAGTCTTTAACAGCAAAACCAGTTGTTCTCTGGACGCCCAGTACCCTGAGCTGGTGGAAGGGGATGGGGAGCAGGATGTGGCCCCCACAATCCATGAGGAAATGGTTGGCGACCTGCTACAGCATTTGGATGTACGCAAGTCGATGGGGCTGGATGGGATCCACCCGAGGGTATGAGAGAACTGGCGGAGGAGCTGGCTAAGCCACTTTCCATCATTTATCAGCAGTCCTGGCTATCGGGGGAGGTCCCACTTGACTGGCGGCTAGCAAACGTGATGCCCATCTACAAGAAGGGCCGGAGGGTAGACCCGGGGAACTATAGGCCTGTTAGTTTAACATCAGTGCCAGGGAAGCTCATGGAGCAGATTATCTTGGGTGTCATGATGCGGCAGTTGCGGGGCAAGCAGACGATCAGGCCTAGTCAGCATGGGTTTACGTAGGGCAGGTCCTGCTTGACGAACCTGATCTCCTTCTATGACAAGGTGACACGCTTAGTGGATGAGGGAAAGGATGTGGACGTGGTCTACCTTGACTTCAGTAAGGCTTTTGACACCGTTCCCCACAGCATTCTCCTCAGGAAACTGGCTGCTCATGGCTTGGACTGGCGTACACTTCGTTGGGTTAAGAGCTGGCTGGATGGCCAGGCCCAGAGAGTTGTGGTGAATGGAGTCAAATCCACTTGGAGGCCGGTCACTAGTGGAGTCCCCCAGGGCTCGGTACTGGGACCAGTCCTCTTTAACATCTTCATCGATGATCTGGATGAGGGGATCGAGTGCACCCTCAGCAAGTTTGCAGACGACACCAAGTTAGGTGCATGTGTCGATCTGCTTGAGGGTAGGAAGGCTCTGCAGGAGGATCTGGATAGGCTGGACCGATGGGCCGAGGCCAACGGTATGAAGTTCAACAAGGCCAAGTGCTGGGTCCTGCACCTGGGGCACAACAACCCCAAACAGAGCTACAGACTGGGAGATGTGTGGTTAGAAAGCTGCCTGGCAGAGAAGGACCTGGGAGCAGTGGTTGACAGTCAGCTGAATATGAGCCAGCAGTGTGCTCAGGCGGCCAAGAAGGCCAGCAGCATCCTGGCTTGCATTAGAAACAGCGTGGCCAGCAGGTCCAGGGAAGTGATTGTCCCCCTGTACTTGGCTCTGCTGAGGCCACCCCTCGAGTACTGCGTTCAGTTTTGGGCCCCTCGCTACAAGAAGGACATGGAGGTGCTTGAGTGTGTCCAGAGAAGGGCTACGAAGCTGGTGAAGGGTCTGGAGAACAAGGCTTACGAGGAGCGGCTGAGGGAGCTGGACTGTTTAGCCTGGAGAAGAGGAGGCTCAGGGGTGACCTTATTGCACTCTACTAGTACCTGAAAGGAGGCTGTAGCGAGGTGGGGGTTGGTCTATTCTCCCACGTGCCTGGTGACAGGACGAGGGGGAATGGGTTAAAGTTGCTCCAGGGGAGGTTTAGGTTGGATATTAGGAAGAACTTCTTTACTGAATGGGTTGTTAGTCACTGGAATAGGCTGCCCAGGGAAGTGGTTGAGTCACCATCCCTGGAGGTCTTTAAAAGACGTTTAGATGTAGAGCTTAGGGATATGGTTTAGTGGAGGACTTGTTAGTGTTAGGTCAGAGGTTGGACTCGGTGATCTTGGAGGTCTCTTCCAACCTAGACTATTCTGTTATTCTGTGAAAATTTAGCACAATTCTAGCACTGTACCCTCCAGGGACAGTTCCTTGGAGGCTGCATGGGCAAGGCTGTTTGCTCTCTTCTCCATAAAACGTTTTCCAATAATCCCAGAGCCAGGTCCTACACATGTGGATGTGGTCAGTCTTCTCCAGCAGGAGCAAGACCCAAGGAGGGTGCACATAGCCCAGTCTGTGTCATGTGGACCAGGGGTCAGGGCTTGGTGCCTGACCTGTCTTTATTACATGTGCTAAATAGTACATTTATAGTACATATGCTAGTTCACAGCCTCGGGGTACATGCTAAGCCTGCATCATAGCCCTCAGCCTGAGTCCTACTCTGGTTACTGTTCATGAACCACCTTGAGTAGTGACTCAGCTGTTGCCTCCTTAGTATTATTTCAAGGAGGAGAGATCTTACATCAGATTTATCTGGAGTGTAAATGTACTTGAACAGGCTTGCTTCAGGCAATCTCTTTCAGATATGCACCTTTAAAAGTTGTGCTGAACTGTGTTGGTTACAAATGTTCCCTGTCAAGTATATTTACCAGCAGCACTTGCTCCCAGCTTTGGTGCTGGTCAAATGTCTGTTGAAACATCAAAAAAACAAGGGCTCTGGAGTTTTAATTCAAATAGTGGTATGTCACTGACAATTATCAGCAGCCTTTCTATTGTATAACTTCCCTAGGTTATCAAAAACCCTTGGGAGTAAATACTTTAGTAAAAGACAGCAAAAGCTATCTGCAAAACTTTCTCCCCTTCCCTTTCTCTTCATCATGACTAGCCTGGTGACCACTAACTCTCTGATTTCAGTGTGCAAGTTGTTAACCTAGCAATTAATTGAAGAGCTTGGAGCAGGGCAGGGACTTTGCCTAACAGTATGGATAAGATACTTGTGGCTTTTGCTAATCATTTAAGTGGATTTACTATGTGCCTGGTTTTCTCAGTTCTCAGGCAACCTGAGTTGCAAGTGCAGCTTTAGATAAATTGAAGGGAAATACATGCTTTTAAAGATGAATCATCCAATATATTTTGAGTGTCTATTCTGCAATGAGCTGATCGTGTCATAGAGTCCATTGAATAATAGATGAGATCTGCATTGACTAGGAAGGAAGCCCTTAGTGTAACTCGGAGGTAGACAACTCCACTGTAGCTACATTCTGCTAGGCAGATGAATACCATACTAAATGCCTGTATAGTAAATTCAGTCAGTTTGAGGCCCAAGTTTTTTAACTCAAGGCACATGTGAAAAGTGAATGTACCTGAAATTGACAATTTAGGATCATTCCCTTTACACGTCTATAATATCACTGTCTATAGAAGGATGGCTGTTTCATTTCATTGTGGAGTGGAGTACCTGCTGTGCAGATCTTATCTGGGGGATAAAAGCAGTTGGGTATCCCAGCAATATAAATCAGTTTAATCACTCTACTTATCCAGGTGTATGGTGTGGCTACAAAAAGAAATCAGCTGACTGTCTTTCTTCAGCTGTTGGCTGCTCTGGAGCAGTGGAGAGATTTCTATCCTTTAGAAAGGACTCTACAACTACTGAATGTCTAAAGTAATTCAGGGACCTGTCACGGGCTTTCCCTGTGACAGCAGTGAGTGAAGTTTCACTACAGAGGGGAAGGAAGAGAACCTACTTTGCTCTTTTAGTATGGATGTAATCAGCATCATTACCCAAGGGAATTGAGCTGTAAATCTAATGTCAACTTCAAGGTTAGTATCATCCAGAGCACATCGCAGGAAGGTCTGGGTTCACTGCAATGAAGTACTTTGACTTACTGCTGTTATGGTACTTTTGATTATGTAGTCCTGTGACTACATGAGCTGTTACCTTGGAGGCCATTTCCTACCTGTTTCCCCTTGTGAAGGTGATTTTGAGGGCTAGGACACTGTGTACTGAAAATCCACAAAAAGCCAGAGGAACAGTTCAAATGTGGTGTTGGGGGCTGAAGTGTTCAACTGCAATGTTCCCTGCCCATCACAATCTCAAGTCCAAAGGAGAGGGTGGGTTTTGTGAATCAGCAGTTTCAGGATGAATTTCAGTCCCAGCTCCTTCTTCCTTTGCAATACTACCTTCCATTCTCCTGCACACTGTGCTGAGGGCCTTTCTACATAGGGGTCTTCCTTTCGCATATGTCCATGATGAGATTTAACCAGTGGCATCCTGAGCTGTGACCAATGCCAGAGTAATCTGAGCCATGGAATTCCTTCATTCCATCTCTTTTGCTCTGCCAGCTTTTCTGGAGAATGACCTTCTCCTTTTGGAGCTCCTTCAAGTTTTCTGGGGAGGTCTCAGAACACAGAAATGCCTTTCTTTCTCTTCTTTACATGTCTGTCTGTGAATGCATCTGTGTCTTTCCAGCTACCTGTTCTTTTCTCTCCCTACAGCTCTTCAGGGAGAGTTGTGGTCCCATCTTAGCTACCCCAGCCTGCCCATACCACCATGGCAAAGGAAGCTGCTCCAGAAGAACCTCATGCTACTGATGTAATGTAAACTCACATTGGCAGACTGTGGGCTTTGCCTGTCTCTCAAAATAAAGACAAAGCAATTACAGAAACTTAAAGGTATCGGGTTAAAAATCTATATGTCCTCACGCTCAATCACAGTTCCATTCAGCATTATGACCATCCTGAGTTATGTCATTGCAATGCCACTTAATCCTATGGAGTACCATCTTTTATATTTTAGATACTCTTCAGCAATCCTCCTTTGTCCATTTCTACACTCTCTTCTGTGTCCCAGCATAGTGGGCTGATGACAGATGTCTGGAGCTGAGTCCTCCTTGGGCCATGTTTAGGATGGACTCTCACTTGGCTCCAGAAAAGGACCTGGCTGTTCTTATACATAAAAACTTTAAGCACAACCTTAATGATGGGAGACACAAAAGGATATAAACAGTTTTTAAACCCAAGTGTGTCCCACTGTTCCTTGCTACATGATGAGTTGCCATGAATTGCATTGGAAAAGTGACTCTGAAAGAAGCCAGAGTTTCAAAACACAGTGTTTTGAATCACAGATCAAAACAGAGGAGTGAACAAAATAATGAAGGTAAAACAAATAATACTGTAAAGTAGCAGATTTCCATGAAGGAGAAAAGAGTATTATTATTATTCTTTTTTAATTTATTCCTTAAGACTGCTGAGTGTTTCATCGTTATGAATGCAAGCTGGTTTATTCTGCTACATCTCCATCCCAAACTGGCAAAAAGGCTCCAAATATTCTTGCCCCATTCTGTCACCTTCACTATCCGTGTTCCTTGTACCTTATTTCTCCCTATCTGATTAACTTGAAAGTGAATACGCATGTCTAAACACCTGTAATTGAATCTTCTTCTATCCTAATTTGAGTGAATCAGTGCATTACTTTATGTACTCCCTTCAAATCTGAATACCTACTAATATTGCATGATCATTACAAAATCCTCCAGCTGTATTCCACTGCACTTTCAAAATTCTCAAATTCTAATATGACTGCAGTGGTAGCAATGACACCAGGAAGATCATTCCAATAGGACAAATTTTCCTCTTGTTTTATCTCCTTGCAAACCCCCTGGCAAATTTTCAGTCAAAATACTTTAAAGCAATATCCAAGTAACAAAAGTTTTAAATTTTGCAGAGCTCAGTAAGACTTTGCAGAATCAAATTTCTCTAATCTGAAGCCTGGCCCTAATGCATATTTATGAACATGGAGGCTCACTATGCCGCCAAATTGTGTAAACTATTATTTGTATATGATAAGATTTACACATGAAAGGGCAATTGTTGTTCTTGTAAATAAATAGCTTGTAAAGGCACTTGCAATTATGCAGGCCTCTTTTCAGGACTGCTGGCTTTTGCTACCAAATTTGGGTGAGAAATAGACTTTAGCAAGGCTTTTTATAACTCTTTTTATTATAACTGCGTGACTTCTTCCACTGTGTTCAGCTGAGACACTGACTGTGTCTCAGGAATATTGTGATCTTGGAATATTAGCTCTGCTCTCTTTAGAGGAGGCTTAAAGTTCCTCAGTTAGGCTGTAAAATGGATAGTCTGCTATGTAAGGAAAGGAAAGCTAATAAGCCTAGATTTTTTTTATCTTTTTTTTTTTTTTTTAATTTATTTTTTTTAGGAAACCAGATAATAGCTTTTCCTTAGATTGCTTCTTGCCATAATGACTTTGTTTGGTGGCATCTCATCACAAGACTGATGCTGCTCAATGCCTCTTTGCAAATGGATAACAAACTGCTGCAAAGAAGCCTTGCCATTGTTTAATTATGAATAAAATATATTAGATGCTAACTCATAATGTGCAGAGCAGGAACAAGATTTGCAATGTAACATTTCCTGCTTTCCCTGCTGTTATTTTTAGCATACCAACTAATAACCTGTAACATATAATTTTTGTATATAATGGGCATGAATGCCATTTAAACCAAGAAGAGCTGCACCGTGAAAAAAAGAAAACTAAGTGGTGATATTAACTTTCATGACAAAGTATAGTTATAGAAGTCATCATGCACATGTTGTGTGAGTCCTAAGGAAGGATTAAGATCATATGTTACTGGAGTCAGCTCTGTATTGGTACGGTTCTGTTCATTTGAACTGATTATTAATGATGTAGTGTCAAACGAATAAGGCCCTGTATCGATGGATACACCAAAATCACTGTCTTAGGACAATGTCTATTACCTCCTACATTGATACCTTTTGACAGAACAAATGGTATAGTGGTGGAGAGAGCTGACCCAGGTCCAATTTCTTGTTTTACCAAGGATGTCTTGAGAGGTGGGAGCAGCTTTTTATCCTCCTTGGCCCACTAGGCCCATGAAGGGTTTGAATGTTTGACTCTTGGACTTCTAATGGGACATCAACTTGTCATCCCATGCAATGCCTGGAGAAAAGGAATGTCTCAAAAGCATTTTCACAACCAGACTAGGAAAGTGTATGTACTGTCAGAGGAGATGCAGCAGACAGATATGTTTCTTAAATCCCACTCTCTCCACAGTTCAAGCACTTAATGCATCACCTTCGTCTATTTGAGATTGAGTTCTGAGCTCTATTCTTTCCATGAGAAATACAACAGAGATCAATACTGCCTTATGAAGGATATGCTGCAGTAGTGGCAAGTCTTATGTATCACACCCTGTGTCGGATCATTCAGTAGCCACAAAGCACCAGCATCGCCTCTGAGCACATTAAAGCCTTTACTACCTACCAAGCAAGCAAGCTAATGGCCTCTCCTTCTGCAAGCAAGTGCCCAGACCAACAGGCACACAAAGGCCATGATCTTTGTGTGGAGGATCTTTATTCAAAATGCAACAGAGAAGCTGCAACAAGAGCAAATGAGAATGACTTCCTTGCTACCCAGACCTTGCTGCCCCCTCAGAAAACCTATGCACACCCCAGGTTGATCTCTAGCATTGGGATAGGGGATGTGCCCATAATCCTCTGTGGTAAAAGAGAGGCAAACTCAATTCCACCTGGTCCTGGTGGAGTGCTTTAAGAAGCTGGTTATTTCTGAAACATGGAAACCACACTCACAACTCAAGCTGATTTTGAAGGAGTCAGCTTCTGATGCATGTTTTTTGTTTTTTTTTTTTTTTTTACAAGCCAGCTTCAGCAAGATGCCCATCAGCCCAGAGGGTGAGGTGGATGGACAAAAACAACTTTTTCCATGTTCCCCAGGCAGTTCTCCTGATTCCCCACAGAGAACCTGAGGTACATTGGGATTTTTAACATTCAGAGATACCCTGCCTTTCACTAACTCCAGAGTTGGGTGAGAGGACAGCAGTGAGTGTTGCGGCTTTCTTTGGATCGTATCCTCAGTGTCTCCATTACCCCTCTCTAACAGGGGAAAATAGCATCTTTGAGGGTAAATACACTGACAATTGCAAGGCGAGAGGTTAGGTGCAGTGGTGATTGAAGTGTTCTCTTAGCTGGGCAGAATCAGATGTCAGGCAAATCTATCTGCCAGAGAAAATCAATCCACAGGTAAAACCAGATCAAAACTATGAGGAAAACAGAATTAGAGGGGAGAAAATTCTAGTCTGCCACTTCCCAGACCTTATAAAAAATAAGTCAATTTAACACTCCACTAAAGCCTTCTTACCAATCAGACTGCAACAAAAATGTAAAGCCAGTGCTTTTATACATACATACTGCAGTGTACCTACATTTTTTTTTAAGAAAACGGTGCTAATCCAGTAAGAAAAATCTGTTGAATTTCAATCTACTCCTGACACAAATATAAGAAGTGACTGAATCCTCTCTTCAATCTTTTTATTTTTCTATTCATAGACTCTTTAAGGTCCTAATTTCTGACTACATGATTTGACCCCAAATCAGATTGCCCTGTAAGTTTAACCTTCTTTTTCTGTACCCTAATAAACATTTACAGTATAAAGGTCTTCCTGTTCAGTTGCCACCCTTTGCCTCATTCAGTTTACTGAGTTCACAGAAATGCCAAACATTGCACTTGAGCAGCAATAGCTAACAGCTAAAAACTGCTTAATTTTAATGCCTGAATAATTTTTATTTATTTATTTATTTTTAATGAAACTTAAAAACAATCAGAGGATGATCTGCAGTTTACATTTCTTCTACTCCACAACTCCAAAGGTAAGACCGAGTAAGATTGATTGTCCGCTAGATGTCAAATTATATAGAATATGACTTTGTCATATGTATAAGAAACTTAGTAATATTGTATAACAAGGCTGGAACTGAAATCACCTACTGAAACTCACAATAAATCTGTATCAGTGTTCATCAGGAATTAACATCTTGAGAATAAATGAGATAGTTACCAACAGACACATGGCTGATCCTTCAACTCAGTTGTATCTATTTATAAATGTCCATACTGTGCATGTCTGGGTGCACGTCTCTGCTTTTACATATGCATTGGTCTGTTACTTCCTAAAACCTTTTCAAGGGACTGGCCATTTTAAACCCAATTGGATGGAGAGTTAAGAGTCTCAGAGTTATTACAAGATTCCTGAAAATAGCCTAGGAGAGGAGGGATTGGAACCACAGTAATTCCTCTCTGAGGAAAGGGCTGCAGCATGAAGTCAGCCCCTACTAGAGAACCTAAATGGAGGACAGCTGTTACAAACACCCCAATCGGAACAAATGTTTCAGCTGAGCCTTGTCCTATTTTGAAGACCAGAAAGCTCCATTCCTAAGAACCTGGTCTTTGCTTCTTTTATGTTCATGAGGCTCTCTCTTGTGATTTCCTTCATGTTTGTCCTTCACTAATTTCCACAAAAACATTTTATGTGAGCTGTGCTGCCTGCTGTGTGAGGAAATATGAAGATCTTTAATTAGCCTGGAAGATGTGTATTGTTTTTTTTCAAGGACAAAAAATCAATTGTGGGGAGAAAAGTGAATGTGGGGGGTGGGAGAAGCAATCTGGAGAAAGGTTCATGTGGTAGCTTTTGTTTGGTGGGATTCAATTTTTATCTCATTTTCCCTTCAGCATGTTTGTTTTCTTTGTGATGACTTTTGTGGATGATTTCTAGAATGCAATTTAAGATCTCTGTTTTTAAGAACTTGATGTGGACTACAGCAGTTGCATTACTGATTATAACATTAAATAAATATATGTGCTGAGTCATTTTTCGTAGTCTTTGACCCAAAAACTTAGATTGTCTATGCATACTACCTACATTTTTAAGATCTTAACGGCATTGTATACAGTATATGTAGAAATTCTGATCTCTTTTTTATTTTACCATTCTATAGACTTATTCTTGAGATGGCCTTACCAGAAATATTTCCTGAATAGGATGTAAGGCTGGATATGGTGGCTTTAAAACAACAACTTGAACCTAGATCTTTCACAATTCAGTGTGCACTTGCAATGATCGCTAATGCTGGGCGTTGTTTCTGCCAAACTTTTAATGAGGAAAATGAGAGTTTTATATTTGTAACAACTTTCTTAATAACATACCTCCCAATCAGTCCTGCACTGATTAATTCTAAATGTAACATGTCAGCAAGAGCACCCCAGTGGCTTAATTTATTTGTCAAATTAAGAGTATGTGTGCGTTGCTATAGAACCACCAATGTGTAGGGCTTGACTCTAATGCTGCAGTCAATTGTTTATATTTTTTTCATTTTGAATAATTCATCACTAAAAGGATCAACTTAATTTCCCCCGTTCCCTTCCCAGAAGACTGTAATTAACAGAGACCATATTCCTTATGAGGTTTTACAACTTTAAGTACACAAACTACACTTAGTTTTTGGTTTAAAAGACTAGACAACATCCCCTTAATATTAATTAGAATTAGGTGTTGTCTGTGTTGCAAGCTTTTTCATCTTATTGTGATGAATTTGTTTGAGTTCCTACAATGTGTTAGAGTACAAATTATTCTTCATTGATCTCTTATATGGAAGTAAGGTGGGGAGAGCCTAGACAGAGTCTATGGTTCAAAGTAGCTGGCTGTTTAGTATCGATCTATTTAAGTTAACGAGAGCATTCTTGTCAAGTTTTCCCTGTGTTCCTACATGTTCTGCTCTTTTAAATAAAAGTCCATATAGAAGAACTTTTTTTTCTGTAGTCATTTTGATAAAGACATCAGAAAGCAACCAGGAAGGGAAAAAAAAATAGAAAAGCTGCTAACACTTGCACAGCAACACCACTAATTCTTCTGGTAATGGCTTTAGCAATGTTTGCTTCATTTGCTGCGGTTGATGCAGGGAAAATCTGTTTTTTCAAAGGTTTTCTCTCACTGCTTGTGAACTCTCTTGAATGTATGTGCTGTGGGCTACCTCGCTTGTCTTCTCAGGCTACTAAAAGCTGTTCCCACACTGCAATACCACAGGTTAACAACTATACCTGCAGAGATAACATAGCCTGGTTTAAAAACACACAAACAAATCTGCAACACACAAAGCCACTAAACCAGACCAACAATAGACTTGGAGGCTGAAATGCCCTGTTAAATAGGGTATGTTGTAATTTGTGTTTTTGGTTTTTGCCCTGTGAGGGTACTTTTAGGTAAAACTGCTTTTACTGATGTCTGACAGCCTTTGGCAGCAGACTATATAGAAACTATTAACTCTGAGATGGTACTGGGGTGCCTGAAGATGTTACCTCATTGTATTCCAATTGACCTGAAGCACAAATAATCCAAGGGCTGATTGCAGCCTCATTTTTTTTTTTTTTTTTTTTTTTTGGTTGGTTTGTTTTTTTTGGAAGACCATAGGCTTGACACAACTAACACACCTGTCCCTGACAATGGTTAGGTTAGATGTTCCATGGTAACTTTCTGACCAC
Organism: Oxyura jamaicensis; assembly: GCF_011077185.1. NCBI lineage: Eukaryota > Metazoa > Chordata > Aves > Anseriformes > Anatidae > Oxyura > Oxyura jamaicensis. The sequence continues at coordinate 7,654,029 of NC_048894.1, forward strand.
AGGTGAGCACTGTAGTGATTGCAGCTGAAGAGCAGAGGGAGGGAGGAAACCAGGTGCAGGGTAATGACCAGGTTAACCTGAGGAATGGGAGATGAGGATGAGAAGAAAGAGAATATGCTGACAGCTCTATTTCATTAAACATTAGTCCATGACTTATGAGGAAGTCTAGCGATAGGTCAAGGAGTAATAGCTTTAAACTAAAAGATTTACATGAAATATAAGGAAGAAATCCTTCACTATAAGGTGGTGAGGCACTGGCACAGGTTTCTCAGAGAAGCTGTAGATGCCCCAAACCTGGAAATTTTCAAGACCAGATTGGATGGGGCTTTGGGCAACCTGAGCTGGTGGGAGGTGTCTGTGATCATGGCAGGGGGGTTGGGATTTTATGGTTGTTATGGTCCCTTTCAACCCAAACTATTCTATGACTAATACATAACTAAAGACAGGCTTCAGTAAGAACATATGGACCATAAGATACATAGGGTGTTACATTCAGTGGATGAACAGCTAACTCTTTCCACCGTAAGCTGTGTTTGAACTCTTGTGAGATCATCCCTGAAACTCCACAGCTCCAGAAAGTCTTAGGAGCATTGAACTATATAACACAAAAAGATTTTAACTAGTGAAACACATCATCTTCTCATACCTTTCAGGGTCTATCTTAAAGCTCAGATTTGGCATTACAATATAGAACATGAGCTGCCAGCCCCATTTGTGTTAGAGGATCCCCAAATCCATCTTTTTGTTCAGCACAGCCATCCATCCAATGCAGGAGGTAAGCAACACTTTCCCCCAGATGTGCATTCAAGGCCAAATCCTGCCCTCTAGTGCACTGTTGCTGAAGGGGGAAGGAAGACCTGACTAAGGCTTGTCTTTCTATACAAAATTAATACACCTCATTTACTCCTGATTTTTCTGTCCATTAGGTTTCAGCAGTCATAACTATTTTTCAGCAGCTAGACTTGTTTTGCAAAGCACAACATTGGTGTTAGCAAAGTCTTTAGTGTTTCAGTAATGGTTGTCAATGTGTATCTTGTGTCTGAGTTCTTCCTGTATTTTTTTCTTCTGTTTTGTGTTTGTTGTTGTTGTTTGTTTTTCCAAGTGTCAGTGGTAAGGAATAACTTTTCTCTTATTTCTGAATTACTGATGGTGTACATGGGGGCTTCAACAACATCTTGTGTAAATTATTTGCAAGCCAGTGAAATTTATACTGACAGTACAAGGTAAAATGCTTAAGAAATGGTAGATGGAAGAGAGAGTGGATTCCTGGGCAATTACTGCAAACGTTAAATGATAGTTTGTTGATTTCAGTTCCATGTTGTTTCAAGGGCCTCCTGCAGTGTTCTCTAGAAATATGCTTTTAGGCTCTTTGACTTTAGAGTTTGTGGTAGCCACAGTAGGTATGGGACATTAATCTAGGGCTCTATCCCAAGGCTTAGGCCACTGATTTGGGTTATATCACAGTACTGAAATGAGGCACAATGGATATTCCACTCTGGCTCACCGCATGTTAATCACAACTGTACCAAACTGACCTAGTAAATCCTTCATCCCTCTGGCTAATGTGAGATTCACCAGGTTATTTGTGTTTCTGTGCACCTGAGTGTGGTTTTCAAATACCAGAGTTTAAAATACTTGAACTTCTAATTTTTTCCCTCCCCTGCCTTCTTGTAAAATCTGGAGCTTTTAACAGCATGCCTTGGAAGACAATGAGGTGTTCCCAGCCAGATTTTACACAGAGTTAAAGGAGGGTTTCTGCCACTGACTAACAAATGCACAAATGTTCACATGGTAATTTTACAGCAAATTATATGAGTTTTGAACTGAATCATTTTGAATCATTTAATTTTTGAACTTTCTCTTCTAAGTCAAGTTGAGGAGGATAAAGGGAAGGGAAAGTTCTTTCTCACCAGAAAGGCCTGCCCAGGTGGAGGTATGGGGACTGGCTTTCTTTTGGGGGCTGTCATATAGGCCTCCACAAACTGGAGGTACATGCTGTAAGCTATTAGGTCTTACCTTGCTCATCCTCTACCTTGATTTCCACTGCAGGTTGCCCAAATAAACAGTTAAAATGCAATGAATTCAGAAGCAGCTATTCTACAGGAGCCTAATGCAAGTTGTCTTAAAAGCACCTGATTTTAGGGAGTGGAAGCTCATGGCTAGCACTTTGTGAAAATGAGGAAGGTAACTGAAGCATTCAAAGTAACTCATCTGTTTTCAAGAATCTTGGCTTAAAACATCTCCTTTTTTTTTGCTATTCTTTTTCCATTTAAGTAAATGTTTTACTTGCCCTGGGGATACTGCATGTTGCACATCCTTCATGCTAAAAAGTAGTTCACACAGAACAAAAATGAAAACTAAGGCTGCTTTTGAATTTTCCATCAAAATAGACCTGTGATAAATATTATGTTTTCAACTCAATAAGGGCAAAATGGATTTTATCCCACTCCAGATCATTTTTATAGGGGATGAGCAAGACTTATTGTTGTTATTATTATTATTATTATTATTGAAAGTCTTAACATTCTTACTTGAAAAGACTGTTAAATCTTAATAAATAAATAAATAATCTGGTTTTGTGAATACAAGTCCCTTTATCCTTCTCTGTTGTTCAGGATTCACAGAGGGACTGCAGACCTTGGGCTAGGTCGAATGTTTCCTTTCCAAAAGATGATTGCTAAACATCACAAGAGAATAAATGAAACTGAGAAGTCCAGCAAAATGGGCTTGAATTATTGCTCCTATGAAAATCTGAAGAAATCTTTCCAACCACTTTTACACTTATTATGACATATTTTGAATCCTGTACTCAATTAAAACATTCCTGTGAAAACTTGGATTATTTTTTTCTTCCCAAATCTTTTTTTTTTTTTTAATGAGGAAAAAATTCCTTTGACTTGCTCTAATGAAAAACTTTCTCCAAAGAATTCTCAAATAGAGCTTTTATTATTTTTTTTTTTTTAAATGGATTGTGTACATATTGGCTGTCAAAAGTGACACGAAGTTTCAAAATATCTAACCGGTGATTACTGAAGGGTCAGAAAGGCTCTTTGAACTTGTCACCCAATGCATGGCCAAAATATTGCACCATCTTGTGGACAGCAAGATTATGGCATCGTTGCAGAATTCTCTTTCACCCATTTGTAGAAGGTGGTACCAGAGCTTTAGGAAGATACTCATTTTCAATACACATATACCAATCTTTTATCTGCTTTAGACAGCTTGTTTCTTTTGCAAAGGTGAAATGTGAATGAAATTTTCTCATTGATTTATTAAATTAGAAGGCCTCATATAGCCTTAATCTAGCCTCAAGAACACTTCATGGCAGGGTTCATTGGATGATTTTTCTTATGTTTATAATCTGTATAAATTATGCAATATTTTTGTAACATCCTATATCATGATATGATTTAATATCCCATATATATTCTTGAGCCTGAAAGTAATGTGGAGAGATGTTTTTGAAAGGCCATTAAGTATAAATAAATTAGAGTGAGAGCTAGAGTGGTACTGATGAATAACATTCCTCAATAAGGAGACCTAGTAGACTAAATTAGATGAGTAAATTATGATTTAATAATGCCATGCTTAAAACATTCCTAATAGGGCATTCACCTGGGAGTGTTAACTTATCTAAGGACTGCTTACCCAGCAGCTATGTAATGTAAAATACATTGCAGTTACAGAAGCAGGTACAAAATGCAGACATACCAAGAAAATGCCCTTAATGTATATGAGTTTCATCCTGGGCATGTGCTCTTTAGCCTTATGAAACCTGATTTCTTTGCTGGACAAGTTAATTGGTTTCAAGGAATGTAGGCTACAGAATGGGGCTTTCTGTGCATCCCTAGTGCCCACAGAATTTAGAAGCCTGTTGGAGGTACTGAACACCAAAGTGAGATTGGCTGTTTTCTAACTAACTTATTTTGGTTCCATTGAAGTTTTTTATCAAATCTAGTCTGCTGTCCTTCCTCCAAAGTCTTAGAGCCCTGGTGTAGCCCAGATCCCAGATACCATGCTAGTGCTCAAGCATTTGAGCTCCTAGTACCTCTACTACCTCCTGAATTAGTATGGCAGGCTGAGATAAGTGGGCAGGGAAAGGTGGGGTGATATTTGGGCAAGCTGAGAGGTCCAGCATCTGTGTTATTAGTTGCTGCTAGCTTTTTAAGCCCCCCTTTTCCTGCTTGTCTTGGGTGAACAACAAGCAAAAGAAGAGTTGGAAAATGTAACTGAGGAGACAGGACAGGCTTGGTGACCACATGAGCTGTTTTCAGCATGCTAGGAGAAGAACGATACCAAAAACATGTGGCTCTCACATGCTTCTGAGGTTCTCACTGGGTTGACCTCTTTCAGGAATGGATTTACAGCCTGTCATCACCGCAGCCGCCAAGGGACTGCAAAGACGCTGTGCGCTAGCTCTAAATGCCCTCATGTCAGCACTGAAATCTGAGCTTTGAGGGGGAAGATTACCAGACCAAGATGGGCTCTGAGAGGGCAGCATCAGCTTGATGTTTACCCTAAGTTAGAGTCAGCATGGATAAGTCCTGGTAGTCTGTTGAATCTCTGCTCATGCTCAAGCTTTTGGGGGAACTTAGGACACCTCTTTCCCTGCCTGTTCACAAAGCCTGGAAGTCCACATAGATAGCTCTGTTAACTTAAAGTTAACTTTTCCCATCACTAGACTAGCTTTGATTAACCCTCACTTCTGGTAGTGGTAAGAAGTGAGTTTGGAGAGCAGCTGTTTGCAATTTCAATGCAGAGCCATTGAATGCAGTGTGGACAGAACAGGTTCAAGTGCTGATGGGGTTATTCCTGCTCTTCAGCATTTTCCTGAGTCAATGTCAGTTGGTCCCAGCAGTGCAACTGCACTAGGAGATGCTCAGCCTCATCCACATGCAGAATTTTTCTGTAGGGTGAGGGTACCCTGTAGGTACTGATTTTTTTTTTTTTTTTTTTTTTTTTTACCTGTATTGCCTTAAGAGAGACTAAAGGATGTTTTGAGCCTCCCTGTGTTGCTGTCATGAGAACTGTAATGATCAAGCCAAACTCTGCATTAACTGTGTCCACTTCAGTGGATTCAAAAAGCTCAGTCAGGCTTCTGGCTATGACTAAATCATCTAATTATAGCCTTCCCGTGCTGTGCTTTTTGCATTTGTTCCTGATCCATCATTGCATTGATTTTTAGAATTGTGTTCTTTAGCACTCCATGGTCTCAATTTTCACATCCTCCTCATCTCCTGTGCTCTCAACTTCTCTGTGCTTGCTTCATGTTGACTTCTTATCTTTCTAAACATTTTCCTTAAACCATGCTTTTAATCATGTTTCTCTGCCTAGGTGACTCTTCACAATTTCTGCAACACTTTGACTTTTGTGCAAGTTCATATTAGACTCTCTGTGGTTCTGTGCTGTGCTTTTTGACCTGTACAAAATGGATCTGCCCTCCTGGTTACATCACAGGTGATGCCAAAAATTGCAGAGTGGTAAAATATTGAGTTTTAGACTACCCTGGGCAGCTTTCTACTGTAAATGTCAAAAAAAGGAAAATTAAAGTATTATGTCTTTGCCATATTATTGCAAAAACTTGGAAGCCCCTGGAGTTCATAGAGCAGTGATACTATGCCCCGTTCAGCTCAAATTTAGATCAAAACAGGCTCCCAGAAACAACTTATAAACATGAGGGCATATTTCACCTAATTCTGAGCTGGAACTTTAAACTAGTTGAATTTAATGGTTTGCAGTCCTGCTGTTTAATATTGAGATTTGTGACACTAGGTGTTTCTCCAAAAGGCTCAAACTGTAGAGACAGAATAAATATGTAAATCTCTTATTTTTATTTTGTTTCAGTTTTACATAGTTTATCTGTGAAGTATAAATTTGAAGAACTCATAAAAAAAACACACTCAACACTATTAAAATTCTATGATATAGTTTTAGCTTTATTTTTTTTAATCTTATGTCATGATTGTGTGAATTTCCCTGTATCCATTTTGCATAGCTTTAGCTCAGCTCCAAAGAGAGATTAGCTGTCTTAGTAAATGTTCCCAAAAAGTATGACTGAGATTCCTTCTTAATACTCTTCTCAGTTGAGCTTATGTATAATCCTTTTCAAAGTGTAAAATGCCGAGGGATGTTTATATGCTGTAGCTTATATGACAGTATATTGTTGTTCCTTCACACTTCACTGAACTGTCTTCAAATACTAATCTATAAATCACTTACAATTCTCATATGTACTTTAAAACTTTGTGCAGCTCGTGGCATTGTCTGTACTTTTCTAGATATATAAAACAATTTAGTGTAAAGAACAACAGACTGTAATGATTTCACATTTGTTTTTCTGCGGTACTTAGGGGCCTTTGCTGAAACAAGGGATAAATTATGCTGGACCCTGTAGGACTGCATGGGCATGTCCGGCTTTAAGGGAGCTATAAAGTGGGTGGGCAGAGGTGGTATCATCCCATCTCACTAATGGCAGATGTATTTTTTGTTTGTTTGTTTGTTTAATTTATTATTTTTATTCTCTGTTAATTTTTGTCTTTCCCCTGAGATCATATAGTCTTGGGCAGAGTTTGCAATTGAATCGATATTTCCTGAATTTCAAAGGCTGCACTTCCACTATTCATTAAGTAGTCTTTTTTTTTTTTTTTTTTTTTTTTTTCCCCAAGGGTTAATAAATATCAACAAGCTAACTCATATTTCTGAAAGCAAGTGCGTTTTCCCCACTAACCTAACTAGAAGCTGTTCTTTCCCATGTATAAATGAGGTCCAATGCTGTAAGGTTTTTCTCAATTTCAAGGGAGAATGGGGGTTCCTGCAGATGGGACTCTGGGCAGGCATTAAGTGGAAAAAGGAGAGGAAAAGGGAGACTCCCTGGCTCTTCCTTCTTGCCAGGGCATAAGGCAAACTTTGCCCTGTGGTAAAAATAGGCTCCCTGCCTGCTCTAGTGGACTGGCTGTGGAGGGAACAGGGAGTTACTCTTTGGAAATGGTAATAGAGTGTTATCTCTCCTATCCTGCTTTGCTTCAAGACAAACCTGTGCTGAACAAGCATGGGGTGACACTCCTATGATCAGTTTATCAGTTTGTATGATGCAAAGGGTTTGTTGTGTAAGGAAGAGAATTCCTAGGCAGGAACTTTTTTTTTTTTTTTTAATTATTATTATTATTATTTTTTTCTTTTTATTTTTTTTTATTTTTTTATTTTTCCTTTTTTTCCTGAAGAACTTGGCTTGAGAGGTAGAATAAGAGATCAGATTTTTCCCCCATTCCTTGTAGTGGTCAGAAGTGTTTGCCATGCATCTCCTTGGGCAGTTTTGCTTGCCTAGCTCTTCTTTTGAAAACTGTTCTGCATGTTCATATAACTGCGAATATTCCAGGGACATCTGTGTGCCCAGCACAAAAAACTCCCACGAGACTATAATGCCACGGTGGCACATCAAAAATGCAGCCATCCTGCCATGGATGGAAGACTGACAACACAAAGGCTTTGGGACCTCTCTCCTACATTGGAGCTTAAAGGCTTATGGCTCTAATTAAATTTACCTTTTAACTACACTTCTGCTATCGGCTTCCATAACAGTCTCTCTAAGCCTGTTCTAGCCAAGAAGATAGGAGATTTAGCCAGTTAAGCATGTGATGGGATGCATACCCTTCAGAACTGGAGGATCTGGGATTCTCCAAAGCAGCATTGGCTCTGGTGCTTGGTGAGCAACACAGGCACTTCTGCTTTCCGTTAGGCACTCCACTGTGGCCCACACTTGCTTCCCTGAAGAAAGAAGCAACACCCAGGAAGGAGCTTATTTATTTAAAGTTTTGTAAGTATGTAATAGAAACGCACCAAAAATGTCTTCATTAATCTGATTGGATAGTTGAATCCTTAGGAAAACAAAACAATTTCATAAGATGAAACGTGCATGCTTAGTCTTGGTTAGGCAGATCTTACTCAGAGGTAGGGCTTTTGTTTATTTAATGCTCTTTCCCCTGTTTTGCAAACTGGATTTTACAAGTTTTTGTTGCGAGAACAGAAGGGGCAGCATCTGGCTTCATGGGCTGAACTGGAGGGCTGGAACTGGGCTAGCAGAATGTGTTTGGATCATGACTTGTGATGTGGATTTTTATTTACTTTTTTTATTTTTTTTTTTAACCTAAACACCATTTTTTTACCAGCAAAGTATAGTTGGCTGCACAGTCCCCCCTTCCTCTGAAAACCCCTTAACTCCAGAACCCCTGGAAGAAGAATGCTACCAAAAGCAAACAAAAAAGTAAGACGTAAATTTCATAGCTTACTAGAAAATAAACGTCTCTCCAGCAAAACACAACCCACCTTTTCTTCAACTGCCAACAGCTGGCTTAACCCCCCTGAGCACCGAAAGAGGGGAGGACGAATAAATAACTAAATGAATAAATAAAAAATCTTCAATCTTGGTGGAAGCCTTGAGGTTTTTAACGCGATTTCTCAGTGTCCGTCACGGGGTAGGGGGGAAGAGCAGGATAAACCCTTGGCAGGGGGGCTGTGCGGGGAGAGGGGCGCGGAGCTGCGCGTTCCCCCCCGCCGCCGCGGCGGCCCCGGAGTGCAGGGGGCGGGCAGAGCTGCGCTCGCCTCGCCTCTGCTTTTGGAGGGCGGGGGAAAGAAGCGGCCGGGTGGGGAAGGGGGGGTTTGCTTTGGGTTTGGGTTTGGAGCTGGGAAGCCGGGAAGCCAGCTCGCTAAGCCCTGCAGCCGGGGGCGAAGTCCCGGTGCGGGGGCAGCCCGCCCTGTCCATCCTCCCGGCGGGGCGCAGAGCCCCCCCAGCCCAACTTTCCCGGCCGGCCCCAGCATGAACCAGACGGCCGGGGTGACCAACAACGTTCGCTGCTCCGGCGGCAAAGGGCCCAAGGTAAGACCGGTAAACTGCCCTGCTCCCCCTCGGCTGCTCCCGGGCAGCAGCCCTGACCCTAAACCTGTGGCTGGGAGTAGCTCTCCCTGCCCCGGGGCAGCATCCTTCCGGTCCTGCACTTCGCCAACTTGAGCATCCCTCCTTCCCTGGCTCCCTCCAGCTCGGGGCTTACGGCCAGGTTCACGCCCTTTAGGCTGCGGCTCCGGGAGGTGCCGAAGAGGGGTTGTAGGGAGCGAGGACACTGCGGCCTCGTAGCATCACCGCTGGACCTGTCCCGGCTGGCGCTCCTGCTTCTAAGGGGTTAAAATAATGTGAAGGTAAAGATTAGTGCCAGTGTGCAGTGTGCGGTCAGGTGCGTCTGTAGCTGCTGTTTTGCTTCTTGCCACAGTATGTTTGCATAGCCAGCATCTGGAGAAAAAAATAATAGCAGGGATAAAACACCTGATTGTGCGCTCTGCTGAATCCAACGGAAATGGAATGGCGTTCTCGCACCTGATTCAGATCAAATTTGCACTAGCCTTTTCTGGTATTAATGAGCATGGCCCTTGCGTTTGCCTTTACAACACTGGTCTGGTGTAATGTTAAAGGAGAGTTGGGTAAATTAGCGTGCCTCTTGTAGGTAATTCTGTTGGTGCTTCTTCTACAACTCTTCAAAGTATATTTCAATGTTTGTACTTCTATTGGGGGGGTGTGGGGGAATTCTTGTTTGACTCTTTTTCCCCAAAGATTTCAAATGCCTTTGTAAGGCTAGCATTTTGTAGAGAAACATCTTTTCATGTCAGCTAATGGGGTGCACCGTAAAGAAATGCAAAATTTATGTTTCACCAGAAATGGTGCTGTTAGCTTCTTTTTTATTTTACCTCTTAATACCAGTTTTGTGTTCTGTTTTCTAGACTTGATGTGGTGATGGTGTTTGAAATGCCAGTGCTGCTGCTCACCTATTTGGCAGCATCCTGTTCAATCAGTACAGCCCTTTTTGGGAGAGTTTGCCAACTCTTAGGCACACCGATGTACCCCATACTCCTGTAAAATGAATTCAGTTAGTCCACTTTTCTCATATGATGTTTTAGGGATTAAACCCACTTGTCCTGCATCTATGTGAGCATTAAAAGATGGTACATGATGAGGGCTGTGGAAGTACACAAACAGATTAAATGAGTCTGCTGAAGTTATTTACTTAGCTCCATGACTAATCATATATTTGTAGTGAAACCCATTCATAAGCAATTTGCATAATTTGAGGGCCTTAAACTGAAGGTCCTCCATGGATCTTCCTGTAATTTCAAAGTTGGGCCTCCTTTCTTTGAACTTTCTGGTTTTCTGTGAGTTTTGGGTTGAGCAGGTAAGGTTATTGCAAGTCAGTAATAATTTATTTTATCAAGCTGCTGACCTAACGCTTTAGTACGGAAGGAAGAGATGAGGCTCAAATGTGTATATTCTTAGCACATGATAACTGATACCTTTGTATTTGTCTTGAAGACATCCTCATCTTATTTTCAGACATTGTAGTAAATGTATATTTTTTTCCTTTGGAAATAAAAATACTTTTTTTTTTCTTTTTTTTTTAAATCAGAAGATTGACATGATTGATGGTTTCATGTTTTTAATTAAAACACAGTAAGCTCCATGGATGACTGATTTATTTGCAAGAAAACCTTGCAGAGCTTAGAAATTTGAGCATATATAAAATAGAACCAAAAAAGAAAAACATCTGAAAAAGGTCTGTGGTGGACTAGACAAGAGGCAAAATAACTAAGTGTTTTGTGACACTGACTTCTGAAGCACGGAGATGCTTGTGAGATGTTTAATGTCTGTTTGTTTTTTTTGTTTGTTTGTTTGTTTTGGGGGGAGGGGGATAAAATAATAATAATAATAAAATAATAATAATAATAAAATAAACAAACCAAACTTCTCTGGCTTTCTTGATCTCCTAACTTTTGAACTCACTGGCTAGCTTTAATCAAAATAGACAGAACCATGGAAGTGTTGCAAACATCAACTTTCTACAAGTGGCATGGAAATCAATTGCTTTGTAGAGAAGAATAACTATTTAACCTGCTCAAGGGAAGAGGCAGGGAGAAATCATCCCTTATCTCCACTTGCCCTGTCTCATCAACCCAGTCAGCACATGGATATAAGTACAACACGGGCTGTCCACAGACCATCCCGGGCTGCATAGAGTTTGGGAGGGAATGGGGGAAAAGAAGTGTTGAATAAACTCCCAAAAGAACTGGATGGTTTTGGTAGGGAAGCAGCAGCGATGTGTGAGAGCTGGGGTATTTGCAAGAAGGGATGGTTTGTGCAAATAGTGTGAGGTGGAAATCCATTGCAAGTCAAGCACCGTTATTTCCTCTGCTTGTGAAATATGTTGTTCTTTTTCCTTCTCCCAAAATACGTTAGCACATTGTGTCATCTTAAGAGATGCAGTTGCTAAGTCACTGGGTCAAGGTCACTCTTCTTCCTGTCTTCACTTGATTTTTCCTCTCGCTAGGCAATAAGCACTCAGGCTCCAACTTTCCTCTGAAAGATTTACAGCTTTGCACAGTTGTGATGAGCAGTGGAGACAACATTTTAGAGAGGGATACTGTTAAAGGCCTTAAGTGACTAGCTTGGTTGTAATTTCAAACTGTAGTAATGCATGCCCCCTAAAACATGTATGGTTTACAGACATTTCCATGTAATAACTTTTACCTGTTTTAACCAAGATCTATCTCTAAGAAACAAGCAGTTTCTATTGAAAGGCTGCAATTTGTTTGTTAGAGAGAACTATTTTTGAGAAATAGTTGGTGTACATACGGTTTCTAATGCTCTTTTTTTTTTTTTTTTTTTTTTTTTTTTTTTTTTTTTTT
>NC_048894.1:7665759-7737632 GCF_011077185.1 Oxyura jamaicensis
TTTTTTTTTTTTTTTTTTTTAATTTTAAAGAAGAGACAATTGTACTAATTATCAATATCAGTATGCAAGAAAGTGGGTATGAAAACAACTCAATTAAGTAATTTAAAGTCTTTGTAAAAGTAAAGTACACTGAATTATGATGAACTGGAAATACAGTTTTGATTGTACCCTTGGTTGCACTGCCATTATTTTGAAAAACACAGAATTACCCTATAAGAGAAATAATTTGTAGTTTTGGGGTGTCCATACAGAACAGAATATTTACAAGGAGTTCAAGGGGTTGATCTAAATGGGCAGTGTAGTGCTCATGCAGCTGTTATCAAGAGTACCCTTTAAACAGGATATGAAATATTTTATTTTATTTTTTTAAATGTTGCTTTATTCTTTAAACCATCCTTTAATATGAGATTATTTCATCTTTACTGGGTGAATCTAATTCTATTCTCTTTTACATGAACTATTACCCCATGTGAATTTCACAGATTTCAGTTGAATTACTACTTATTTATGTTGGTTTAATTGCAGACAGATTCAATACCTCTAAATTTATGAAAGCAATAGCCACAGAATTTCTAGCACTCCTGGATGCAGAAAATGAAGATAAAGAAGTTATGGTAGCTCCAGTGTATTATTGCTGAAGTGGAAACAAGTTCAATTTTACTTGCACATTGCATTTTACTGTGTGGAGGAAGCTGCCATGTATGGGCACAACTAAGGAGTATATTTATGAGTTGTCCAATTTTAATACTCTAGTGGGAATGGAAAGTTGAATTCTGCACCCAATGAGTTTTAAAGTAGGTCCTGCTGTGGTTGCTAGGGTTTTAAAGCATGATCAGTCAGCCCTCTTCAAAACCCAGCCCTGCTTGATGGGCAGTCCCTTAAGAAATCACACTTCCATCTGAAGACATCAACCTTTCAGAATAGTCTAGTATAGCAGTGCATGAGAGCCCCAGCCACGACTGAGGCCCAGCCCTGCTGGATGCTGTAACCCCATATAGACAGAAATGGCTTTGCCTCAGAGAGTTTACACTTGAAGTTGACAACAGGGGCAAAAATCTGGGATAAGAGGAGAATTACCTTGTTTGTACAGACAGTGAAGTAAGGTGCTGAATATAAACTACCAAACATACCAAACCGAATAATTAACTGAATACTTAATACTTAACTGAATTTCTCTATCAGAGACAAAGAAGGCAAAACTAGCCATTATCCATTTCATATCCAGTCAGCACATGTGCTCTCAACATCCCACTAACATATTCCTCTCTAAAAAACGTATTATCTCTTACCCAGTATAGGTGTCAGCAGGAGAAAGTTGGGGTCAATGAAAAGGGAGAAATGTATTGACTTGGGAAATCTATATACTTCCTCTGTCCATTAGGAAGCCAGAATTTAGTCTGGCTACTCCTGGAGAAACATTTATTTTGTACATGGGGTGGAATTGTGTAGTGTTGATTTAACACTTTCCCCTATATCACTTTTTACAGATCCTCTATCTACTGTATCCTTTGTGGGGGATTGTTCACAAATCAGCAGAGGAAGGCAAAACCTGCCAAAACTGGGAAAGATGAACTGTAAATCAAGAAAAAATGCTAGGGAACTTCAGGGGAAGTGTTTGAAACTGTTTTTGTCACATTCTCACTCTTGTAAACTGTAAGTTCTCAGTTGGCAGTATCTGGTGGAAGCGCTGAATTAGTGAGAGATGTTTTGCTTCTGTTGATGTAAATGGAAAGACTTAAGAAATTTCTAAAACCTTAAGCAACCCAGCCTTAAGGATTTTAGGAGTATTGATTGTGGGAAGTTCTCAACCACATCGTGTGTTATTTCAGACAGTGAAATCTGCGTTCTCTGTGGTTCTCCCTGTATACCTGATGGCTTTTGTCAGTTAATTCCAGGCATATTCCCTTGAGTGCTTCCTTTCACCATCCTAGTGCCAGCTGTCCTGTAAGGTTTCCATGAACACCAAATTTTGCAAGGAGCATGATGGCAGGTTCAACACTAGAAATTTTGGTGGAAGATGCGAAGAGCCCCTTTGAAGTAAGGGAAGACAAAGTGAGATGGCCAGGCTGACTTTATAAATGCCTCTTGGATCAAGAACCTCCTGGTAGGTGTCACACTTTCCCCAGATGGAGAAAATCCAACTGCAAGATGCAACCTGGGGAAGAACTCCTGCAGTGCTTGTTGATGCCACTCGTTTGTGACATCCCAAATGTATTCTGGGTGATGGGTAGTAAAAAGAGCAGGGTTGGTTGTACTGTTGTGCAGGTATGCGCCCGCAAGGGTGTATTTTGCCTAGAGTAGCTGTTATTTCAAGGTTTTTGAGAGAGTGTAAGAAAGGGGTTGGAGAAGGACTATTCTTTCACTAGTAAATGCTTGCCAGGAGCATTACAGTTGGGCTGTGAGGAGTTTCCAACTGTGTGGGGGATTTTGTTCTCCATATCTCTGCAGTGCCCTCAGGTGAGGGCATCTCAAAGCCCTGAATCTGAATGAGCTATGGGGATCTGTAACATCAGAGCCGTCCTGCTCTGGGTTTATTTGTGGGTGCTGCTCTCTGCTGCTGTTTTTCATCTTTAATGAGAGCTGAACACACCATAAAATTTTATTGAGTGTTTATTCTAACAAAATTAACTAACAGTTGGTGCTTTTAAAACGCAGCCAGAGCTACGAGTGCTATAACTGGAATCTGCAATGGCTTCTTAACTGGTGTAGGACAGGGTAAATGTGTGAGAGTCAATGTCATTTGACTGCAAACCACTTTATATTAACTTGTTATTGACCAGAGCAGTATAATAGAAATTTCAAGGAAATCTTATTGTGATATGTGTTAATATGCGCTCAACCTTCCCCCTGTCCACCCCCTCCACAAAAATAAATAAATAAATAAATAAAATCCAACAGCCAACCAAAAAAGGCAGCCATAGCTGGAAGCTGCATCAAAAATGTGGGGCTAATTTATAATACCAAGACCAGTGGGCTGATAATCAAAATAAATTAGCTTAGCAATTTCAGTACTTAAATGCTTGAGTCAAATAAAAGGAAGCAGATTTATTTTAGCATCTTGACTATTGTGTTTCCCAATAAAATACATATAATATCATGCTGTGAATGCGGTGAGGATCACTTGAGGCCATTGACTTCAGCAAGAATACAAAGAACCTCTAGGCTATAGAAAAATGAGAAAACGAATTAACTTCAGATGCAATTTCTTGTTCGCTGGAACTCATTTGAGTTATTTCTATATCGGTGCTGTTAAGTAAACAGGAGAGACATTAGCCTTATTTATTTATTTTTCTCATTTGTTTATTTTTGTACATCTTACCCACACCTACTCTGGACAGAATTCAATATTTATGATCTTTATATTATATTGGGGATTTTTGTGCCCATTTTAAACAAAAATAGCTAGATTGACATGCTGGGACATTTATTTTGTGGATGAAATGGTTTGGTAATCAGTTAGCATTGAAAAGAATGTATTTACCTAGGTATTGGTAGGGCTAATTTGCATTTCGTGGTATTGCCAGAAATAAAGTTTTGTGTACAGACTTGTGTAATGCTAAAGGGGAAGATCTTGATTCACGGATTAAGTCCCAAGTTGCACTGGGATGTTGGCCGAGTGATTTAGGCTTTATGTTTTTGCATTGTCACTTAATAATCAGCTGGGATCTATGATAAAGGCCAGACACTGCTGCCAGCAAGAAAAAATGCCCCAGCCTGCTTTTAGTCTCCCAGTATAGGCATGGTCTTGGGGGTCTACTGTGAAATCACAGCAGTCAGTAGTAATTGTTCCATACCAAGACTGGGGCAAATATTCTGTCTGTGCTTTAATTCTTTCTGTTGTTAAAAATATGGATGAACACTTCCTTTGCATGGTCTGCCAGCTCTTTCATGGAGGATAACAACTTTGTAACCCACTAAGTGGGGTTTCCCTTCTTACCCTTGGCCTTATATTACTGTGTTTAAAATCAGAATTTAGGAAATGTTAACATTGTTATGAACATACTCCTTTATGTTGAGGAATAGGAGGGACAGCAAGACAGAAGGATTCTTGGTCCCTATACTGTGAAATGCATACCTTGCTCTGGAAAATATCCCCAAGGGGATCTTATGCAAAGGAGCAAGTTGAGCTGGAAGCAACATGCATGTGGCAAGAGTGGGAGCATGTCAATTTTTCAGTTTGTTTGAAGAGGAGATTGTTAAAATTAGGAAATGGTGGGGTAGCAAGAATGAGAGCACGTACAGTAATTTCTAGGTGTTGTGCCTTAGAGTAGACAAAATGAAATATGCTATGGCAAACCCAAGGCTTTTCCATATTGAGAGCCTCAGGGAGTGTTGGGGGGTGATGGAGGTGACTGGTGCTGGGCCCCTGCCAGCTTAGCCTGCAAACTGAAAAGGGGCAGAACAGCAATGTTTTGAGGTGAGCTAACTTGCTTATTTGCAGATGGCATCTCAAATTGGAATGCTAGGAAGAGGTTTAAATTATGGCAGACAAATGTGTGCAGCTGCTAATTTACTGCTACTCAGGGCAGTAGATACACCATATGCCTTTTATTATTATTATTATTATTTTGCATTGGTTTATACTTCTAGGCTTTTGACTCTTGGACTTCTGCTTAACATCCCAACATCCTTGTGTTTGCAGCTCTTCAGTACAGTATTTCTTTATCCAAGTAAGATTTTGCAGGATAATGACCTCACACCGAGCCTTTGCCGCTGCTTTAACTGTACTCCAAAGTGGAGGATCAGATAGTTATTCAAAAGAAACAAGTCCAGGAAAGGTGCAGCAGCAGAGACTCGCTTCAGTGTTATTTCTATCACAGCACTCCCTAGGAACACTGGTTGCATATTGGGATCCAATTGTACAAGAGGCTGTGCAGCCAGAGAGCACAATACTGCTTCTTATCAAAGCACAATACTGTTCCATCAAAGAGCTTACATTTTAAATTTGTTCACTGGTTTAGGGGTATCCCTCAGACTAAGGACTTCATTCTTCACACTTTATTCTTGCTCTTCAGCATTGATTTCAGTGTGCGATCCCATTGATTTTCATAGGGCTTCTCTTAGGCTGCTTAACATAAACTGGGGTTATATCTGGGGCCCAATGAAAGCACGCAGTGTAATGCATTTTTCTCAACATGCTGTGTTGCTGCATTGCCAGTCCTTGTCTGACCACCTGTGGCACAGTTAATGTGCCAGCAGAGAGGCTGTCAATGTCTTTCAGTCATTTACGGGGAGTGTAGTCACTTGTTATTGTTATGGATCTCTTTTCCACCAGGTCAGGACTAACCTTGGATTTCCCGGGCTCTCTTCTGTGTATTCTCTGTATCTCCATATTTTCTGATTTGTTCCCACCTCAGTCACTTGAATTATCCTGACATTCCTAAACTCCCTAAGACTGCAGATCTGTTACAGAGCATATCTGCATCCCTCCTGTGTCTTTCACTCCTTTATTTGGGGTTCACTCTTGCTTCCTTCCTATACCTCCTCTGCTCCTGCTGGTTTCATGGCAGGGAGGACACTGAATATTCCACTTTACAAAGAAGTTAATTTAGTTCTTGTGAATAAAACCAGCGAGTTTTCCCTTAAGTAGTAAGGAAAATTCAAGGCCAATTGTGCCTTTTGTTAACCATTTGTGTGAAACGTTGCCCATAAAGGATATTTAAATTGTTAATAGACCCAAGTACACTGCCTTTGTGGTTTATCCAGCTCATGGACTGACTCAGGTTGAAACACAGATATCTTCACATAAGCTACTGAAAAGTTAATGATGGTTTTTGATTGATACAACATGGGCTTTTAAGAAGGTTTTTAAAGCTGCTGCTCAGAATCTGCACCTAAAATTTGGAGCCACATGTGATCATTATAGAGCTGATGAGATATATAGTCAAGGATGAAGAGAGAAAATAAACTGTTTTTGGACCCTCAAACTCTGTATTCATAGCAATATTTCAAGTATTTTTTTTCCTTGCCTCTTTCCTTTCCCTCAAAAAACAGTAGAAAACTTCAATTTTTATTACTTTAATGGAGAGTAATCAATACTCTGAACCATCATAATATTATGATAAAAATACTCAGTTACAGTATGTTGCTGTCAAAGATAGATTTAAGTGACTCCAATGGTTAGCCTTACTCACGTACTTCCCTTTGCTAGCTTCATTGCATTTTACAGAATATCTTTTGCATCAGAAAAAATCTGATTTCTGTCTGATGTGGAGTAACTTAAAGAGATGAAGATTATTCTGGTTGTTGTTTTTGTTTATTTGTTTTTGAAGTCAGAAGAGGGAGGTCCATGTCTAAATTTCAGTGTTGCCAGCAGAGGCAATGTATCTAAATTTCTTATGTGGGAAGAGTTCCCACTAAAGAAAGAGTGAAAAGCATGAAGTTTATTGAAGAACATAGTAATGAAAAACTGTGGCTCCTGGTGCTTAAAAATTTAGTGATTGTACAAAATGAGGCTTTCAGCACTTTAAGTTATAGTTTGTAGAGACACTAACACAAATGACTTATTCTTTCTGAAAAACTCCCCTCTTCTAACTTCCTTGTAAGCATTTATTAGATTTGTGTTTTAATATGGAGATCATCCAGAAGAAAAAAATATCAATATTTTAGCTAGAAGCTGTCACTTTTATATGCTCTTGTACTATAGAAACAGAAATTGAGGAGTTAGGGAAAAGCTAGCAAAGTAAAAAGTGGTCCTACCACCTTTGTCCCTGTTTTAGCAAGTTAACCAAGACCGTAACGCTCTTCATGTAAACAATGACTGTATCCAGCTGAGAAATTTGCAGAGGCTGAAGCAGTTGGATGCACCCAAATACTAAAATAAGATGAAAAAATGTAAATGTTGTCAAAACAAAGACAATACAGTACCCCTTGTTTTGTACGAAAAGTACCTACTGTCCCATGAGGTACTTGGAAGCCAGTTTGTATGTGATTGTCAGTGGTTCCACAGAGTTCAAGTGACAGTATTTGCCAAAAAAAGGGTTTATTTGATGACTGGGAAGGGTATATTGGTGCATCACTGAAAAGACAGCTTCTTTCTGATGTATAAATGTGAAGGAATTTTCACATTTTGGCTACATGTTTAGCTATGCTGTAAGAGCTCTCCTAAGCATCACTATAATAGCATTGCCAAGAATGAAATTTCACTTATTTTCCAAGGTTTCCAATTTCATTTAACAAAACAAAAAAGAAAATCAAACAATGCTCAGGTTTATAGCCAGTATTACTGTAGAGATGTTCCATTTAAAGGTGGAAAAATACCATCAGGATGATGCAAGGATGTTTACTTCAGTCCTTAGGAACTGCAGAGTGTTTCATTCTAACTGGGTAATCAATGTAAGGTGATCCTTGAAGGATAGGACTCAATTTAAGGATTACAACACCAATGTTTAGGTGTGTGATTTCAGCTCACATGTAATTTAGGGGTATGGTTTTTCTCCATTATCACTATGTGAAATGTGCCAGGTATCCTTCCAGCTGCTCTACCATGGGAATACAAATTTCCTGCAGCTCTTATGTTGTGTTTACCATCATCAACAATACATCTTGGAGGTCCTGGGACATCTCAGATGATCCTGGCCACATTCACTTAGGTAGCTATATTGGATTGGCCATACCTAAATTCCAATTATAGTACCTGGGACACAGTCAGTGCAAAGCAGCTAACTGTAAGGTCACTGTGGGCCTGCTGGTCCCTAACTTTGACTTTTTTGACTAGATTCTTGTTGATTATAACAGGAGTTTAGACACCTGGTATTTTATAAGCACCGAAATTTAGGCATCCTAATCTCAGATTGCAACCCACTTGCAGTTGCAGCCTTGTCCATTGTGTTACTGTCTGTATGGATGAGAAAAGATGGGAAGAATTTTGGTTTTAAATTCTTGCCTGCCATTTCACAAGGGCCAGGACATTTCTTGTGGGTCAGGTTGGAGGGCTGAATACTACAGTGTGATTAGCATACCTCTGATCAGTTTATCTGTAATAAGATCTTGGGGAAAAATGACTGGTTTTATTTTCCTAGAATTTGTGGTTTGGAAAAGAATGGGTTATTCTTAGCAGAGTAATTGTGGCAGGAAACTTAGATTGATGTTTACACTTCAATCTTGATAAATCTTTGGAGAGAGAACCTCTTGTTTGGAGCAGGAGAAAAAGGATGCTTATGTGAATTGTGAAGTAGTGTTTTTTGTTGTTGTTGTTGTTGTTGTTTGTTTACTTTTTTTTTTTTTTTTTTTTGGAAAGGTTAGACCAGACAAGCCAATCCTTTTGAAACAGGGAAATAAGGGTTGCAAAAATGCTGATATAAGTGAACAGGAGATTTATGAATCTCTATGTGGAGATGAAAGCAGATAAAACAGGCAAGATTAAATCATGCTTTGCCTGTAATTGTGAATGTGAGATCAACGTTGGTCTCTTTGACTGCAAGCTACTTTGGGAGCCCTGCAGGGCATGGTGAAACTTTAGCTGGCCAGCAACTAGCCAGGCCATGGCACAGCTGCTCCCTCCTCAATTGCTCTAAGAACCAAAGATGGAGTATTTACTGGGTGTTCAAAATTAGGGTTAAGTCTCATTCTCCACTACATTAACATGGTTTTAATGCCAGCATGGAGACATTTCCTTTAGTCCTATTGCCATAACCTCACGGGACTTAATTCAGCACATGGCTGATGGTAAGGAAAAGCCAGGCTGTGTCAGTATTGCTAGCATCTCTTGTTGTATTAATCATATTATTATAGCATCCTACCCTGGTTCATTCATGTTTATGACATCACTCCTAAATTATTCTGATATTTAAGATGAGCAAATGTTTGGAAGGTTGTTTTGGGGGTGAGATATAGCTGCCTTTATTCTCCTTTTCTGTTCAGTAGCTTAAGATTGTTACAATGAAGTTTTCTTCTTCAGTTGTACTTTTTAAAGAAGGTACTCTTTCCCATTTAGAAGTAAGTCTACAGCTAAGTGACTAGGAATTTGTAAAAATCAGTGGGAAAAACATCATTTCCTAGGGAAACATGTAGGCTCATTGGAAACTTATTTTCAAAACTCTCAGAATTTAGAGATATTATCCTTAGAAGGGAGGGGATTAGGAGTGAAGGAAGAGGCAGTTATCTGCTAGGATATTTCTGTGGACTCCATTGGTGTAGTGTTTCAGCTTCTCAAAATCTCTAATGAGATTTTCTTCAGATCACTACTGATTACTGTTAAATTGGATTGGATTACATTAGATTAACGTTACTCCAGTTTTACAGACAGTGGAACTGAGAAATGATGACAACGGATTTTTGAAGATAGTTTTATATTATATATAAAGATGACATTTAGTGGTCTTTGCTCAAGTGTCTGCCATTACATGGGAGATGGGAACTATTTGTGGGATTTTTCTTTTTTGCTTTTGAGAATCTCAGGGGTGCTTTCCTGAAACTTAGGCCACATAATTTTAAAGCCCACCTAACCCTTCTGGGATGCCTTTTCCTGCAATCTGTGGAAGAGCAAAAGAAATGAGTCCAGGCTTCAGCATTGTATAATAATAAACCAACCACTCATTTATTTGCCCTGTGGCTGGCCGAAGGAAGGTATTTGCACTCAAGTGGTTTAGTGACATCCTGGAGTCACTGGCTACCAGCCATTACTGCTTTTATCCAATGTCCAGGCATCTCTGGAAATATTGGTATTTGATTTCTCTAATTTCATGAGGGTTAGGTGTCTAGATATTCAAGAACTGTCACCCTATAAAACTGTTCCTGAGTAGATTTGACTTGGGAGTATCCACTGCCATCAGAAATAACAGATATTTTCAGGTACCTGCTATTGTCCTGATAGCTCTGGCCCTTGAATTTTTTAAAAATAAATTCAGATAAATGAATGGCACTTGTAAATATTATTTTTATGTACTGAGTAGGGGGAGCCATACACAAAATGGAAGAGGATGCAATACCAAGATGCTGAAGTGAAATTTTACAAGCTAAGTCCATAAGTGCTATCAGCTTCACTGCCTCTGGAAATAATCAAGGTTTGTCACGAATGAGTTACATGATGTCAGTAGTCCTTGGATACTTATAGGCACCAGGTGTGATAGGACTGAGTTATTCAGGGGCTTCTATATGGCCAAGGACAATGGGGATCTGAGGAAGAAAAAATATTTCAGAGTCCACCTAAATCACTGAGGGACTGAACTGGAGAAGAGGTTAAGAAGATGCCTAAGACACAGATGAAGTTCAGTTTCTCCTGTTGCAATCTTTGCAGACATACTTTAAAAGAAAGTCGTCTTGTGGGGAAGCAGAGAGGCCTGTCTTTAGTGAAGCTGTGAGGTCTCCTTGTTCAAGCCCAGGTTTTTGTTTACTTGGACTCATACAAGCTGCACTAATCACCAGAACGCTCTACTACTCCTTAAATAACTGAGAATGAGATTTTGGTATTTTTCCTCCCTGTAACATCCCTTTATAAAAATTTCCTTCATTATTTAAAGGAGAAAGGGCAGTGCAAGTTTTCAGAATACACGCATGCTTAATATTTTGTAAGCTGAATTGTATCCTCCTTCCTTCTTGTGGCTTGAAATGAATTTTAGATTTTTAGAACAGTGATGTAAGCCATTAAAGTCTTGCTGTTTAACCAGGCACAGTGCTTCCGTAAAGCTTCTTCTTCCTTCAGACAAAGATCAGAAAGATAGCATACTGAGAAATCCTCGGTGGTGTGGAATAAATAGCATGTTTTATTGAACCACCAGAACAAGAGGATTACAGTAGTGTACCATTGGTGTGCATCATCTTTACTTATGCATTGGCTACATTCGTGAGTTAATAGCCAGCAAGAGTTTACTGCTATTTATCTGTCTATCCAAACTCAACTCTGGCATGCTATTCCCAGCACAAAGCCATCACTTCTCCTCCCCTCTGGGATGACTTTTGTGTGGGAAGTCTCAAGGCCAAAGAGAAGCTGCTGTATTTTTGCAGCCAACATGGCTCTTCTCAGCAAGGCCCTTCTTATTCACTGGGTGCCTTCCAAACTTTGCAGCCCCCTGCCAAAGCAGCTTATCAAGCAATGCATGCCCATGTTTCCACCTCAGCGAGCTCTCTGTGCTCTTCACTCTTCATAGCGCACCAGAGATGGAGATCCTGATCTCCAAGGGATCAAGTCAAGAACTTTTCAATGCCAGTGACAAGTAGAGGTTGATGCCTGAAGTGCAATATCAAGAAATCCACCTACCAATTTTCTTTCTATACTATTTTTAAGGCTCTTTCTCTCCACCTGCACTGGGACAAAGGTCTCAAGCCTGGCTGAAAATCAGGACTGTTCTGTCAAATATTGTTTTTATATTGATTTTATCTTTTTGGCATCAGCAAATGGGGTATTTTCTAACAAGACCCAGATGTGATCATAAGTTGCATGCTGAACTTTGTGCCTTCCTTTTATTCAACCAAGTTGTAGATTTCATTTTTTCTTCTAAGGAAAATAAACACTGTATGTTCTGGCTATCAGAGATCTATTATATTTTTATTTTATTTTTTTTTCTGCTCTGTGGTTTCAGTTCAGTTTGTGCTAGTATGCTTAACACTTTTTGTGGGAGGTTTGTTTATTTTTGAGATGAGAACCTATGTCAAGCTATCCTTGTATTTATTCTCTTTAGCTTTTCAACTCAGATATTTGAGGCCACTCATTGGTAGTTTTAATGGTCAATATTTGCATTCATTAACTTCTGTCTTGGCATCAGAGGGGTTTGCATTCCCAACCTGAGATGCTCCCTGAGAGGCACCTGTTTCCAGAAAAGCTGTAGGACACTACAGGAGAAGAACTGGGTCATTATTTAGCAAAGTTAGGTATTTGCATATCACTTTTCAAAAATCCTAACCATCTATACACATATTTCATTGTGGAATTCATATATTATATTCTTCAAAATCTCTCTTTCATAAGAGGAAAGCATTTACCATGACATCCATTTCATCCTGGCCCTTTTCATCTGAAAAGGCTTAAGTTGTGACCTGTTTGGTTATCAATTACTTCTGTAATTCTCATTCAAAGTTCATTTCAGAGTGCACTGCAAAAGAAAAAAAAAGGGGGGGGGGGGAGGGGATAAAAAGAAAAGACAGATTTTATATGCTAAGGAGACTACTTCAGACAGAAGCAATTAACTGACGTTGTACAGCTTGTACAAGAAAATTGGGAGATGTGAAGTGAGGATTGGCCTTTGAAAGTGTAGGTAACAGGCAGGTCTTGAAAGACTGCTGTTGTAGCAGAGTGGGTGGAGGGCATAGTAATTTAATTCTGGGTCCTGAGCAGCTTCCTTACTGCAAACTGGGATGAAGACGTTGTTTCCCCCTGCCATCACATTCACAGGGATTGGGCAGTTTTGCTCTATGCTGGAGGCAGCCCAGAAGTCTCTAACATAAAGGTAATGCCCATCTGTATCATCTCTGTTTGTCCTAGAATTATATGTGACCAAATTCTTTGCTGGAATCAGTACTGCTGGTGTCAATAGAAATATGCCTACTTGCACTAACAGAAATTTTGCACAGCTCCATCATAAGCAGACAGACACCCCCAAACAAGACTTACGTATGTGCTAAGAGCTGAAACTGATTGACACCAAGAGGGAGAATGTCCAGGGGGGTAAAGGGCCGCTTGGATCTGCCTCAAAGTCCAATCATTCAACACATGAAATGATAGGATGGAGAAAAACATCTAATGCCTCTGAAGATTAAATTAGTGGAAAGAATCCTACTCAAGGAGTAGCAGGGTATATAGATTGACCTCACAGGGACTCAGGGGCTCAAATTATCTTTGAGCATCTGGGCATCAGTCCAGTAAAAGCCAGATTTGTGTTCTCTACTACAGATTTTCCCTGGTTCTTCCTGAAATAATGCATTTCTGGGGCACATTTTGTTCATATGAAATGTTGCTAGGAAAGCCAAGACGGAAAATTCATAGATATCTTTTCAGACTGAAGCAGCTGGGAGCTCTCTGTCTACATGTAACTTTTGTTGTTGTTGTTGTTGTTGTTGTTTTCCAGATTCAGAAAGCCACATGTAAAAACAAAAGCTCAGGAATGTCATGTAAATTTGTGATACTACCTTACAGAATGGCCAAACCATAAAGCAATAGGCAATTTACTTTTTCTTCAGTGCAGTTTTTCACTGTGAAAGGAATTATGTGTCTTTTGTTTAATACATAAAGAAATTCAGCTTGCTACTGTATGCTAGAAATCAGGGATTAGCTCAGGCTGTAAAATTAATTTTTGTATTCAAGTTTTTTCCTGTCTGATTTTTTTTTTTTTTTTTCCTGTGTGGCTAGTGATACACATGGAGAGGGCAGGGTTCAAGCACTGCCTGGCTCAAAATCTGATGGGTAATCGGAGGACTCCTTTGCCCCAGAGAAATTTTTGGCTCCTCTGTCATCTGTCCTGTATTATATCCTCTCGTGAAAATAAATCATTAAATACTCTAAATGTGTTCTAAATACTCTCTTCTCTTTGTTTTCTGAGTTACTATATTTTTGCAGGTTCTTCACAGAGATTTGTGGTGGTTAACTGTGCAGGTTACTTGCTTAGGAGTGGCTGACCTGGAGACATTATGTTATCTGCAGAGTCTGAGCTTGTTTTGTTGTTGTTGTTTTAATTTCTCCCTCTTAAATTTTAACCTACTCTATATAATGTGTATATATATATATACATATATATGTATATATATATGTATAACCTACCTATATATAGAGTATAACCTACTCTATAAATGTGGACTGCTGAGAGGTTCAGGTTGGGTGATCTCAAGTGCTATTTGTATTAACCAAACCTGTGCTTTTTTTTTTTTTTTTTTTTTTTTTTTTTTTTTTTAGAGAGGGAGCTTTGCATTTTTGGGAGCTAAAGTCTGCAGGTTCAGTGCTACTCTTGTAGGAATTTCTCTAGCTTCTGGCACCTATTTTATTTGGGGTTTTAGGTTTTAGGTAGATGTCATTCAGCAGTGCTAAGTTGCCACTCATATGGGAAAATTTCAGCACCTGTTTGAAAACTGCTGAATAAAATCAGGTATTGTAGCATTTGAACCCATAATACAGGCTGCCCATGCATTAATACAGCTAATGGGAGAGCAGAGACTTTTCATCCCTCACTAATAATGCTGTGCGTTAGCCAGCGGTTCAGTGCTGAATAAACTGGCACAGCTTTAGTTAAAATATGTGAAGGCAGAGCTCTGCTGACCAGTCTTGAAGTTTTTCTCCAGCACTGCTCTTGCTCTAAACATGCAGATGTGGATGGAAGTGACCCATGCCCCTGCCACACGCATAAATCTAATGCAGTAGTAACAGAGATTTTTCTGCCCTCGTAATATGGAGAGAGACCCACTTCAAGTCTCACAGAAGCAGAGTGAAGGAGTGATGAAAGATGTTGTTCAATCTGCCCCTTTTTTTTCACAATTTTTACCCAAGGAGCCAGAATATGTAAAAAAAAAAAAAAAAAAAAAATCCAGAAAGGATAAAGATTCAGTTCTGCATTTTGTGTGTGTGTGTGTGCGCGTAAGTCAGTTGCTGAGACTGGAGCTGATTAAAACTCAGAATTTATCTTTCCTCCAAAAATTTTGTGAAAATCGATATCATTTTGTAAACAGAGCTGGTTTTCTCAATCTGGCTTTTCCTGATGAAAATCTGTTCCAGTGGAAATCTTCTGCCAGACCTCGTTGAAGAACATATGGATCCTAAAACTGCTGTGACTGAGGAATGAGACAGTTGTCTGCTTGTGAATTTTAAAAATAAAAATAATAAATAAATAAATAAATAAAAGCACAGCAATAAGAGGAGCTGCTGGTTTGGGACTTATATTCTCTCTATCCATATCCAGTTTTGTTTCTTGGTCTGAGCAGAATTCCTAAGCACTGATCTTCATTTCTGAGAAACCAATTTCAGCATGTATATGCTCTCTGCTCAGCATGTATATATCTCTCTGCAGCAAAAAAAAGGATCACACAAAATCAGGTGCAAGAAACATAATAATAATAATAATAAATTTTTAAAAATCTTTTATTGCTCGTGTTGGAAAGCTGTAAGCCTGTAATGAGGGTATATCTGAACTGAAGATGCAACGCCTACTGCTATCAGGGAGCTGAGTACATTGTCATATAAACAAAAACAAACAAAACAAATGGAAAAAAAAAAAAACACTATATGAGGCAACGTATTTGTAACAATAATCCTAATACATATACCCCCAATGCATGTGCTGAATTGAATAATGGAAGTATACTTTCTTACAGTAAATATATGTATCATCAACAGCAATGCTGAATTTGGCTTGCTGGCTCTATTCAGTTCTCTTAATTGTTCATGTGAACAGTAGTTCTAATACAGTTAATAAAGCAGGTTACAGTTCCTGGGGTTTAGCCAACTTCTGTAGCGTATCTCCCAGCAAGAGCGGTCAGCAAAAAATCCTCTGGGGAAGATAGAGTGTTGGCAGCAAGAAGTAGCAGTTCCCCAGGGGCCTTGGCAGGGGTCTTGAGTTAATATAGAAATGTCACTGCTGCAGTAATAAAGCAAAGATGCTTCTTTCCCAGTACTGGCATCCCAGATGTGGTTCCCACATTATCTAAAATTCATGGAAATTAGTTATTTTTAGCACTGTGCTCATTAATTCAAACAGAAATGGAGTCCCAAATAGTAAGCAAATATTTTTCAGCTTTCATGGGCTCAGTTGCATCAGTCTATTCTTAGCTTATTCATTCCTGGTTGTGATCAAACTGGATTAAGATGTGCATTCATACGTGGTGACAATTTTGACTCAGTGCTTTGAAAAGGTAGGAGGATAGTTAACTGATTTCTATAGCTATCAAGGTATTTGATTGTGATTAGCAATCAGAAGCATGTAAGGAATTTGCTGCAGCAGGGCTGAATCTTTAAATAATGCCAGTACATTTCCCAAAGCTCACCAAACTGGCCTCTGTGGTTCAGGCAAATGCACCGAGTTAGAGATGAACCAAAGGAAAAAGTGGTGTTGGAAACAAAAGGGCAAATATATTTTGAGAAGATGTCTGTCACAGAATTGCTTTGAAGAGCAGAAAGTTTTTCATTATAGGTGTACATTAGAAGATTTTTAAACTGTTCTGAGAGAAAATCCCTGCTGTTTATCATCCCCCAAAATAAACAACAAATAATGTCCAAAATATGGAATCAGAGTGGCACTGGGTTTTGCTCTCTATCCCATTGCAAGTCAGGGGCAGAAGGGTGATGAAGGCTTGTAAATCCCAAATTCTCTTTGCATAGACACTGCAGGCTCTTCTTAGTAGCTGCTGTGTGTCAGAGAGCAGTAGGAACCTCACCTGCCTTACTTAATATATTTTCAGTTCTGAGAGCTGTTTCTGGTGGGTAGCAGGGATGACCTTGGTGCCTCTGGCTGTTGCTGCTGAAGTCAGAAATAGCCTGAAGATGTAGCTTGGAGCAATTAAGCTGTCTGTTTTGCAGGTGTGCACATGTTTGTACCCTGAGCAGAAGCTAGAAATAGCTTGTTAGGGGAGGTCTTGTACAGCTGACTGCTAATCATGGTAAGAGATTTTTATGTGCCTACTGGGGATTATCTCCTTTCAGTGTGGGGAAAATGTCCATCTGAGAGTGTAGAATAGATTTCAGCTCAGCTCTGGAGAAACGTGGATGCTGGTCTCATCCCTCGTACACCTGAGGGCTCTGCTTAAAATCTGTAGGTAAGAAAGTGGCCATCACCTTAAATGTTCTCTGATCTCTTCTGGACCATGTCCATTGGTTGTCAACAGAACTAGGGACTGAGTCATCTGGCATGGCCTGAAACCCGGACACCAGGCAGCTGGCTAGAAGTCCTGTGCCAATGTGGTACAACTTGTTTCTTCCCCTGCTGCACTCCTCTTGTCAAAGCACTTCTTATATTAGTGCCCTGTAATCTGCCAGAAAACACATTTGGATCAAGTGTTAGTGGGGTTGAATTAATTGTCCCTGCTATTCCCAAGTGGGGAAGTACAAGCAATGCTGTGCTTGTGGAGGCACAGCATGCCCTTCTTTACCATTACATCCCTATGTAGTCTCCACTGGTCCTTCTTGAGAGGAAGCAGGATTAGGGTACGTGATGTCCCTGTGTATAACAGCCTGCATGCTCCTGTTCCCGTATCCTGATGGACTGCCTCGACTTCAGTAGATTAAATGAGTCTGGGACAGTTCTCAGATGCTGAAGCCATCTGGCATAAATTGCCTGCCTTTATATTCCTAACCTCTTGGAGCCTTCCCAAAAGGGTGAAAATTGCTTTTTGTAAAGGGACAGCACCTGTGTTAATTTCCAACCTGCACCCAGGATTTGCTTAGGAGACTGCTAGCATGCAAAGGCCAAAACTCTGCCTGTAACTTTGTTAACAGTTTAATGTCATAAAGCTCTCAGGATGTGTGTCCATGAATGGTCTTTGACACCAGTCATTTTTTCAGCAAAGGGACACATGGCCCTTTCCCCATTTTCTTTCAGGAGATCAGTTTCACCATCAAGCCCCACAGTCCTGGGTACACAAGGAAGGCGCCAATATCTGTGAGGTCTGAGAGAAGTGAACAGTGTTTTCTTAAAAACATGCATAGATTTCTCATTTCCCCACATGGCTCCAAGCTAGGACTGAAATCCAGAGGAAAAAAACTCTCCTGAGGTGTTTCACTTGCTCTCACAAGTCAGTGTGTAGTTTGTTTGCATCTTTAGAGAATGGCAGAATGAAAGGATTGAAAATGAACACGGGCATCCCAAAGGAACCTTGGCTGGTGTTCAGTATCTGTTCCAGGTTGCCATCCTCTTACTTAGATACGGGAGGCACTTGGACAAAGTTTCTTCCTTAAAGACCCATAAATGGATGGTCTATGTGTCAAAATGCAATTTGAGAATAAAAACCCCATAATAAAAAACATTTCATTCCATAGCTCTTAGTACCATTAAACCAGTCAGCACGGAATGTAGAAGTAACCCAGGAAAGAAAATGCATGATAATATTTTGAAAGAACATAGGCTGCTAAATTACTTTGCAGCTTCCAACCATCTCGGGAGAAAAGCAAAGTATGCTCTTCCCTGCTTGAACTAATGAATTGAAACTGAAGAAACGACTCGGTTTTGTATTGCTGGTCTGCATATTAATAAAATCCCAGAGCTGGTGGATTCTGCATTGACCGAGCAGAGTTATCAGAGCATATGTGTTGAGAACTTGCCTCTCTGATACCATTTGAATGATTTCATCCTGATAGAAATGGTTTCCCAATGGCATGCACAGATGGCTTGCAACAAGAAGGACATCGAGGTGCTTGAGCGTGTCCAGAGAAGGCCAATGAAGCTGGAGAGGGGTCTGGAGAACAAGTCTTACGAGGAGCGGCTGAGGGAGCTGGGATTGTTCAGTCTGGAGAAGAGGGGGCTCGGGGTGACCTTATCGCTCTCTACAAGTACCTTAAAGGAGGCTGTAGCGAGGTGGGCATTGGTCTACTCTCCCACATGCCTGGTGACAGGACGAGGGGGAATGGGCTAAAGTTGTGCCAGGGAAGGTTTAGGTTGGATATTAAGAAGAACTTCTTTACCGAAATGGTTGTTAGGCATTGGAATAGGCTACCCAGGGAAGTGGTTGCGTTACCATCCCTGAAGGTCTTAAAAAGACGTTTAGATGTAGAGCTTAGTGATATGGTTTAGTGGAGGACTTGTTAGTGTTAGGCCAGAGGTTGGACTCGGTGATCTTGGAGGTCTCTTCCAACCCAGATGATTCTGTGATTCTCTGATGCTGTTTCCTAGGGAAAAGGGGCATTATGTGACCACAGTGTATGGGAGTATGCTCTTGCTTCTCCCTCTGCTTCCCAGTAGCTTTTGAATTCAGCAGGGCATTGTCAACCAAATATGATGAATGGCCCAAGAAGCTTCATGAAAATCAGTGGCTTTGTAGAGGAGAGACACTCTTTTTGTGCCTTCACCATATAAAAGGCTGCAGTATGGGTTTGTTCACTGTTCATGGGACACTGGAAGCACTGTATGAAGGAGGATTAATAGGAATAATCAAGGGGTAAGTGTCAGCTGGAGATGATACCTGGTTAGATGGCAGAGAACCTAACCGTGAGTCATGGAGCCTGGAAAACCAGGCTTTAGTACCTCTGTTGTACAGAGAAAACCATGTTATTTTAAGGGTTCTGGATCACTGAGAAATAAAGAAGACACAGAATCCTGTGTAAGACTTCCAGAAAGTAGTCCATCAAAGAAATAACTAGCAAAGAAACTGCCTTCTAGATTGTGCTGCCTTTCTGAGGCAACAATACTATGGTGAAAGCACCAGGTCTGTATATCTTGCTTTGAATTTGTGGGCATTCCTGTTGTAAGGAATGGTTGGGCCCTTTCTGGATAAGGAACAGCTGTTAATGTGAGGATTGTCTGTGCCATTATGGGGTTATGGACCTTTTGTAACGCAGCCTAGGTTCCTTATGGGAAGGTTCCTTCCCATGTGTACATGGGAAGATAACAGCTGTGTCCTGGCATCTTTGCATGAAGTGTTTTTTTTTTTTTTTTTTTTTTTTTTTTTTTTTTTTTTTTTTGTTTTTTTTTTTTTTTTTTTTTTTTTTTTTTTTTTTTTTTTTTTTTTTTGTTTTGTTTTGTTTTGTTTTGTTTTGTTTTGTTTTTGTTTTGTTTTGTTTTGTTTTTTTCTTTGCAATATCCTTTGCATATTTTGCATCCCATATTCTTGAAATTCATCAGAGTACATCTGGGTGCAAGGGATGTGGAATCTGCCAATTAGTCAAATGTCAAATAGAAGTAATGTTTCATTTAGCTATTCTGTTGTTTAATGTATTCATTTTCATTACTCCTGGGAGGTAGGGAAGTTCTCCTAGCCCTCTTCTGCAATTGGAAATGATGACATGAAGAAGTTATTTTTTCAAAGTATTTCAGGAGGCCTCTGCTGGAAGGGAGATTGGACTGAGGCTTCTAGGCGTATGTCCAAATCTGTGTAAGATCAGTTTTCACTTGAGGTCTTTACTGATGGGTTGTGACTAGCTCTAGAGGTGGGTTAATTTGACCAGGGCAGATGTGGGATTTTGAAACAGCTTCTACTATAACCTTGGGAGATGATGTGTAAAACACAAGGATGGTTAGGAGCCATTCATGTAGTCCACTGATATTTGAGAAGAGAGAATTTAATACATAACCAAACTTTTGGGCTGACAAACCTCAATAGATTTTTTTTAATGAATAACAACCAACTTTCAGACTTAGGTCTGTCAGCTATTGTCTTTTGCTGTTTGTGAATTGCTCATCCAAAATCTTTTTGTAGTTAATAATTCAAATTTTGTAGGCTTAATATTCACTTTGTTTTCATCTGCACTGCATTCTTTGAAAAAGCATGGGAGCTTTCCTCAATATGATAACTGTGGCTAGGTATAATATACCCGGAGAGGTCTTATCAGTTCCTTACAGTGTACAGCAATTATAGGAGTGCTTTTGATTTATGTTATATTCTCCTAGCAACCACGCATTCTGTTTGCCACGTTCATTTCAGCTGCATATTGGACTAACAGCTTTAGGGATTTTTTTTTTTTTTTTTTCTCACAGTAAAAATCCTTAATCTCTCAAACAGCTCCAAATCACTTTCCTGGTCAGTGTGCTAAAGCTTCTCATTTTTTATCACAGTTTTTATTTTCTTAGTATTATTACCATTTTTTCTGAGATCTATTATTTTCTCTATTTTTGCATAAGCTTTAAGCTTAACCACTTTATTTATTTAATACCTGTCTGTATCTTTTTTTTTTTTTTTTTTTTTTTGCTTTTTTTAGCTTTGAGAAGCTGATAAAAGCACACCATTTTAACTCCCTATTGGTATTTGCAGTCTTACTGACCCTACCCAAGTCCTTCATTGAGAGTGAATGGTGACACTTACAAGTTGCCAAGAAAGCCTTTACTCCATCCACAATACTTCTACTGTTTGTGCTGCTGTTGAATTTCTGCTGTGAATGCCTCAAAGGGAAAATAGCATTTTCCCCCTCCTGCTTTCCAATGGGAAGAGGGGAACCACTGAGAAGAGTGCATTTCTCTTGGGAGGGTGTTAATTTATTATGGTGTTCTAAATTTATGTATAAACAAATGCTAATTTGAGAGCAGGCAGCTTTTATAGTGGAAGAGCCATCTGTAGGGGACCGATTCTAATTTAATTTTATTATTTCTCATTCTATTTCTAGAACACAACTATCACTCACATCTCCAGATCTCTGTGTCATTAAAGAAAAAAAAAAAAAGGGAAAAAAAAAAAAACACACCAAAAAACAAAACAAGCAAAAAACAACAGCAGACACCAGGCTCCTGACTATATCACTGGGGCAGGTCAGGGCTTGTATAGCTAAGCATCCATCATGTGGCATACTGAGCAAATTGGGCCTTTGGTGACAGCAGTCTGAGTCTGGCTTGGGCTTTGACTGGCTTGACTCAAAGGGAAGCTGGATCTGTTTCTGCATCTCTGTTGTTTGTCTCCATCTCTTCAGCATCATACAGCCTTGAGGCCAGATCCTGCACATATGCCTGTGTCTGTTTTGGGTACACATTCACTTTATAGTCAGCATGAAGGCAGGTGGGCAGGACCGAGCAGGCACCAGGACACACACTGGGGGTAACAGGGAAGCACTTTTCTTGTGTGAATTGCTCCAAAGGCATTTCTTCTCATCCTGACCTCTCTGTGCCGTTATTCATGTACATAGGCACAAACTCTAAAGCTCCATCCTGACAAATATTATCATGGAAGGCACTAGCACTAGGAGAGAAATGTGAGAAAGTACTTGGGAGTGAGTTAAACCTGAGTCCCGTCTTCCTGTCACCTTTAATAACCTGACCTCATGTTGTGAACAGGCTGTCCCGGGAGCCTCTTGTGAGTTCCTACCGATCATGAACTGGAGGCTTCTCACTCCCAGTTAATTCACTGGGAGACAAACTCTTTGAACTTATTTCAACACTGAAGCAGGTGGCAACCTTGGTTCAGGTGCAGATTTGAGCATCAGTGGTAATGAACACAGATGTGTGTGTATTTCTTTTTTCTTTTTTTTTTTTTTTTTTTTTCTTTTTTTTTGGAGACTAGAAAACAAGATTTTCTTTCATGATCTATCCAAAACAATTGTGATGGCTTGTAACCTTCCTGAGCTGATATATACATAATATATCAGCTCCCTTAGAAAATGCACATTAAGCATGAAAATCTACAGAGTATGTAACAAATGGGAGGAACTGGGTATTTTAACACAGTTCCCAGTTCAGAAACCTACATTGATCAAGTTAAAGGCTTTGAAAAGTTGTCTTGCTTCTGGGGAACTTTCAAATAATGAGATTTATCACTTTAAAATTCCACTTGTAGGACCTAACACATGCACACACATATGCACGTGCACACACACACACTGTCTTTTTTCAAGAATAGTAAAACACATGCAGCATTAGCACAAGATTTTGGAGTGTGTTGTCTTAACACAGCATATTTCAGTCGATGGCAATCTTACTTTTCACAAATTCTTTGGATGGTTACGAATACATGAGGTAAGAAAGTACAAGGAAATCTTCAGGTAAATTGTAATGTTAAAGCTATACTAGGAAAATGCTGAGATATGTTTATGCAATTTAAGAAAACTAATAGTTTCTAAGCTGTAGCCCCACATGAGTATGTGACATGAGGTCCATAAATGAGCTAGGCAGGCTGTTCCCCTTTTCTCCTCTTTAAATGTCTCTGGAAAAAAATATTTTCCTTTTCATACTGCTCATCTGTGTGTATTATTGGTGGCAGCTATGCTATCAGGAACAAGAGGAGTTTATAATTCTGCTGAATTTCAATTAAAATTGAATCTACATCACCCTAAATTCCAAAGATTGACTCTTAGCTTTATTGTTCATGGGGAATACATTTCTTCATGTGACCTTTGAACTGCTTGTTTCAAGCAAGATGATTGCTGGTGGGGAAGTTTCATTTTCCTTTATTGCTGTATAAATCAGAAACCTCTATAAAAACTTTGGGCAATCTCTGGTTTAATCTTAAATTCCTACATGATATCAAATATATTAGCAGAGAATGTATTTGTGAAAGATGTGCATATGAGATGTTTCACCACAGCTGGAGATGGTACTATGCAGCCCAGGTCAACAATTTAGAGAAGAAATCTCAGATGCCTTTGAAACGTATTTGGAAATGTTTCCCATGCTGTTGCCCAGAATAAACTTTGAAGGTTTTATATATATTAAAAAAAAAAAAAAAAAAAAAAAAAAAATGGATCAGGTGTTACAAATTTGAAGTAATCAGCAGTACCAGGGTCTTTAAGACACATTGCAACAACTGACCAGAGTGAATGGTCTTGAAAATCTCACAGCTGTAATTTGTAGACTGTTTCTTTGGACAAATACCCTTTCCAGCAGGTGTTCCTTTGTGTTACAGTATACTTATGATTGACTTATTCATATTAGCTGATGACGGACTTCTTTCAGTCCACACCATTTCAGCATTAGTGAGGAGCAAGTCCTAATACCACTTTAATATCAGCTGACTCCTAAGTGAACATGTATCATATAATCTTGGTCATTTCCAATTAACTACTCATCTGGAAATTCCCAGCTCAAATTAGAGAGATTAAAAATCAGGATGAAGAGGAACAAGTGGTATGCGCAAAGATGTTTTTCGATGTTTTGCCTCATTCTGTCCTACTTGGCCATTTCTGTTGTCCTTTTCTTCACTCAGCAGAAGAAAGAAAAAAAAAATCATTTGTAAAACATTTTGTATTAATCTCCAGGGTAATTGCATCTTTCAATGCCCAGAAGTCCTTAGGGCTTTGTAACTCATGCTGTGTCCTGATACAGAGGAAGGATGATAACTTAAGGTGACATATTTGAGAGATGGTGACCGTTAGTTCACTGAAATGAGTTTGCCTTTGGCAAGAACTAGGTCAAGTCAACGTACTTATGAAAATCCCACCCTCCCTCTGTACCAGACATAGCCTTCAGGTGTAGCTGTCATAGGCAGATAACAAAATCCCAAGCATTATAGAACACTGATCATTTATAGTAGCATATACTTTTCATTTGCATGTTTATAATCCTTGATGAAAGTCTGGATTTGGCCACATTGACTTTATAAGTTCCCTGAATTCAAGCCAGGAGGCAGACTGGAAGGAGCAGTGATGGATGTACCTCATACTTCCCTGGAAAGAAGCAGGCTCTTACTCCCAGTTCTGGACCTACTGCTACACTCGGCATAGCTGGTTATGCTGTTTTGCCATCCTACCAAAGGATGGTGGCAGCACTCCAGAAAAATATTTTGTAATGATTGATGCTTTTCTTTGAGGACTCCACCAGGAGAGGGCACAGACAGTCCCCGAGTCCTCCCTGGATTTCTACAGTGCTGTAGTCTGTGCTCTAGTGACAGTCTAGATGTTCCCTCTGAACTCTGTTTGTCCCCTCAGTCTGAGAGCTGGCTGAACCCAAGTACCAGCTCTAAGTTGTATCTGTGGGAAGCTTCTTGTTTTTCTTGGGAACTCTTCCATGTTGTACTGTTGTACCTACTTTCCTCTCCATTCTCTCCATTTCCCATAGGAAATACCACCTTATCACTACAACCTCTGCAAAACCTTCCCCTTCTTCTGCACAGATACAAGCTGCCTTTCCTCTCAGGTGCTCTAACTGATTAAGATACTTTTTTAAATTCTGAACAGCTGTTCCTAGCTTGCATTTATTTCTGAAGAGTGGTGTTTCTGCCTCAGTCTTGGAGGGGGGAAGAGGGGTCATTGTGTGTCCAAACACTTGTCAATTTTTCCAACTTTATGAGCTGGTCTACTAAAAAATATTTTCTTTCTTCACAGACAGAGGTATAAAGAAAAAAAAAATAGGGGTTGGGTGGTATGTGTGTTTGTGCTTGTCAACAAAGAGTAGTCTGTTGACAGTTTGCTATGGACAGAAGAGTGAAGTTTTGAGTTTTCCATCCTAAATATTTCTTTAACTCTGAATGGTGCATAGCAATCTCTGAGAGACATTAAAAAAAAAAAAAAAAAAAAGAAGAAAAAAAAAGATGACATTCCTATCTCTGGGGTGCTATGTGCCATCTTTATTGGAAATAATGCAGGCTTGGTGGTCTGACAGTACATTAAATACCTTTATTGCTTCCCACCTTTAGTATTGCAGCATTATTTTATCTGACCTTGAAAAGAATTTTTATGTCCAGAAAAAGAAACAAAACTCCCACAAAACAAATCTAGCTGAGAATGTAACCCTAAGCCTCCTCAGCAACATGGATTACTGAAATCACATCACCTCTGTGCTGTGCTCACTCCACTGACTGCCTATATAGAGCAGCAAAAGGATTATGCAACCATCTAAGAGATTGGCTGTCATAACAAGATCCAAAATCAGGTGAGTCTGATCTAAATTTGGGTTGTTGTGAATGCTTTTCAGATAGCTCTCTGTACACAACTCCAGGTGTCTCAGACTGAGAAAAGGGTAGATTCATTAAAACTCAGAGTCAAGCTCTCTCATCCCTTTTTTTTTTTTTTTTTTTTTTAATAGTTATAGTACACATAATTACATTTAGGCTTGAAATCCTTAGCAATGTCTCTTTGATAGTTAGTCTTAATTAGCATTGGTCTGTATATGCTGAGCAAAAGCTAAAATTTTAGCTTTGCCTTGTTCCACTCTTCCTTTTACTGGAGTAGTTTAAAGGATCAACTTGTCAGGAAGAATAAAAGACTCTCTCATGTTGAGAGTTCTCATAAAAGGCCCTAAGAGCTTCGATAGAGCCATTACTGTCTATTGTGCACAGCCAGTCTGTAACATACAGACATAAGCCTATATTTAATGCACTGAACTCTGTTAACGTGATTGGGAATCAGCATGTTTTCCTGCTGAATTGGGCACCTTTAGCCCCCGTCTCCAAGAAAGCCCTGCTATTGTGTGCTTTCCATCACTTACTTTATTGCTTTGAAACGGTGTGTATCGTGGAGGAAGAAAAAAATGAAAAAATATGGAGGAAGAGAGGAGACATTGACGTTAAAAGTGTGAGCACTATTTGTGCTGTGACAGTCTATGTATTAAAAAGACAGCTTAAGGAAAATTCATTTCTATTAAGAGTGGAAGAATTGAATGTGGAGAGACCTGAATTAGATGCATAAAATTACAAGAGATGGAGGAAATAGTGAGTGTCAAAAAAGTGAATCAGGCTGCAAAACAATGCTCTGTAAAGGATAGTAAAACTTTGAAGAAAGATTGATGTAACAACAGCTGCAGTTAAATACTGAGTAAATATTTCTATACAGTACCGCAACTCTTGACTTTAAATCAGTTTTAAATGGGAGGAATACAACAAGATGAGTAGGGAAAAAAAAAAAAGACACGATTTTTGTAAGGATAATTAAGAGATTTTTTTTTTTTTTGGTAAGGATAATTAAGAGATTTTTTTATTTTATTTTTTTTGGCAGTTTTGATCACTGAAAACTTTGTTATAGGAGAAAATTTGGAATTATTTTTGTAATTTTGCGCTTACAGTCTGTGGGACCCAGAATTCCTCAAGGAAGATATAATAAGGCAGTCTCATACACTGATATCTTGGCAGTTGTGTCAAACAGCTCCCTCAGCATCCCACCTCCATAGCTACCAAAAGGAAAAGGAGATTAATGCTATCAGAAAGAAAAAAGAAAATTCCTGCATCAAAAAGACATTTTGTCTGCAAATATAGACATGGGTAAAAGGTTGCAGAATCCATTGTGAATTTAGCTATTAGTGACATTTTTTATTTTTTTAATTGATGGTCCAGTGCTGTCCAATACTGTGTGGAACTAAGGAATGTTAAAATAGTGAAGTGGACCTAGTCAAGTTTAAAGAAGGGTTAGTTTTTTATGAGGTTAACAGAAATATCCACTGTTAATATACCAAACACTACAAGTTTTTGTTTATTATTTATTTATTTATTTTTTTATTTATTTTCCTGATTCCTTAGCTTGTCGGGGGCCCAATTCATTTTTCCTAACTGAGAAATCCATAAACTCTTCCATGAGAGTTAATTTCTGTCAGTGAACAAGTCACTGAAGGGACTGTATCCTGGATGAGAGAGACATCTCTCCAGGGCTGCACCCCACCAGCAGAGACAAAAACTGCTGGAAATGCCTGTTTCTCTCAATTGACAATATCTGACAAGGATGCCCGAGTTAAGAGTGTTGGAGGAAATGAGATAAATACCAACATCAGCTTTCATAATTTGTTAGCCATCATAGTACAGATTTCAGGCTATGGTTTATGCTTCTTTCTGTGGACTTCATGCAAGCGAGGTTCATTTTTACAAGGACACTAGCTGAGTTTGAGTAACTTTAGTGAACCTTGACGTTCATCCCTACAGCTTTTCTGATAGCTTTCTGTTTCCTTTTTATGTGCTTGGATGTTAGAGTACTGCTATGCTGGTTGGTGGTAGGGGACCTCCTTCAAAAGATGTATTTGATTTTTGGGAGGGATACGCCTTGCAGACATGTTAACCACCTTGCAGCCAAGCTAGCCAAAGAAAGATCCTGGTTTAGCAAAGCTTGAAAAGGTGGAAGTGGCCAGGCAAATAGGCTGAACACAAACACAGGAGTCTAGGCACACACTGACAAGTGTGTCTCCAGTGTCCAGAAGCAAACATAGAAAAGGATGAGAGATTACAGCATGGTCTTAATGAAAACAAAAGCCTGATTATTTCATAGAGATTTTTGCCAAAAAAAGAAGGTTCAGTATTTTCAGCAGGAAAATCCACTTTTGGTTTGTATTCCAGGATATAAGCTACCAGTTATGTTTCAGGAAAAAAAGAGGTTTTGTGAATAAGCAGATTTACATCAGGGAAATATCTGACTGTCATCCAACAAAACTTCAAAGATTGTCTACGCAGTTGGATCAAAAAGAAGTTTTAATTTGTTTGGTTTTGACTTCAAAATGTCCATAATTGTTTTTTGATGTTTTTGCTAGTTCTTCTCTAAATTTCGATCTTCAGTATTACTGTCTTTTGTTTCCTGGTGTTATTGAACTTGTAAATCAGGTGATAACTCCTAGTGTAACAACTCCACTTCATTTATTTCGTGTACCAGTCACAGTGTTACTTGAAAATAAGTGGAAAAACAGTTTATGCTTTTTACATTATCTTGAAATGTAGCTGTTTCAAGGTGCATTCACCTACAACATCAAGAATTTATTCCTTACACCTCTTTTCCTGATTAATCAGTGTATGAGTGCATATTTGAAATAGTTGCTGCTCCATTCAGGAAAATCTGTCTCTAGTAATTTTGCGCATCTCAAAGTTGTGTTCTCAGTATAACCTGTCTATCTTGCAGTGATGGAGTGGAGGCATATCAGAATTTTTATATTCAATAGCGTATGGTCAGAATCCATGCAGATTCAGGAGCTTTACCTGTTTGCAGAACCATAACATACAGTGCAGTGCTACCCCCTTAACTCATTTTCAGGGAGTAGGGTATACAGATATATGATTTTTCATGGATAGACTATTGATTATTCTTTTCTCTGTGGAGCAATGATAGGACAAGAGGTAATGGCTTTAAACTGAAAGAGGGTAGGTTTAGATTAGAAATTATAAATAAATTCTTCACTCAGAGGGTGGTGAGGCCCTGGCCCGGGCTGCCCAGAGGAGCTGTGGCTGCGCCATCCCTGGCAGTGCTCAAGGCCAGGCTGGATGGGGTTGGGGGCAGCCTGGGTTGGTGGGAAGTGTCCCTTCCCATGGCAGGGGAGGTGGAACTAGGTCCTTAAGATCCCTTCCAACACAAACAATTCCTTGATTCTATGTTTTGTCAGAGCACTTTTTTATTACTAGAATTTGAATTCGTCCATGATTGCTTTTATATTTTTTTTGGCATCGCTGGTGTCACAACACTGTAGCCAAACTAATCTAAATTAATTTAGGTCTACTGATTTTATGAGCAATTTGCAGTAACTGGTAATCTGTCCTTTATGGTTAAGGTTTTCTACATGTACTTATTTTTACCTGCTGCATTAGCCTGGCACCCAAATTGAAATTTGTCAAACTTTGCCTCATATGCACTGGGCATTTGACAAAATAATAGATTTAAAATCATCATCTTATTTTTTCTCTTGTTAATGTATAAATACAGTTTATTTTAGTATTTTCTAGACTGACTACACCTAAATAATTTTCTCTCTTTTTCAAGTGTTTTCACTTCTAAGAACATGGTGTTGCCCCAAAAATCTACAGAGAACTTAGCAAAGCCCTCTTCCTATCCTCTCAATGTTGAAACCTGTAATGTATTCTTAGTGTTTTATTTTTAACCAGCTGCTAACCCATGACATTTCTTTCTCAGCCTATGAGCCTGGAGTTCCTAACACAAATCCACTGAAGCTGGTGTGAGTCTCTTTCGATTTTCTTCAAAGGGCTTTGGATTAAAACCATTTCCCCCATAGTGTCTTCTGAGGGATTATCCAATAAAATAAGATTGCTGTAATATCACTGTCAATCTTACCCATTCTTTTACCAGAGTACTGTATGACTACAGAGGTCTTACTTCATCCCTCCAAAAGGTCTGATGAACTGCGGGTATCTGTGCTAGGGATCTGAACAGGGCCAGGCCAGAGCCTGACAACTGCATGTGGTTGTCCGTGCTGTAAGGTTGTTAACACAGTTGTTGGCACAATTTTCATCTGTCACTGTCCCCAGAAGAGTTCAGGCACAACTCCAGCTGTAGCAGAGGCTAAAGACCTTCCCAGTGGGCTGTCAGCATATGCTCCCTGTTTCAGAGAAATGAGGGACTTCAGCTGGATGGATGCAACAATGCTGCTTGGCCTCAGGAGGGGAGATCATCCAGCAGGCTATTTTGTCTGCTTGCATAGATATAACCATGCAAACTGGTAATCAACCAATTTTTCCTAAGCTGCATATTTTGCATAGCTTTGTGCACCACTGTGCTTTGATGAAGAAGACAAGGTTGCACTTGATGTGTGAATTGGAAGCCAGGGCACTGAGTGCCCGAGGAGAGGTTGACAGGATTGGGACTGACTGTTGGTATCTAAGAGGCACAGAAGGAAATGGGAATGAGTTTTGATGTCCTGGCCTTCAGTCTTTTCTTCCAGACCACCTTCCTACTTATAGTTTGGAAGGTGCAGAATGTCCTGGTCCGAGACTGTGATGTGGTTATCCTTCAAATGATCCCTGCAGGATGTTCAATGGTGTTTTTAAAACTGATGGTTGTCTTTTTCACTAGTCGGATGTTTTGTGTAAACAGTTGGGTGAGAGAAACATGATATCCTTCACATGCATACTTTAAGGGAAGAACCTGTTATTTTGCACTTTAACTGGAAACAGTGAAGTTCACTGTCAAGTGGTCTACATCCAAAATAATCTGTGTAAAAACATTAGAGAACACTATGTTGCAGGGATTTTTCAATTACATTATTTCATCTTTCAAAGACAATGAAGTACCACAGTGACTCTTGGACAAAAGACCATCCTTACCCCAGATTAACTTTGTGTTTATTGAGTGCAATTATCTTCTGCTCTTAAATGCCATGATTCTATGTCTGTTGAAATATATTTTTTGTATTCCCTTGAAACGCACGAGGTACTTTTTCAAGTCCCTCTGAAAAGGACTTGACTTAAAAACAAAAAACAAAACGAAACAAAAGACAATAACCAACACAATCTGAAACAAGAGACAGACTGTGCCCTTAGGGAAGGACTGTGCTGGGCATTTTTGAGCATGTGAAAGAGCAGAGTTTTTCTTTCCAGCATGTGTCAGCAGACCTGCCTGACATTTAAAATGTTTTGGCTTGGAAAGCAGACTAGGAAATGAGACATTTCAGTTCATCAGGCTTATATTTTTTAAAAAAGTAGTAGTTCAATTGACCAAAGTATGCTTCTGTTCTTTAAAATAGAAAATGTATAAGAAAATCTATTAACAGGTGGGATAAGAAGTTCATGGAATAGATGTTGTACTCTTCTGAATACCTCTCTACAAAACATCAATGCTCATCAAGGCAGAGACCAGTGCAGCCAATGGTATGACTGGGCACCAACAGAAGATCCCACCAAAGTGAGAAACAGGAGGAGAGCTGCCACCTCAGCTAGCTGCAAGTGATGAACAGCCAGAAATGAGTAATCAAGAACACCTCCTGTCCTCCAGAGTGCCACTTATCTCCATCTCCTTCACTCAGAAATTTATGAACCACCTTCCTTCCCAAGTTTCCGTAAATCTCATCCACTCATATCTTAGTGTATCAAAAGTATGAAATAAGAAGGAAATGTTAAGATTAAGAGTGGAAAATGCAACGATTTTCTTCCCTCAAAAAAGGCCATGTGCTTTTACAGGGTGCTTATCTTTGTCTTTCACCTCCATTTCATTTACTCTAAGCATCTGAGCACCACACCACTGTCTGCCACTGAGATCCGTTGTGTGTGTCTTAAAATATAACTTTTCAGTGTGAAGACTTTTTCTTGGTGTTTGGAAAACAACGTGCATGTCAGTGTCAATGTTTAATGGAATCCCTCAGAAGAAAAATCATTCTGGTTTTAAAAATCATCATCATAAACCATTCAATAAGACATCAAATCAACACTTCAAATTACCTAGAAACATGAATCTGTACAGGACATCTGAGGCCACCGCCCTGCCATGGCCAGTCTCTGTCAGATAAATCCTTTCATAAACTAATTAACTGATCCTTCTTAAAATAAATTAGGTCATTTGCTACCATTACTCCCATTGGGACATTGTTTAAGAGCCTCACTTCTCTATTGCTTTGAAACATTCTTCTAATTTTTAGCTTTAGTTTATTCATGGCCAGTTTATCTCCATTTGTTCTTGTGCCAGTGTTGTCCTTTAGAGGTTAAATAGCTCTCCTTCCTCTCTTGTTTGATTCCTTGATGTATTTATAGATAACAGTCATATTCCCTCTGAGCTTTTGTTTTACTAGGCTTAAAAAGCCAAGCTTGTCTCTTCCCATAACACAGGCTCCATGTTAGTGTGATTTTCTTCATCCTTCTACTCAACACCTGGTCTTGTCTGAATTTGTTTCACCTATACGTGTATGGTAACCCTACAAATATCTGAAAATAATAGCTGCCACCTCTATTCAAGGTTCAATAAATGAGAAATAATGGAAAATGATACTTGAAGTAGATGAGGTGGCAATATTTCGTATGTTTGATAGCACTTATAAAAATCTGAGCTTATTTCAAGCACAAAAGCAAACCCACTCCATGCTGTAAAATGTTTACACTTTGCTTTCCCCCACTATCTGCATCTAGCAACATGTTACCTTTGCTGTTTGGAGCTGGTATTTTGTGCTCCCAGGATCTTTTTCAGGCCACTGTTTTCATTTTAGTCTGTCTGGGATAGATGCAAAGGGGAGAGTGGGGGAGGCTGTTCATTTGTGAGGCTACACATCTCTTTAGCAAGTTATTTCCCTTTTTTACCCCATCTTCCTGTGCAATTGTGCCCTGCAAGAGCTGCTGTGTAGGTCTGCAGCACACTGTCTCATTATTGCTACCACCACAAGTTTCCTCTAGCTCTAGTTCACACATGGTGGCCTGAGCAGTGCCCTTTGCTTGGCAGGGTTGAGAAGTTGATGTGATGTGCCAGCAATGGGTCAAAGCAGCTCATTGGGATCACTTTCATACCTTGAGAAAATCCAAGCCTGGAAACTGGTCTAGTTCTCTTTCATACCTTTCCAGGCTCCCCGAAACATGTTGTGAAAGCTTCATTATTTACTGTTGTAGTC
This sequence comes from Oxyura jamaicensis, assembly GCF_011077185.1. Lineage (NCBI taxonomy): Eukaryota > Metazoa > Chordata > Aves > Anseriformes > Anatidae > Oxyura > Oxyura jamaicensis. The sequence goes on from NC_048894.1 coordinate 7,698,459, forward strand.
ATCACATTGTGTTTGTTTTAGGGCAAGAACCAAAGAAGCTGGCAGCAGTTTTGAGATGTATATGAAAACAGTTTTAAGGAGTTTGTATTCTTATGCTTCAGTACTGCATAGATTTAGGCATCTATTTAACTTTTAAACAAAAATGTCATTTAAAAATACATATAACTTTTAGAAATGTATGTTCATCTGCTTCAGATTAAGCAACTGTGAAAACCTTTGAAGAGTCAGAGCCTATAAAGATGCACTCAGCTAAGACGAGATGTTTTGGGAAATGCAGAAGAGGTGTTAACACACTTATTAATTCAGTTTCTCTCTTGTATATACAAACTCTCATGTGTTCTTCTCTCTAGAATAAGAAATGTGACATTTATGGGCCTCAGTGGTGGAGTAAGTCTGTAGAAGAGAGGTAAAACCTGGTGCTTCAGGTGTGTGCTTCATTTTATGTGTCAAAGTCAGTTTAGAAGGCATATACAATATTATTTTTCCCACAAAAATTCCTGAAATCATCTGTTATTCCATTCTCTCTTCATATTCCTGACACATGCTATTATCAAATGACCACTTCACATACTTAGCTTCTATTCATATCTCTGTTTCTCATCTAAAATACTTCCCTTTGGTTTCAACCATTTTCTAGGCTTTAGGAGGGCTCTTAATTAGAGATGATCAAAAACATTTTAAATTTAACAACTATCAGGAAATGCAGCTTAATCAAAGTAGACACATTTTGAAGGGACAAATTGGCTTCAGTTTTGATACAGTTTTAAATGGAGAATAAATGTAAATGAATCATGTCAGCTGTTTCATTTAAATGTATGAAATATTTCATTTTTACTTTCCTGTTTTGATTAGTTTTGTTTTACCTGTCATACTGTCAGTCAAAACATTGTTCACATTGCCATTCATTGTGTATATTTTTTGTATTTAATATTTAATTAAAATGCTTTGGCATTATTGGAACTTTTCTGTATTGTGATGAGATTTTTTTCCTTCAGAGTTTTGTGTTAGTGAGAAATTTGGATTGTTGATTTTGCTTTCTGATTCAGGATTTCCTAATTCCATCAATAAAATTATGGTGAGCCTCTCCTCTGTATTTTTTATGCTGCATGGGGAATAGTATTTCCCCAGACTTTCATTTTGTTACAAAATGATCCAGATCAGTCCTGTTCAACAACCTTTGGCACCAGAAGGTTCATCCAGATGTCAGTGAGCACCAAAAGCTGTCTTGGCAGCTACAACTCTATATTTCTCCATAAGATTGAGAGAATGGTAGAGGTTTCAGGAAAGGTGGTTTGAAGTTTGTCTGTAAGAGCGCCTTTAACGAACAAAGAAACAAATAAATAAAAAAGTTATTGTGACACACAAGTTTTGTAGCTGAGACCACAGCATGGAAGGCTTGGAAGGCGCTACCCAGGTCTGGATATTTATAATGTGGATTTAGCTTTCTTTGCCATTCAGTGCCCCGTGAGCATTTTATTATCTAGAAAGTTTGAGAGCCCTGTATTTCATTGATGCTTATGCATCAAGTGTTTCCTTGGTTCCCAGGCTGTGCTCAGGCATCTTTCCAAATTATGGTAAATATTGATTTAGTGCCCTGCTTAAACATGCATCTCTGGCACAAACTCTTCAGTGAGTGTGACTGAGTCAAGCAAGAATTAAATTCACAGCCAGAGTTCACTATAATAGATGTCTTATTCTTGCCTCCTTGCAAAGCATCATGCTGTCATGTGTGGCTCTGAGGTACATAAATGAAATAAATGTATTAAAATGCTAAGATCCTTGACGGTGAAATATCCCCAGACCTTTTATTCTGCAAAAGTCACCTCTGAAGAGTTACTGTAAAAATGGTGTGTTAGGGCTGTGCCTTGGGCTCCTAAGAGAGGCTCCCAGAGAGGAACCCTTCCTCCATTGTCAGGCTGAACCTTCCTTGGTTGCTACTGTAGCACTTTGAGCTTGAACAGTTGGTGTTGTGATGACCATTTCATTTCACAAAACTTCAGAAGTAAAAAAAACATCCTTAGGACAAACAGTATTCTTGGGTTTGAGTGAAACCGTAGCATCTAGAGGGGATATGGTGGAACACTTGGATTTTCTTTGGTGTGTGGTGCATAATGTGGAGTGCTCTTCCCCACTGATGGGCCAATTTAACATCTGTGTGTAGGTAAGCTTTTCTGACAAGATTTATGTGATTGGTGATCTTCCCAGAGAGCTTTCACATGATCCCCTGAGGAGGTCTCTGATATTACTAAATTGGGGTCTTTACTAATTGAGGCTAATATTAAATGAGTTCCTAACTCCTCAGGATTAGCTCCTTTGATGAGAGTTTTTATAAGAACACCAATTACATATGTATTTAAAATAACGCAGCAAAATAGAAACTGGTTGAAATGGTTGTCTCAAATGGTTTGAGGGATGGGGAGGGTTAAGCAAGCTCAATTGAAAGAAAAAAAAAAAAAAAAAAGCTAACTTCTGTTCCATCTAAGATTTTTTTTCAGCGCTTATATGAAACCAAAAATATTATTCTCTTTGATGTTGTATAAAGCCTAGCCACTAGCACTATTTAATAACTTGTGTCCCTAAGAATCCACATTTCTAGCAGAATCTAGTTTTCTTCATGAGAAACATACTGTTGGCTGTACGGGATAAGACTGTATTGGCTAAGAGGATTTTTGCTTCTTACCAGTGTTGCCTCTACTCTTAACTGAAAAGTTTCAGCCCCATCCTGCAGGAATGACACAGCCCTCACCAAACCTGGGAGGATGTTTGCCTGACGTTGTCCACTGCTTGCACAGGACCTTTTCTTGGTCCTTTCCTTTTCTGATGCCACCTGAGACCTACATTCACCAGTGGCTTAGTACCCAATGCTGTATTTCTCTGACAGCCATGTTTTGCAATATGTCTACAAGCAGCGAAACATGAGTGAAGCATTATTTGTTTTTATTTCTACATCTAAAACCTGTAACCTGAAACAAAAGTTTTTGAGGGCTCTCTTACACAGAAAACTTACCCATGTTAAAGGGAGGCACTTGGAAAAAGGAGACAAGGCATCAGAGGCCATAACTGAGTTTATTATTATTATTATTACTATTTATTTATTTATTTATTGAGGAAAAGCAGATTTCAGCCTTAACTTGTATATCGACAGAGGTTTCAAGAGGTGGTAAAAAAGGGAAAAATAGACCCAGGTTACCACAACATGTGTGACACTTACATTTCTTTGTGCTTTTTTTTTCCCTTGTGGCCTCTTTTCTGTTTTTAATGCCCATACCAGCCGTCGTCAGAACTAAGCATGTGTTTTGTGGTAGACATGAGGCAGGGCGCTGTGTGCAGGCAGCTGATAACGGCTCTGTGGAAGGAAGAGGACATAACTCTTACTGGTGTCAGTTTAGGTGCTGATGGATTGAATGACAGATTCAGAGAGACAGGTTGGTGTCCCTGACAAGATCAATGATGTGAGAGGTTAATTAATGGTGCATGGCTCATTTAGTGTTAGGAGGGGCACCAGCTGGACAGACCATGAGATAGATTTGCTGAAAGAGCATTACAACTGCAACTAGATGTGTTGGATTTGTTCTCACAGAAATGGGCTCTTCGGGTGTACTTTCCTACACCAGCTTGATTAATGGTGCTCTAGGGGAATTTCCTCAAATATAAACAGTGTGTTTGTACATGTTTGTATATATGCTACACATATGTGTGTGTATCCCATCTTTGGTTCCCCAAAGGTCTTAAAGAAGCTAAGGGTCTTCTGAGAGAGCATTCATGGTTCCTAGAGTGATCATAAAGTTGGTTTCTATGGAGCACACTGACTCCAGTCCAGGCATGTATTTAATAATGTGCTCAACTCTTAGCACAGGAATAGTCCCAGTAGGTCAAAGCATGCACATAAACACTTTGCTGTGTTGAGTCATGTTGCTCAGCTTTTTGCAAGGTGGAGGCTGTGATGAGCAAGGCTGTTCAGTGTGATTGTGATATTTTACAGTATTCAGACATGATGGTGCTTTTTATTTAAGCACTTTACAAAGGCTATGGTTTTACCTCATTTTAGCAATGGAAAAGGCCTTTTGCTCAGGCCAATGGCAGATTTGTAAGCAAAGTTCAAATCTCTTGAGCCATGCCCCTGCTTCTGGAACAAGTTCAGCTAAGCTGCCCTGAGGATCCACTGTCACGCAGATACAGTGCCTGCTGCGGTGCAGCTCTGGTTCTGTTGGCTCTACCGTCATAGAAAGTCACTGTGTAAGGACTGGTTGCCACTTGGCTTCCATATCTAGTTCAGGTAAGTATATTGGATGATGGGCAGAGTGAGCAGGACCCCTTCTTCCTCTAGACACTGGGAGTGACAATTAGTTTCTGTGAGTATAAGCATAAGGTGGAGAAGAGGTGTTGCTCAGCAGTCTCCTTCAGGTTTCCCATAGGAACAAGCACCACTTGGAGCTAATTTTACTAATCCTATGGAAAAATCCTATGGAAACTCTGAATCCACACCTCTTGCACCTTAAAATAATGAAACATTTTTTTAAAAGCAAAATATTGGCCTATTCAATTCATCTGGCCAGGACCATGTAAGTCATTGCTGGAAAAGTTGTGCCTACTGTGCATAGCCATTAACAGCAATATGATTTTGTAGAAGCTCTTTTATACTAGATAAAAACATTTTTATATTATTTTATACTAGATTTTATACTAGAGGCAAGAGGGTCTTTTGGAAAACATTCTCAAAATACCCTTTGCATTCCTTAATACATTTCAGAACCCAATGTTTCAAGCAGGTGCTTCATTTCTAGACAGCAGCTGAAAAAACTCTCCTTGAAGTAGGTGTACTGATGTGTATTTAGTAAGAGTACGGAGGCATGTTTTTTATTTCTTTGTTATAAAAGCAGCTGATCTCCAGAAAATAGGTGGGTAATTGCTGGTTAATCAAGTATTGGAATGAATGGTATAAAACAGTGCAGTAATGGAAAATATTCAAAAATGTATATTGTTCTTCACTGGTTTGTTGATTTTGTAATAAATACTGATTCAGCCAAAGACCAACTGAATGATAGGTACAATTGATGCTATTTCATCTTATAAGTTCTGGTGTTGTTGGTTGCTACGTGTCTTTATAGATTATCTAAAGAAAGATAAACATGTCTGAACACCTGCCGCTGACTGTCTTAGGAGCCTTTTGAGAAAATACAGACTAAGTTTGCCCTCTACTGGATTGCAAAATCACATCACTGACTTTATGACCAGCTAGAGATATTATGTGCTTGATATTCCCATGGAAGTTTTCCATTATGTGACATAACACATACACATTTCTACCTCAAGAGTGTATAATTTTCTGTGTCATCTTTCCAGGCAGTCACTGAATTATTTTTTAAGAGTAGTTTCTCTTCAAAATGGCTGCATACAGTGCTACGTTTGAATACTGTTTCTTTTTCTGCAGTGAGAATAAATCCGAACATCAGGAATAAACTAACAACTGATTGACAGATGCCATCTGCTTGAACAGGATCTTCACTTTTCCCTCTGACATCTTGTTTCCAGCTAGGATTGGGGTCTCCAGTGAGCTGTACTTGCAGCCAGGGAATGGCACCAGAGGGGCTGCAGCTCCTGCTCTTTTTAATGACATTTCTCATTTGTTGATTTCTTATTTTGGATGAGCTTGTAATGAAGGTTTTTGGCCTCATTGTGCCACTTCAAATTTCTGTCCTTGTTCACCATTTTTTGGTCCGCTGGGTTCTGTTTTACTACCAAAAATGCTATGTTAAACATATATTAGTACCAAAAAGAAAATCAATAACTGACTGGACAGTGCTCAGTAGATCTTTGTTCTGACCCTTTGTCCAGATTTGTTCTGAACTGCTGGTAATGTGTTAAAAGCAGTTCATGACAATTGGTAGGGCTCTTTTTACAGCCCTCCTGTGGTCCGTGGAGCACCCAGCAGGAGTGTGAACCAGAAAGCCATGCTGAGAACTAGTGTGCTGGCAAAGATCTAGTATTTTTACTATGAAATTGTGTGCCCACACCTGGTGAAAGTTTATGGTGAAAAGTCCTGAAACCAGGACCAAGCCAGAGAGCCCAGTGGTTTCCTTGATTTCCCCACAGCTCCCAGAAAGTCAGGAATTGTCTTTTCTGTGAGGTAAGAAGACCACAACCTAAGAAGATGATGAGACAGAGAATTTGCTTTTCGGAGAGCTCTCCTCCATACTTACTGATGAATTGATGAGCAACAGCCTCCTGGGCTCCTGAGTGCAGCTGTGCAAAGCTTAAGGGAACCATGCCATGGCAAATAACCCCAAAGCAACTGTGCTTCCCTTTCACCACTGTGTCATACTAAAAGTAGAGCAGCTCAGGCTCCTCACAAGTAGGGAAGTTTACCTTTTCCAAACATATAAAGCTCTTTCCAGTAGCATGATAGTTTTCCAGAGCCAACAGGTTGCTTTTTTTTTTTTTTTTTTTTTTTTTTTTCTTCTCCATTATAGTGTTATATATGGCTAACCTGAAAGAGGCATGGAGATTGAATATTATCTATGCTGCCCACCAGTCAAGACTAAATTTGAAGGGCAGGAGGAAACCAACATATCTTACAGCATCAGGTAATAGAAGAGGAGATATTTCTGGCTGGCTGATTTATTTGTCTATTTATTTCACCATCAATTTTGGAGCTAAAGTCCCTAGGAAAATAGGGTAAGCAACAAATGATCAGTGGTGAAAGGTGCATGATAAATTAACATGCCCATGGCTCTACGGTTCGTCTCAGAGGCAAGCACCTATGCGGCAGGCAGAAGAGAGTGCAGCTGCTTATGTTTGGGAAGAAATCTTTTAATATTTGAATGCTGGATAGGTGGGAAAGGAGGCCCACTGCACTAGTGGAGAGCCCACTGATTGTTCTGACTAGGGAAGCTTCTCTCAAAGTATGTAGGTGGGCAACTGCATCAGCCTTTGGTTTCTGAATTACCTGAGATGTCAAAGCTTGGTATTTGTCCCAGAAGTTCATGTCTCACAGGTCCCAGACACTCTCTCAGTCCCTGTGGGAACAACTAGTTGCTGTGGTTTATTATGCTGGACAAATTTTTTTTGCACTAGGGAATGTGTTTGATGGCAGAAACCAGCCCCAAACCCTCAAATCAGGAGGTGTTACTTGGCAGAGAATAGCTCTGCTGTGTAAGGAGTTTCTGTGGTTTAGGAGTGGCTTTTTTTTTTTTTTTTTTCCCTGTTTTGTTTTGTTTTTAGTAGTTCCCAACTAACCCTTCTGTGCTAAAGTAACACTGCAAGGAGATCCCATGCTAAATGTCCTGAATCCCATGTTTTCTGAAATGTGACATTCTCTGAGATTTGGGGATTGTCTATGTCAGAGCAAGGAAGGTGATACATCTCTGTGTTGTGAACAGGGCTGGATATGGAAGCAGCACACAGGGTATTCACCCTCCTGCATGCACCCTGCCCAGTGCCAGAAGGAGCTGGAAGGAGTTTGCTGGCTGCAAGATTCCTATAATTCCTGTAAATTCTCTCATCAGTGTGATTTATTTTCTCTTTCTTAGTGAGCATTCAAGAACAGAGTATGTCAGTAACAGGTGAACAGCTACATTTTTGTGGCGCAGATTCATTTCTTGACAATAGAGTAATGACTTTACTTTTGTCCTGTAATTGATATTTTTGGGATAAATCCTGAACACTAGTATGTTTGATTGTGCATGGCCTGAAAGGCAGTGGCATCAATGCAGCTTCATTGCTGGGACAGGGAAAGCAGTCCTCTGAACTTGCAGTGTGGCTACCTCGTGGGTTTCTGCCCTCAGGTTGGCAGAGGGTGGGCCAGGAGTAGTGCTGATGCCGTGTAGCAGAGAGGAGAGCAGGTCACAGGGGGAGCTTTCAAGCTTTTATGTTAACACCTCTGATTTATATCTTTCCACCTGTGAGCCCAAGCTGTTCTAGCACCATCAGACCAGCTGTCTTTCTAAGGTAGTCAGAAAGTCCCTTGTTATCATGGTGTCATATAAATTTTTGTGATATTTTTCTAAGGATAATCCTGGAATAGAACTAATAGTGCCCTATTTTTCCATGGAGTGACATTCAGAGAAGCTAAGATCTGGGTCCTCAAAGTTTTTTGGCCTTATTAGGCTATATTAGGGTTGTCAGTATGTTAATGAGCCTTGACTGCCCTGAACAGCTTCCTCTTGGAACTCTGCCCACACCTTCTGCCCATGGCCCAAGAGCTCCATTTAAGGTTGAGCTTAGAAGTCCAGGGCTCACCTGAGCTATGCTGTAGCTCAGCCCTGAGCCCAGTCCTGTCTCCTGCTGTCCTGACACTGACTGCACTCCCTGGATGCACCCATGCATCTACAGTGTCAGTAGCATATCTCCAGACCTGTCTTCTGCTGGAGCTCTTGGAATGGCCTGGGCCCTGACCTACCATTTCACCTTGCGGATGTCGCCTGTCACCACCCTGGCCCTGCTCAGGCACCCCGTCACCCTCAGCTCCTGGCTTATTCTCCCTTGTAGACCAGCCCTGTTTTTCCTGCTCCCTGGCACTCAGCCCTGTTGAAGTCATTGGGACATTTATAGATGTTTCAAAAACTAGCCTGTGTCTTGCCTGAGGTTGTGGAGTGATAGCACAGACAAGAGAAGTCTTCATTGAACCATCGGTTTTTATGCTGCATGAATCCCCAGTAATTAATAAGATTTACAAACTTACATCCATTACTTAATTGCTTCTGTATTCATAAAAATGTCACAGCATTTTAGTTCCTTTTGCTTGAGAGGCTGGAACTATGCAATCTGTGGGGCAACATGCAGATGTTGCCTTTGTTATAATGTCCCTTTGTTATAATATTTACTTGGTGGATAAATACATGTAGGTCTTTATTGTTAGCTCTGGCCTGATAGCTGCCCACTAAACATATTTTTGTTAGAGAAAACAGAGAAAAGTGATGGAAAAGAATTTGGGAAAATGAAAGAAAATCTAAAGGGTAGCTTAATAATTTTCAAAGATAAGCCATTTTAAACATCTTGGGAGTAGATGGGCAGAGAGAAGAGAAAGGGACCTGGATTGTGAAGACATTGCATGGAAATGGTCAGGGGGTTGTGTAGAGCAATTCATTTAGGATATAGAAACACTCCTTTTTCTGTAACGCACATGAAAGTAAAAGAAACACCTGTGTCCATTTTCCTTGCATGGGAGCCTGACTGAATTCAGTTCTCTAGGTATTACAGAGCTAGTGTGTTACCTCATTTGGTAGTCTTCCATTTTTATTTTCATAAACAATAGGCATGGCATTAGAATGCAGCTCTGGGATTTATAAAGGAAAGGAAATAATTTATCTTGCATTCCATCATATCAGCTCACATCTAATTTATTAACTTCATAGATGCATAAATCCACACAGAAGTCAGATTCAGCTGAAAACAGAGTAGATGGAGTATTTATTGTATGGGCAAGAGCAGCCCAGGAGATGCCAGGAAAAAAAAAAAAAGATAGAACACCAAAGTACATATTCTGATCCCAAACTTAAAAGAACCTTTATCTCATAAACAACTCCAATTTCACATTCTTTACAGAAAGGAAAATAGTATCAGAGCAACTGCTTAAACAGGCTTGATATTGCAGCTGACTGGGGAGTAGTTTCATCTCTTGTACCAAAAAGTCCTTACTTTTTATTTAATTAAAGACAATGGCCATGATTTTAATAGGTAGTATGGCATAACAGCTGTAATTGCCAATCTCATCCAGCATTGGAGTTACATCAAATCATTCTCCTCTGACTTTGGCCCAGATTCGTAAGACCTGTTTTCATTTCAGAACTTGTTTTCTCTGCATTTTGTAAAAACAGCGAACACTTGAATTTCAAAGAGGTAGGAAGCATTTGTGTGGAAGTGAATGGGAGACAGAAGAAAGAGTGGCTGCCTAAGGTTAGGATTTCAAACCACTTCTAACTGCAGCAACGGATGTAGGAGGATGTGTTTTGCGCCTTAGTAAAGTGATAAGAAAACTAATTTTCTTCCTATAAACTGTTTCCAAGCTCTTCCTTTCCTTGACTCTTCAGGATATCTGCATGTGACTGGTAGTTCTTGATCCCAGAAGTCTTTGGGGCCCTTCTTTTCTGGGTTGGAAGGGTTAAGGAGAGGACACGTTGCTCCAAAGCTGTAGGGTGGTTGCTGGATGTTGGTTTGTAGGGAACCCAAGCACACAGGCAAGCTTTGGAGCACAATAGCTATGCATGTATGAGAATGAGCATGTATGAATATTCATGTATTTGTATGAGCCTTGCATGTATGTATATAAGCCCAGGGCAACCTTGCATGTCACGAAACCCAAATGCTGGTGGAGCTAAAGATACCACAATAAGGTGAGGGCTGAGCAGCAATTTTCATGGTTTTGGCTTTAGATTCAAACATGAAGACAACCATGGACATACTGGAAAGAGTCCAATGTGAGTCCACAAAAATAAGACTAGAGTCAACTCTTCTATGAGGTGAGGCTCAGAGAGCAGGCACTGTTTGGCTTGGAGAAGAGGAGGCTCAGGGGAGACCTTATCAATATCTATGAATACCTGAAGGGGGGATGTAATGAGGATGGAGCCAGGCTCTTTTGGCGGTGCCCAGTGCCAGGACAGGAGGCAGTGGGAACAGCCTGGAGCCCAGGAAGTTCCCCTGACCCCCAGGCTGTGCTGGGAAGGTGGTGGAGCCCTGGCCCAGGCTGCCTAGAGGCTGTGGGGTCTCTTCCTTGGAGAGCTCCATAAGCTGCCTGGCCATGGGCCTGGGCACCCTACTCTGGGTGGCCCTGCTGGGGCAGGGGTTGGGCCCGAGAAATCCCGAGATGCTGCCAACCCAACCCAGTCTGCGATTCCGTGATTCTATGTCTATTCCACTCATGTCCTGCTATCGGCTTCCAAGTCTTCCTGTGGCCTTAATTCCTTTTGTCCCTTGTGTTTCCATTAAAGAAGTACAGTGGTACTTCCTCTGTCCATTCTGCCATGTGTTTGATCTTTGTGTCCTTTCACAGCGTGGATTAAAATGTGCTGTTTACATTTTGAATTTGCCATTAATTCATCCTTGGAACAAGCAATTGCACTTCTATAATGCATTTTGTTTGACTTTATAAAAGATAATTGAGATAGGTTCACTTTGTATAACATCTTGCAGATAGCTATCACAGGAGTCAAAAGCGTTTCTTACATAAAATATGCAAGTGCACTTCACAAAAAAATTCTTTTAAAATATATTTTTAGCTTATTTTGTGAGAAATGGTAGCCTCATTTTTTCAGCAGCCTATGCCATTGCACTTGAAGCAACTGTTTGGGGGCTTACAGGTCTTGGATTCACTGGAAATTAGGGACTTAATAAATAGATAATCAAATATTTTTAAACTGAACAATTTTGAGATGCAGTTTGTGGGATTTGGTAAGTAAATGTTTTCATGGCCAGAATTTCCTTTCCACATAACCTTTCATGTTTTCTTTTGAGGATTTGTTTTGTTCTCTTGCTTCTATATTTGGTTGTATTTGGAGGAGGATGAAGGGAAAAGTTTTTGCCACCTTGTAACTATGCTTCAGCTTTTCATGTTCTTATTTTTTCTGGTTAAGAATTTTTTCACTAGTCACGTTGTCCATGTCCAGAATGTGTATAATGCACCTGAAGAAGAATATGGTAGTTGAAAGAAAATGCCACTTAACTGAGGAGCCAGGTCCATGGGAAAGATTTAACAGGATGTGAGTTCTCCTGATACAAAATGGCTGCATTTCAAAACCAGAATTTTTGCTTACAGAATATTTTATCATAAAAAATATTCTTGTCTGTAAGAGAAGTTATTAATCAGCTCTCCTCCAAAATGTTTTTCAAAGCAAAACTTCATAGTGTCACTTATACTGTGTGCTGATATTTAATAAATTGCTTTTGTTTTTCAGCCATGACAAGGCAAGATGAATTTTGTGGAAAAGGACTGTTTAATGGAGATGTGCTGTATAATTTGGATGATGAATTACTGGAAAGCCAGAGTAGTCTGTGTTGTGGTCTTTTTACTGTTCATTGCACTAATGGAGTTAAGTTATATTTACATTTTCTAATTATATTGTGTTACACACAAAAAAATATATGTAAGTATCCTCTTGCCAAACCAACCACTGAGCTCCATTCCTCTCTTAGAGAGAGAGAAAAAAAAAAAAAAAAGAGAGAGAGAGAGAGGAAAAATAACAATAAAAATAAACAACAACAACAACAACTAAGCCTGAAATAGAAAACAAAATAGATAATGAAAGCCCACTTCAATCACAAAGAGTCTCCACATGGTATGCCAGGCAAGCCTCCTGCTTTTCTTCACAGCTATGCCATGGTGTTTGCTTGTCCACCGAGTCCACAGCTTGAAGTCTTCTTCTTCCAATAGCCTTGGCCAAGATCCCTTACTCAATGACGCTTTGGGAAACTGTCTTTACAGCCCTCTTGATTTTAGGTTCAGCCAGGGAATATTCTTGCTAGAGGTTATAGTGCACAAAAAGCTGTTTGAAATTATGCTCTCCTTTGCCAGATGCAAAAGAGCTATAAGGGCAAGTAATCAGATCCCAGTACATGGCACTTTTTCCCACCAGGGCCCAGGCACAAAGTCTTTTACTCTGAAGGGATGGTTCAAACTTTGGTTCTCCTCTGTGCGGTGTGGAAGGCAGGTGAGCTGCATGAGTCCTCTGGGGTAATTACAGAAAGGAGGGACAAACCATTCAATGAGGCACATTTTTTTCTCATATCTTTTTCTAGAATACCAAAGCAAGTTACAGACTGCATCACTGTATTATCTCAAAACATTATCACTTTAAAGTTGGTTATTTCTTTAAACATGCTCTATCTGCCTCAGACAACTGAGAGAACCTACAAAACTCCCACTTACCTCCTCTAAATGAGTTGCTAATAGCTGAATTTCCCGAGACTTGTTAAAGTCAGTGGATTTGGTTTATTGCTTCATATCTATGTACCTTTGTAAGAGAAGAATGGTATAACTTATAACTTTTTTTTTTTTTTTTTTTTTTTTTTTTTTTTTTTGAGACTTCCAGGGCTTGTTCTTTGCTGCTTTCCAGGCATTTATTTCAATTACCTCTGTTTTCTTACTTAGCTGTTTCCCCACATTTAAATGACTGTGTCTAGATTATACACCACAGGATGCATTAGAACGTAAATTGAGAAAATGTGTTCATTTATGATGTCCAATAAAATAGAGCTTACAACCATATCTTTTAATGAAAAAGATGTCCAAGGCAGGTTTAAACTTTGGTGCTACTTCCCCAAAGCTAGCAACCTAATCTGATGGCTAAAAACAAACAAACAAACAACAACAAAAACAACAACAACAACAACAAAAGCAATCAGATCCTTTACTGTCTTTCTAAATAGTTTGGGTATTCAGAGACAAATTGACATTATTCTAATGTCATATGTTATTGGAAAGAAGTCAGTGCCCTGTTTGCTCCAGCATTTTAGAAACATGATAAAAAGTAGTCCATGCCCTAAAGAGTTCACACCTTCATAAACTCAAATAATGCAAGTTAAGTGATTGGCCCAACAGATTAAGTAAATCCTTGACTTTGGTGACCTCCATAACACCAGCCTGGCAACTGGTGCACACCAATACACAATACAGATTACTTGTAGACATGATATCCACTGTTCAAAAGGCTTTACATACCTCAGGTCAAAGAAATGAGAATTTGAGCCTTTCTCACCACTTAAACCTAGGAAGAATAAACAGTATGTTACAATGCCTATGTTGCAAGATGTGGTCATCCCCTGTACTGAAAATCCATTGAAAGTCCATTGAAAAGTGAAGAAAAAATTATCTGCGGGTGTTGTAGGAACATCATCTGACAGTAAGAAGCATTTTCATCACCTTCAAAGAGAGAACTAAAAGTGAATTGACAGGCTTATATCAACCTCTCATCATATAAAAGGAGTAAAGCAATTAAATGTAGTCTTATTTTGTTGAAATATTTTTGTCAGGCACAGGGTGTTCTGAGGTGATACAGAAAATTAGCAAAGAAATTTAATCATCCGTATCACAATGAAAGAAAAAAAAATTGGCTCTTTAATCAAAACATAGACCCACATGATCTGAAATTAGAATGTTTCAGTATGTCTTCCAGGCTAGAAAGTCTAGCTCAAAATTAATGGGAGTTGGCAAGCATTAAATTATCTACCTAAAAGAACCCATACAGTTTCATGAAAGAAACAGAAATACACTGATATTCACAAAATAAAAATTATCTGCAGGACTACAGTACAGAAATAGTGTCTTTCCTAACATATAGCAGAGGCAGAATGCCTTTTGAGCAATATACTCTCACTGGGGCATTCATTAAAAAGAATGTTCATTCTTGGGTGGAGTGGGAACTGTACTATTTTTTTACCAATAGTGATCTTGACTTACAGTGTTGTTGCACATTGAAGGAAACTTTATGGCTAGACCCTAGCCATAGCTGTAGGATTGAACAGTTGGGCTTTTGTTTGTTTTAATGGGATGAGCTTGCTTGGGTCTTAAAGCTTGGCATTTTCTTGGCAATATATGTGAGATTCTACTTGTGGTTTTGATATCTTTCCAATTTGGCTGGAATCACTGTCAGGAGTGAATACTTGAGTGAAGGGGACTTTGATGCTTTTTGCTTCCTCAAAGTACCTGTCATTAAAAAAAGTAACTGCCAGAATGGCATTGACTTAAAAATATTTTAGAGAATGAAATCCAGTGCATAACAAAATTTCAATGTTTAACACAAGTCTGTCAATATTTTCATTTCAGTGTTAATGAAAAAACGCGTATGTTGCTTTAACATACCATGTTTTACTTATCCTTTTATTAATTTAGTATGTGTTTTTTAAAACTCTGAAGCACCCACTTATCTGGAAGAAGCAAGTGGCACAAGATACTCTTAATTTAGGAAAGACACTGTGATCTGTTGTTTATACACTAGATTTGGTGAAGTCCAAATGTCAATCCAAAATATGTTTAATAGTGAGAATACTTGCTTAAAGATATTAACGTGGTGTGTGTCATTTTACTACAGAAGATGTAGTTTTTAAAGTTTTAAAAATTCTAGCTGTGTTTACCCAGAAATGGTACCTACCTGAAAAGCAAGGTCTCAGAATGCTTCATATTAGTGTTTTCCTGTTGTCACTAGCGTGTCTAATGATTTTGACCAGATTTTCCTACCATTCCCACATATTTAAATTTCATAGGCCATTCCATTTTGCATAAGATGTATTCTGCCAATGCATTTCCTCTGACTCTGAATCCCTTGGCAACTTCAACAATCAATTTCATTCATGAAAAAGTAATTATTTGAATACTGCATATTTTTAGCTTTTATTCATGGGGCTTAGAAGCTGGAAGTGTGAAGAAACAGACGATTCAAAGGGGAATCTGTAGGTTTTTTGAGCAATCCTCTGGCTCCTACTGTCCTAGCCTGCAGCTGTCTATGTTGCCTCACACCCAAGCTGTGTAATGGAGCGTATACACTGCCTGTCTTAGCAAGTAAACTTACATGCTCCTTATGGGCACGTACTTCCATATGGGCTCATCTAAGCCTCACTTCCTATATTCTGTATGAGTGCTGTAAGTGTACTTTAAGTGTCTGAGGCATTTAGAAGTTAAACGCCAGAGCATAGCATTTGGTTCAAAATTTGAAAAACAGACACAAATGCTTCTATCTAATAAAGCAGAAACACAGGACATGTAGGCCGGGAGCTCTATACACCCATTAGTGTTACGGATCTCAATATGAGATCTGTCATCAGATTATACTTTTATGAAGCACACTGAGAGTGGCTAGGCTAGTTGAGGTGGCAGCATAACACGAAGGCAGAGCCCTATGTGAGCCTGTAAGCTCTGTGGTTTTTCATGGACTACATGAAAACACACTGTACCAATGTTATGGTCTATTTGCAGCTGAATAATTCACTTGCAGGTAATGGGGAATTGACTGCATTCCAGGTAGCTGTCTAGAGGTGATGTGTCTCAAGACAAGTCCCTGGTGAATCTAATAAATTACCATGTTTTCTAAGAGCTAGATGTCAAAGCACATACATGGCCATTTAGTGTCTGAATAGTGTCAGAAAAAATCTGCTGTGTTGAGCCCCCCCCCAGTTTCACCCAGGATGGAGTAGGTACATGGCAAATAAACTGTCCAGTTGCACCTTAGGGAAAACACATTCCTATTGCTTTAACAGAAACATGCTGGTAAGTCTTTTCTCAAAGGCAACAGTTTTCTGCTATGGGGTTGTGAATTCCCTGGGCATGTAACGTTGCTTAGTCCGCTGTCTCACTGACTGAGGTTGTGCCTATGCAGGGGGATGAGAAATAAATGGGCAGGCTAGCAGAGAAATAAGGTGGAGAATATGAAGAGGGGGGGAGAATGTCCTTACATGGTGACAATGTTGGCAGTACCTTCACCAAAATGTAGGTGTGGTTTTAAAAATAAATAAATAAACAAATCATTAATGGCCCAAAGACAAATCATTCTGAAATTCAGTGGTTCCCATCATACTCCTTATCCTCAGCATATCTGAGATAACATTATTTCCCTGATTTCAGCCTCTTCTCTCCTATTTGGGTTAACAAAGATGTCTTAACTACCCTCATGCAGTAAGAACTAGCAACTGTTAACTTTTTAACAGCAGCTGCTCTGTCATAACTCTAATTTCTTGAAGAATTAGGGATTCTCAGAAGTCAATTTTTAATTTATTTAACAGTTCATTTACTTTATCTCTCCCTCCAATGTCTTCTCTTTACTAGAATGAATTATCACTACAGTTGTCTCCATGTTTTTGTTTAAATACATGGGCAAGGTTCCAGCACAGTTTGAGTAAGGGTTTTTCAGAATAGACATGTAGCATGGCTTGACATATAAAATTCTCAAAATTGGTCCACTTAGGAGAAAAAAATTGCTTGTTTATAACTTTTTTTTTTTTTTCCTATGTTGTACTACTAAATACCATTATGGAGTTTATTTACTACTACTAAAGTTATTTTATTGGCCTCCATTAAGTTTGCACAATGTAACACTCAACCATTCTATTTGGGATATCACCAATCCCACCCCTCTTGCATGCTATAACTTAATAGCAAGCAAGTACTATCGGTGATCTTTCTTTTGGTGATTATCTATTTTCCTTGGCACTAATAAGACCACATATTAGAACAGGTTACCATATGAGGCTGTGCAGTCACCATTCCTGGAAGATTTCAAGATTTGACTTGATAAAGCCCTGAGTAACCTGGGCTAACGTCAGAGATGACCCTACTTGGGAAGAAGGTGGATGTAGGGATTTCATTAGGTCCTTCCAGCCTAAATGATCCTGTGATCCTGAGTTTTTGAGTTAGATTCCTCCTCAGGGTTTCTAGGACAAAACACTAGCACATAGGTAGTAAGTCTCAATAGGAGAGGAAATGTTGTTTTTTTGAAACTCTAGATTTATTTTAGATTTAAGGCTGAGTAAGTATTTTCAAGTTCTGCAAAATATGTTCCCATGGCAAACTGGTGTGTGACAGAAAGTGCAAATCAGATCCCCCTCAATGCTCAGTTCAAACCACTTGCCCCACGAAAGGTAGATGTGGATCTCACCACAACACACTGTGAACATGGGTCTTCCAGGAAGTAAGGGAGAGGGAGTACTGGCTGGAGGTGTGATATGACTTGGTCTTAGAGAGCACAGTCTTGAAATTAGGATGGAGAGAAGCCTGATTGCACAATTGAGGCATGAGGCTTACAGGAAAGAGATGGGATTCTCACAGAAGGGTTTGACTTGGAAAAAAAAGTTGTTTGATATATTTTTAAATTACACAAATTATTTTACTGGGGGTAATAAAATGTGACCTTAAATTAGGGAGATGAAGTAAAATGCTGATATTCTCAGAACTGACTTTTAGTTCAACAGCTGTTGTATTTTTCTGTGATCTTACATACTTAAAACATTTTTCTTTTAAAATACTGAATAAATGAAAGTCAGTGCTATGCAGCCAGCTAATGCTGCGTGAGATTAATTCTTTCTTTCCATTCAGAAGGACTGTTCCCAGGCTTGTTTTGGCTAGTGAGAAGGAGAGCCAGCATCAAATGTAGTGAATGTTTTAGTTGATAAAATAAGTTCTCCCACTCTCTTATCAATATAGCTTTAAATAAAGTATTGTGAATAGGATGTAAGCATTGTAGCCTGTGTTCCCTTTCAGATAAAGGAAGTCTGCATCAGAGTACTGAAACCCACAAAGAATAAAATTTCTATAAGGCAGTTTTTTCTTTTTCTTTTTCCCCATGTATTGCATACTGTGATAGAAGTGAGAAAAACACATTTCTTCAGAAAGGCCTATAAAAATATTGGCAGATAAAGATGCCATATTGTTTTTGTCATAATACTTGAGATATAGAGAAAATTGGTGGATCAAGTATAAAAAGCCCAAGTTCACATGGTAGGTACCTTAGATACAAATGGATGGATATGTATATATAACTATATCATGCATACATATATATAATTATAAAAAGGTTTCATTTAAAATCTTGCTGTTGAGAGTCAGCTGAGTCTAGGCTGAACTTTCCCATGTTTATACAGGCAGTGACTGCTGACAAAGGAGGTACATTGGGACTAAAATGACATATGCAAAAAGTCACAAATTCTATCATTTTTTTTCTCTAATAAAACACCTGACATGGTTAAGAAACATTTTCATTTTTTATTGAAGTTTTCTGGACTAGATCTTTAGCCTTAAATTCAGAATAGCCACCAGCAAGCTTTTTAACAGTTTAAATCTTGTTACTGTCTTAGGTCATAGGGTAATTAGTTATCTTTCTACATCATTCAAAGTTAAAAATGTTCCCTACAGAAATGTGGAAGAAATTTCAGGTCATTTCTGCATTCACCATTTCACTTCCTAGGCGTGAAAAGTTGATCCTTGTTTAATGTTCAGTATTTGTTGCAGCTCTAGTGAATTTCCACTAAAATTACCTGGGGAAAATCCATGAAGAAGAAAAGCTCAATAGTAGATTGAATGCCAGATGAAAAGAAGTCCAATAGGGTTAACATATTTGAGAGATTAATGTGGTAATATCACTTGTAGCTTACCAAACTGCTTAATCGACCATTCATAGTGGAATCACCTGGCCATAGCTCAAGGTACAAGTCTGGAGCATGACTTAGTCTCACACTTCAACATCCCAGAGCAAGTCCTAGCTGTTTTGTCAGCCAAACAGAAGTGATTCAGATATGGAAAACAGCAGCCAAAATCATGTTAGGCAGAAGCCAAAGTCCTTGTGACCATGAGGGTTGCAGTTTTGGAATCATCTTTGAAAGTGACCCAAGTCCTTTCCTTAAGAGGCATTCTGTTTTCTTATATAGATGAAGTATCCTGCTGTCTGGATGGCGACTGAGTATAGCCAGTAAAAAAAAGGTCATTCAGTTTGGAGTTTTCTGATCTTATGGGTCACAGGATAATTTAGGCTTGTCTCTAGCCCAACCTCCAGCTCAGAGACAGGATGCTCCGGGCTTTATCCAGTAGGATCTTGGAAACCTCCAAGGGTAGACACTGGCCATAAAGCTTTCAGAGATAAAGTGATTACTGCCTCTTTTCTCAAAGTGTTAAATGGTTCAAAAACCTGAGAACTAAAAGTGGTAAATCAAGAATTTGTCACATAATAGATTTTGGTTTTGCTCCAACATCAGCAGTGTTATCATCTTGCACTGTGTTGCCGACATTGACTGTTGGTTCCTATTTTTTTTGAAATCTCTGGATTATGAAGATGTGAGCATTGTCTGTGGTGTTGAAGTACACTAATGTACAAATGCTGGCCAAATGAGCCCTGGATGGTGTCAAATAATAATAATAATAAAATCTCAAGAACTGGATAATGTCAAAGGTGAAACAGAATTTTGTAGTTCAACTTTAAAAAAATATGTTTTAATCAAGGCAATTGCTATGGTTATTCCAATTGCATGTAAATTTAAAAATGAAAATAGGCAAGCAAACCCAGTAGCTGCATTATCCCAAAGCTGAGGGAAAAATATCCAAAAAACTATTTCCAGAGTGCAATATACGGTAAGTAATTCTATTGGTGTATAAAGTAAAACAAGAGGCAAATGGGACTACTAACTGTGAAGTAGATAACAAATATTCTGCATTCATACATAATTAAAACACCTGAGGGTAAAATACTGAGATGCAACAGGAACTGTTTGATAAAACATAAAAATTGAAGTAAAGAAAACAAGAGAGAAAAATTCGAGAAACGTTATGAAGAACTTCCTGCTCAAGAGGCACCACGTATCAGGTGTATGGGGTTCCCAAACAAAGACAAGGAAGAAGACAACCAAAACCTGTAAGCAAAGTTTCAAGTGCAAGTGAGTGGCATTTTTGCAGTATGACAGCTCACACAGGCAGACCAGCATCACCTGCCATCGGCATTTCCCATGGGTGGCTTTGAGTCTCAGCCTGGGCAGAGGTGAGGCTACAATTCACCATAGCTAAAGCACTTTGCATGTGTTCACTTCCTCATTACCATTGCTTTCAAGACATGCTTAACATCATAGGTGAGATATTTTATATTTGAATATCTTTCAAAGAGTTGGATCATGGCTGAGAGAAAAATGGTGTGAGCACCACTATGAGATTGTGCACTTTGTCTCCTGTTCCTAATGAACGTCCATTGCCTATGAGATCAAGATGCTACAAGCTGTGAAGGACCAGAGTATGTTGCGCTACAGATGAGCACAGCAAAAGGACTCATGGAAGGGTCTGCAATTCCCCCAGTGGAAAAACAGGGAGCTTCTACTCTAGCTTTTTGCCTTGGTTAAACCATAGGTGACAAGAAGAGAGTTTCTGCCTACACCTTTTTCTTCTTGCTTTTCCTTCTCAGCTATTAAGCAAACTACTTCCTCTCTCCTTAGAGTTTCTTCTCTTCTTTGGAGTGGGCAAGACCATCCCAAAATAAATAGATGGGCATCTAATCCTGGAGATGGCTGTGATTACTCCTGGTGCATCAGTGGACAAGTGACATACATGAAATCCAGGAAGACAGAAAAAGACACATCTCTTCTGGAAGGAGTTTTTCACATGGGCAGGTTGAGGTGAAGCCTTTGGGATGTGTGGCAGGGCTGTCTCTGGAAATCCACCTACCTGCAAGGGCATCTGGAGAGGAAATCTTCCAACGGCCACTGGAGAAGAGGTTTGGCTGGTGGTAGAGAGGTTCCCCGGGCTCACAGCTGTGAAAAACCTCAGGAAAAGTGGGGATGCTGCTGGAAGGGAGCAAAAGGGTTGCCCGGGGCTGGCTGCAGGCACAGGCGTTCATTTCCCCACAGTGGGGCCGAGCTCCGGCTGCATGGAGGGGGGCACCCCGCAACCCGTATCCCACACTGGGGGTGTCCCCCAGGACTAAGCCGGGCGCTTCCCGGGGTCTCCAGGCGGGCAGGGGGCAGGGGGGTTGGGGGGGCAGCCATGGAAACTGCGGCGCGCATCCCCCGCTAACGCCCTCCGGGGGAATTCCTAATCCCCATTCTCCCTGCAGCAGCCGTGGCCTGGCAGGGGCCGCGCAGGCTCTAGCCGGTGAACAGTTAACGCCGGGAGAGGCGGCTCCTCTCCCCCCCACCCCCCCTTTCCTCTGTTCCTGTTTGGAGGGAAAAAAAAATAGAAAAAAAAAAAAGAAAAAAAAAAAAAAAAAAAAAAAAAAAAACGGGTGCCCCCCCCCCCCCCCGAGAGAGCAACGAGTCGCGCACGGCCAGGGGAAGGGACCATCGCCCCACCGCCCTTCTCCATCTCTCTCTTTTTTATTTATTTCCCCCCCCCCCCCCGGGATTTGCTAACCGTATCCCGGGGTGGCCTCTGCTCGCCGGGACCTCCCGGGCCCGGGGCGGTGGCCGGGGATGGCTGGGGCGGGGGCGAGCGGGCGGCTCCCTCCCGCGGCTCCCCAGGGCAAAAGCTGCAGCTGGGAGGGGACTGAGCCCGGCTGCACCCCCCTTTTGCAAGCTCCTGCCTCCCCTCCGGCAGGGCTTGCTTGATCTTGCATGCTTTATTTTTTTTGACAAAAGGGAAAATATATGTCGAAAGGGTGGGGAAGGAAAAAAAAAGAAAAGCAAGCAGGCAGCCTCCCCCTCTGCTGCTCGTAGTCCCCTCCACTCCACACCAAAAAGCCATCGCAAGTGCACGCCAGTTCTTCACTAAAGTGCTCCAGCCGCTGGATTAACTAACTCCCGGAGAGCAGAACACGCACGCACGCACAGAGCAAAAAAATGAAGGAAAAGGCAATGTTTCAAACCGCTAAAATGCAAGGAAACATGATGGTAAGTGGCTGCGGCTGGCGCCTCCAGTGCCTGTAAGTAAGTGCCGGGGCTCCTTGCTTGGGCTTGGCGCTGCCCGGAACCCTGACACCTCCTACGGGCCCCCCTTGGTTGCAGGGGCACCAAGGTAGGATGCTCCTGGTCCCCTCCCGAAGGATGCTCCTGGAGGTGCGGAGGCTGCGGCGCTGCCCCCGCTAGGAGGGGGCCGGGGGCGCAGCGAGGGGTGGGGGGCGCCCGGCTGGGGGTCGGTGGAGCTGGGATAGCTCCGGGCATCGCTCCCCGGTACGGGTAACTTCGCCAAGTTGGGGTGCTGGTGGGGGGCATACCTGGCGTTCCGTTGAGTATTACTAGTGCAAGCATTTGCCTCGATGCCTTTAAAAAAAAATCCTACTCGGGATGCCTTTTCAATCAGCTCCCCCTCCATTAAGGAAAGAGGAAAAAAAAAATAAGGAAAAAAAAAAAAAAAGCCAGCTGCTCTCCCGGAAGAAGCGCTGGTTGCCATCTTGTGCTGATGGAAATATGTTGGTGTGTTTTGCCCGCTGGCTTGACCCGCTGGGGATGTTTGGTGCCCCGGGGGCTGCTGATGGGATGGAGGGGTGGTGATGGGGCAATGGGATGTCTGCAGGGCGCTTTGCTGGGAGAATAACTTCCTGTGCCTGACCTGGAGCTCGCAAAGGGGTACCTGTTGGTCTCCTGTCCCCTCCCTGCTACCCAGCAAAGTGCTCGCAGCTGGCTTTTGGCCATCTTTGGAGGGGAGATGTTGGGGTGTGCTACAAGTGGTACTGTGTGTCTCTCTCATGCACTATGTCGATGTGTTCAAAAGGCAGCCAAAGTGTTCTCCATCCTTTAAGTTCTGTAGTAAAAGGCTTTACTGGCTTTTATAGGAAATGCCTCCTTCTCCAAGTCCGGTAATGTTGCTTTTTTTCCAGCAGTAGTTTTTAAGAGGAAGGTGCAATGCTATGTGACCTGTGAATTCAACTATGGGAACTGAACAGGAACTTCTGCAAACAATTCCCCAGCAGAATTGCAAAGGCAGTGTGACTGCATCGTACTCCTTTCATTTTGCCTTTTAAATGCCTGGGAAATATCTGGTGCTGGAACTTTTTTAACATGGGGAAATGTAGATTATTATTTGCTCAAGCTACTGATCCTAGAGGTTGTTATGGTCTGTGATGAGGATGTGCTCCACCACTAAGAAAAAATAATTAACCACCTGAGATGACATTGTTCGATTAAAGTGCAGGATTAATCTAATTTACATAGGTAATGTCACAGAATTAATAAAAGCCTCACACTTGTTTTCATCACTAGTGTATGAAGTCAGGAACCGAGGAGCGGGCAGGGATTCCCCGACTGCCACTCGGCTGAGGGCTGGGGCTTCTGCTGGGATTTTTGGCTGGCACTTCTGAGCGTGGTAAAATGGATCCGCATCGGCACATATCTGTGAGATGAGCAAAGGCTGGAGTGATCGATCTGCACAGAGAGCTTTGTAGCCAGGGCTGTCCACAATTCAAAACCTGCCAGAGACAACAGTGTTTGCCTTTGATTCAAATGGGAGGGGAGCAGGATCCGGTCCCCAGGCTGCTAAGTCACAGTTAGCACTTTCTTATTGCCCTTCAGGGCGGTCCCCCCTGACTCAATGCCAGGTTTCCTTTGACAGCATCTTAGAAAAGAGTTCTTCAATGAAATTCAGAGATAAGGAAACTGTTCCACTGACACAGCTGATTTCTTTAATTAATGCTTGTGTTTTTATGGGCCACCTAAATCACACAGCTGGTTTCTGTGCTAAGCTGGTCTGTGGTTGCAACTGGATCTGCAGTTCATTTAAACAAGAATTAAATTTAGGTAAATATTTGAGCTTTAAGATCTTTGGAGAGATTTCCCATTTCTTCAAGATAATAACTAGTGGACCTAATCCTGAAATCTCAGCTATGCTTTCAGCAGAAACTCTAGCAAGTTAAGACTAGTAGTTTTGTTACCCCTTTTTCTTAAGCTTTTTTTTTTTTTTTAATTTTTTAAAAATTTAAAAGGAATTTTTTTTTTTATCTATTTACCACTTTTGTTACAACTAATAACAGAGTCCTGAACTAGTCATGTCAAACCCTCCTGCTCTGAGTATCCTCTCACACACCTGGCAGTCACTGAGATAAGGGGAGGGCTGTGTGTGGAGTCACAGGGGAGTGCATTAAACTCTGCACCGCTTTAATTGTCTTAAAGAATTTTAAAAGTCATTGAAAATTCAAAGTCTGCAGTGTTTTCTTTTTTGTTTGTTTGTTTATTTTCTAACACTTTTGCTGTTGCTTAGAATCTGGACAAGCTTATAACTATATATTGATTTTTCTTTTCTTAAAAAATCTTTCTTAAACTGAGCTATTTCATTCTTAAAGTGATGTGGCAGCAAGTGATAATACTGGCACACTGGCTGTGCAGTGGGCCCTTTTTAAGTATGGTGATAGTTCATGGAGTTACTACACCTGTGATTTCTTTATTACCTAATTAGACCAGCAAAAACGAAGCCATTGTTGTGACACCAAGATAAATGTTTTTATCCATGCGATAGTATTTCACCAGGGCTTTCTTTTGGCTTTTTTAAACAACAACGTTTACCTGGAAAGGTGCCTATTTTTATTTTACTGCACTATTTCCCATTAATCATTTAAGCCAGGGAAATATAACTTTGAGAAATAGTTCACGATCTTACAATGGGATTTCTCTTAATTCTACATAAATACCATAGGGAGTGATTAACACACAGTGGTTTCCTCTGGTAACAACCAACATATCCCACGAGTTTTTCACAGTGTCTTTCAAGTTAATATGCAACGATAGGGTTTGGAGATAAATGTGCATTGCTTCTGGAGATTAAGTTAACGCACCTACATTTGATCCTAACTGTAGGTGCAGCTGTATGGTTTTTTTCACTGAAGTATTTATTTAATTATTTATTCCTCTACACATTCAGTTCTCAGGTCAAGGATGATAATACCAACTGCAATTGCAGTTGTTTTATTCTGCCAATGCCTTCATTTCCCCAAGGACTGATCTATCAAGCACACACAGGCTTGCTTTTTCTATCTTCCTTTTTTTTTTTTTTTTTTTTGAATGTGATTGCTAGCAAAAGAAACCTTTAGCACAGTGCCAGGTTCTCATTTTATGTACCCCGTGTACATCTTGAGAACCAAAATAGGTAGGGGTGCAACTGCAATGAAGATAAAGAGGAGTTGCTGCCTTTGGATGTAGACACTTAGGCAAGTGGAGAAAAAGGGGTTAGTGAAATCACCCAGGGGTCTGTGAGGCAAAATTCAATCTGATGTATGAGAGCATGCTGTTATTTAGGCACGTTCAGTTGTCAGTGACAGCAGTGAGCAATCTGCTGTAACCAGCTCTCTCTGTTAGAAGGATGTGTCTATGAAACTTTTGTTCTGAGTTCCCGCCTAGCCAGAATCTGTCCTAATGTTTAGAAACTACCAAGAGAAACTCTGAATATGACGCTTTTCTGCTTTACTCTCTTGAAAAAGAATTATGACTGGGGCAGAAGAGGGTGTCCTGGTTCACTGGGAGGACTTATAGAAGAGTCTGGAAATTTAGATGTTTTCTTGTTTGAATTCTGACTCTGGTAGCTGCAGCTTGGAAGCGTATATAAAACAAAAATAAGCCCAGTGGCTAGTGTTATCCTCAGAAACTCTGCTGGCCTCTCTGAGGCCTTGTAGGTCTCAAGGGTACAAATGGCATGAGGATTAAGCTATCCTGTCATCCTTGGTGTGCTCCTTCTCTGTCTTCCTAGAGACACACTGGTGCAACCAAACAGAAAATCCAGCTTTGCTCCTGCCCATTTTGTTTTTCTAGTGCCTCTCAGGAGCAGTAAATTCATATTAAAACCCATAAATAACAGGCATTGAAGTTCCATTGTAATTTCCCTTATTTGCAGTATTTTATCTACAGGTTTATTGCTTGCAGTGATCAATCACAACACACTGAACGTGGTGTAATGTTACTCAGCCAAGAATGCAGCTGGCCTACCATGGGGTAAAGAAGCTGCATAGAGATTAATCTTTCTTGAGATTTCCACACTGAAGTAGGTGGTGGTGTTTCTGTTCCAGCTCAGCCTCCCTGCTACTTTGTCCTTCCCTCTGCCTCAGCTCCCACTTGATTTAGAAGCCAAACGCAGTCCATATTTTGTGTACTACCCATCAGCTGTCTACTACCTCAGCTGAAACACAGGGGCTCCAGAGCTGCAAGCAGGGGAGCTATGAGGGGAGATATGAGGAAATATCCAGTAGGATCACAGTGTTGCCCACTTTATCTAAAGGGACACCGAACCTTTATCCTTATTTATGGCATAGAGGGGCTGAGTCTACCCCTGGCATTTTGGGAAGTGGTAAGGGAGCTGAAAATCCCATGAGAAATATGTGGGGCCAGGCTGTGTCTCAGAATGGCTTTGGGATTCATGTAGTAGTCTGTGCTGCTGGTCAGTATTTAGCTATGGGAAAGAAAAATTGAAAACTTGTGGTGAAACTAACTTTCATAATTTTGAAGGTTCAACATCTTGAATCTTTATGCAGTAATCACTCCTGCATCACTCTGTCTTGGGTGGAGCAGCTCCTCTGCTTCCTCCTGCTCACAAGGAGAAAGGAACACTTCCAAGTTCTTTTTTTCAATCCCTCCTCTGGGTCTTGACTGTTCACAGGATAGTCTATGCCCACTCTTTCTGAATCTTTTCACTGCTTTCCTGAATGGTAAGAGAGAAGAAACTGAGGGGACTGTTGTAGTTTTACTGCTACCCACTCAGCTGTCGTTCACTAGCACCCTGAACAGTGACTGAGGCTTCAGAGGTGGCCGTGCAGTCAGGACAGAAGCACTGTAGTTGTTCATAGCCGAGAGTTTACTTTTGTTTTGTAATCAAGTCTGGAAGTGCAACGTCTTTCTAAAGATCACAACCTAAAAAGTTTTGAAGAGGTTGATGGCCTGAGATGATGAGGAAAGTTCTCCTCTACATTGTGCAATGTGTCTTTCAACTGCTAGAAGATAATAGCATGCTCCTTTGCACCAAGTGTCACTCCTGTGCATCCCACTGGTTCTATTTCTTGGCAGAACCTTGGCTAACTTAGTATTTGTCTAACTGTCTATATAAAGGGGAAGGCAGTAACAAGTCATACACAAGTATACCTCTGGTTTGTACAGAACTTCTAATAGGTTGCAGCATCTTTAATGCAGCTGACAAAGGCAGAGCAAGATTCAAAAGCTAGAAGTTGAAGCTGGAACATTTTGGACTAGAAAAATAAGATGCTCAGTTTTTACAGAAAAAAATGTTATCTACTGGAATAGTCTCTGAGAGAAGTGCTATAGTTTCTCTGGCTCTTATAGTTCTTTATTAGAACAAGGTGGGAATAGGATTCCTCTGACTAAACATTGGCTTCTTCAATGGAGACATCTATATCTAATACTGTCAGCCTTGGCTCTCTTTACAATCATTTTAGTTGATGGAATCTGGGGCATGATTCATCCCAACTTCATGTAGATGTACAAAATGGACCAGAGGAACTGCACTCTTAAGTGCCAATTTCCTTTCATTGACTTAAAGAAATAGGGAGTACTGGCTGAGCCATAAACATCTACACTGCAGATACCTATGGCTTGAGTCCGTTGCTTAAACGTAGCCATAGATATTCCAGAGCATCTCAGATGACACTAAATACCCCACTAGACCTTTGCTGTTATGCAGGACAAATACTGCTCTGCACATCTTTCCAGGGATTGCCAACCATCTGCAGTGGGATGTGGGGATATACAAGCTGCGTGGTTAGGGCTTTTCTCTGGCCAGGTCCCAGCACACACGTGCAGAAGCAGGTTGGGTCTCCCAGTGCTGCAGTTGAGCTGTAGCAAGAGAGGAGCTGCACTTCAGTCAGATGCCATCTTGCTGCAAAAATTACTTGGTCCATGGTTTGCATGTATACAGAGCTGCCCCAGAACATTATAATGCACCTCTAGCTATAAAAGGACTTAATCTAAGTGGTTTTATGTCATCACAAACTCAATGAATGCATTTATCTTCTAGGTCTGTGTGTTTGCATGTGTGTTGTCTGTACTTTGTTGTACTAAGCAATGACTCACGTGAGATTAACAAGCAAACCCTATTTATTAGATTGTTTTATGTCCTGTAAATCCTGTGTAATCCACTAATGCATAATGCTGTCACTTAGGAAGCCGGGTATTCCTTCCCAATGGAGCATCACATTTAGCAGATTCCCATGGTTCATTTTAGAAAGGCTTCAGTTGGGAATAAATTTTTAAAAATGAAATTAATCTACAGAATAAATATAAACCATTAGGGCCCAAGTGCTGACAATACATCAGTAATCGGGTCCCAGATGTAGCATGCGTATACATGTAGATGTTGTAGACTTGCTACCATCCTAAGGAAATATTATTACTGTAGAAAGGAAAGCTTGCATTTGCCATGTCCTCATCGCCCTTGAAGTGGATTATTAAGGTTATGATAAAATTCTGCTTTTGCAGTGACTGTTTTTGTGGTGGTATCAATAAAATCCTGGGAATTTGTGGAGCACCTTCATTGTAATTCTTATTCTGTGCATTGGGAAGAAAAGTGTGTCTTGCAGGTAGTTTCCAAGCACAAAACTTTTGCTGTGAGATCAGTATGTCCAATGATATCCTCTCCATCACTACCAGATTAAAGGCTGGGAACAGCAACAGTGGAATCACCAGTGGTATTTTGACTAGGGGAGAGAATTACTGTTTGTGCAGCTGAGTCTGAGTTCAACCCTGAATCATACAAAGAAAGGTATGTACAGTTTGTACATACCAATCTGAACGCTTACAAAGCACAAGGTAGGAGAACTGAAAACTTACTGAATGGCCAGCAACCAGGCCAGGATTTTGTTTGTAATAAGAGCCTTTTTGATGGTGTGTCTCGATATTTATTGTCTTTATTATAAAATATAAACTATTTCCACCATCTCATCCCAAATGACTCTAGAGATTACCCTGAGATGCACCCATAAGCCCAGCCAAAGAACACGTGAGACAACTGACCACTCAAAACAGTGGGATTCGGTGTACTAGTGGCTGTTATGTGCCCAAGTGAAGCACTGGACAGTAAGCAGACTGCTGAACCCTGTGAAAAATCACTCTCAAGTTACTGAAAATACTGGCCAGAAGATTTCATCAGCTCAGGTGTGTGTGGAGATGGTTAGACTTGGCAGGAATTCCAGTCACACATTAGATGGCCTCATTCTGTAGTCATTATTCAGCACTTACTCAAGCAAAACTTTTGCTGAACTTAATGGGTTTACTACCTCTGCTGAGCTGAATAAGGAATTTGTCTAAAACTCAGGTGCCTGAAACTCAGACCTGAATCTCAACACAAAATCCCACCACGTGCTGTGTCACTAAGGATTTTCAATTATTATCTTTTTAAGATGGCAAACAGAAATGTACTGGAGATAAATAAATAAAAAACGACAAAGGTAAGGGACATGATGAAGTAAAGTATAAAGGAAGAGTAAGGTGGTTATCCCAGAGAATGCTGCAGGTTGAGGAAAGCACTCTGAAGTTTTTACTTTATCCCATTTTATGCATTGTCCCCCATAAAGACCCTCAAAAGCTCCATCAGATGCTTCACAGAGAATGCTGTGTGCCTGCACTTTTGTTTGCATTTTCACTGGTAATGATGAACTGGGAAACATGCTGGAAATGAAACATTTTTATTTGTTTATGATTTAGGACTGATGTTATTAAAACCATGGAGAAAAATTGGAATGATAGCTTGGCATAGTTTCTGTAAATACTGAGTATTTCTTCTGTGGTATACGATATAACCAAAACAACCTAGAAATAAGTTTGTATTGCTCTTTTCTTGTGTCTAATTATGAGGATGTGAAAAATATGTTCATATGAATGCCTTCTCATGCTGCTGTGAGGGGGCTGAAAGTACCTTTTATGAAGATCTCGTTTGTAAAGCAAATTATTGTAATGCAGGAATATTATTATTCATGAGCTCTGACTTTATTGACTCCATTAAAAAACAGATCTATGGTCCACATGAAGGATATATGAATTGCTGTGGGAAGAGCAGAAATTAATTGTACTTCATATCAGTATGATAGTACCTTTCCTGATCTTGCTATTTGAGAGTTTGTTGTTACCGTTTCTTTTCAGGAAAGGAAAGCTTATGCTATGGTCCCTGATGCTTTTATATTATTCTCCATTAGTTTTGTTTTATTAGCATTAATAATGAACATTTATATTTATAATTTGTCAAAAACTTTGTTAAGGAAGATACTATTAATTTGGATTTGGACATTCCTGGAGGAATCAAAATCTATCAAAACTACATCAAATTTAAAAATAAAAGTTAGTTACTTCTTCTTTTGGTTCTTTGGCTTTTATGGATAGGCTTTCATAATACGAAGAGAGCATCTCCACAACTTACTTATTCATTTTCTAACAGAACTGGGGTTCCACTGGAGAAAGGAGGCTATTGGTAATATCTAAGGGCAACCAAATAAATTAAAACTGTATGTATGCAATAGCAATTAAAGCAAAACTCACATACTCCAGAGGCATGCTCCTTGTTATGTTCCCTGTTCAGCAGAGTACTTAATCACCTGTTTAACATTAATGGTAAACATGCATATGCTTAAATGTTTCTGCTGACTGGGGAGTTATGAGAAGTCTGCCTTGCACACACAATAGTTAAACAGCCTGTTTTCCATCTGTGTGCAAGACTAGAGCACGGTGCTAGCTGAGCATTTTCCAGGTTAATTAGATTGGCATAACAAGATCCCCAGTGGACTCTGTGCAGTCATCAGCTCTTCTGCACTCTCCAGTTATCAGGAGGTCTGCTGGAAGTAGTGTATCTTTTGCTAGTAACTGAAACAGAATATTGCACTGTATTTCACCAGCGTGTTCAAATGGAAACAGAATTGAATGGATTGTGAGTACACCATAAATATCAATTTGGCTCCATATTGCTAGCGTGAATGTGGTACATCCTTCAAACGCACAGTGTCTACCAAGGACTATTTATTCTATGGAGCTACCAGTAATGGCTGTGCTTTCATGAATTATGCATGTATTTGTCCCTAAACTTCACCTAACCATGATTTGGAGTGTTTAAATTTGATGCTGGCTGTAAGTACAAATTGCAGATATTTTTCATAAAATGTAATGTCTTTTCAGGTTTCTCTGCAGTACTAGTAAGAGTCCGTCATGCCTGCATTAGCAACAACAACAACAAAAAAAGAATCAAAACATTTCTAATTCAGTATAGGGAAAAAAAAAAATAATCTTGATGCTCCAAAGCCTTGCAAGAAACGGCAAAATTATGTGAAGTCAAGGGTACTCTGTTAATCTTTTCACTAAAGCTAGTGAAACAGGATGTAATCCCATTGTGGATATAAGGCAGTTATTATTTATGAAATGAAGAAAAGAAAATGACCCCACCATATGCCTAGAAGCAGCTTGCCACAGTGTAGCAGTGAGAATCATATTAGCTCTTGAGGCCTCTTGATGGGTTAAAATGAGGGAGAAAAAACACATGCTTTTAGGGAGAGATTAAATACACGAGAAGGAATGTGACCATGTTAGCTGAACTCAGTGGCACAAAATTTGCCATTCCAGTATTTTCAGGGAGTGGCTGCTTTGGTTTCCTCTGAAGAGTCCCCGTTTTCTGTGTTTATACAGTTCTATCTGTACATTTGAATATCTGTTTTCTGGAGATTTCTCTAGAATTATCTTGTTGTTGTTTCTTAACCTATCCCCTTAAGTTTTTAAGGAGTTATATCATCATGAAGCATTGCATATTAACAGTGACACGATGGAAAACACTGAGATAAAACGGGTTAATCCGCAAAATGGTGACAAATGGTGGTAGTGCTATCCTGAGCTCTGTGTTTCCTGCTATATTGAAGAGGACACATCATGAATAGATGCAACTAAAGAAAGGCAGAACAATGAAAAGACCGGAAGGCTTTGGGCAATTTGCATTTGGGTATGGGGAAGCTTTCAATCTTCAGTCACAGTTTGAATCTATCCTAAATTGATAGTTATTGATGCTTGCTAACGTCCATTGCCTGCTTGCTAATCTTGGTGTGCTGTAAGAGAAAGAAAGCCCAAGCTGCATGAGGAATTACTGTGAACCAGCTTGTGACCACACTGCTCAGGTGCTCTCTGGAGGTGACTGATAGAGCCCGCATTGCACATCACGTAGCAGGAACCCCACTTGTGCCCAAGTGGCCCTGGTGGTCTTGTTACTGGAATTAAAATAGTTTGTGTGTGGGTGTTTTATTTATTTATTTTTGTTTTTATTTCTTTTTCAGCTCAAAAATACCAGAGGGTGGAATTCACTCCTTCTGAATGATGTTTTTGTTGTTCAATGTAGATGTGTGTATGTTGCATACAGGGGTTGAAAGTGTAAGGCCAGCTGATATAGGGTTGGGGGATGAGATGGGGCCTAAAAGACCTTTGTCTCTGTGGGGCAGGCTCTGGAGTGGACTCTTTGTACACTGTGCCTTTTGTAGGGAGCTAGCAGCATTGCTTGGAAAGCAGCTTGAAGGTAAAGTGCCATGTACGAAACACAGACGCTCAAGTCACTGTTCCTGGAGTGAAATAAAGAGCGAGCTAAATTTGTAGTCAGGACACATGCAGTCTCCACTTATGGGCAGAGTCCATATGTCAAAGAATGCTGCAGTTGGTGAATTCATGCGCAGGCACATCAAGAACTTGCAATACATATGAAATGTTGGATTGGAGGATATTGAGCCTAGTTCCCAGCTATCTGAAGCAATAACAGCATAGCAGTTTTGTCATTGGTGTATGCAGGAGAATTTTTTGCTTGAGGCTAATAGAGTCCATCGGATCACAGAAGCTGAGCCCAATAAACGCTTTTATTGTCTGAAAAGTGAATGCAATTATTTCTCTTGTGCCTTGTAAAATTGTCAGACTGGTACATCCAATGTGCTAGTTTCTATTTTGTCCTTTCTCCTTTTGAAGATTCTCATAGGAAGACACTTTTCATCTCATGTAACTAAACATACAGAGTTTCATAACAGAAATATTAAGATTGGTATTAATGAAATACAAATTGTCTTGGCCAGGCCACTTCAACACACAGGTTTGGTGCACAGGGCAGTGTGATGAATGAACTCTATGGGAGAATGAGAGTGGGATGAGGTGTTTATTAGCAAAATCTGAGCATGTTGGCTTTACAATTTTCTTCCATAAGTTCTTGCCCTGGGGCTTGTGGCACTAATTTCCTGTGTATTTAGGAGTTCATGGAACCATAGAATGGCTCATGTTGGAAGGGACCCTAAATATCACTCCGTTCCAACCTGCGTGTCATGGGCAGAGATGCCACCCACTAGGTGAGGTTGCTCAGGGCCTTGTTCAACCTAGCCTCAAGCACCTCCAGGGATTGGACATTCACAGCTTCTCTGGGAAACCTGTGGCAATGCTTCATCACCCTCTAAGTGAAGAATTTCCTCTTAACATCTCATCTAAATTTCCCCTTATTAGTTTTAAACCATTTCTTCTTGTCCTGTCATTTTCTGCTCAAGAGAAAAATTGCTCTCCATCTTTTCTGTAAGTCCCCTTTAAGTACTGAAAGGCTGCAATGAAGTTTCCCCAGAGCCTTCTCTTCTTCAGGTTGAACATCCACATCTCTCTCAGCCTTTCTTCATAGGAAAACATCTTCATAGGATTTGACGTCTTTCATTCTCTGCATGTTACCAACAAGGCTCTGTATGTTGGGGTAGGCTGCACTTGATTTGAGGATGAAGGAACGTCAAGTGTACTGACCTCTCCAGCTATGTGACGGCAACCAAGCCTGTGAAAGACATGTCTGGAAAAGATGGTAGCAGGGGCACTGCAGACTGTCAGAGTCTAGTCATGGAGTGTCTTATAATAATAAAGCTTCATACATTTGTGGATGTCTAAGTCTATTACACCCACAGCATTACCTTTATCCATCAAATCGAATCTCATCAAGAAATGAAATCAGGTTTATTTGACAAGACCCATTTTCCATAAACCCATATAGGCTAACATTAATTATACTCCTATCCTTTAGTTCTTAATTAATTGACTCCCATGTCAGCTTTACTACTTTTCCATTCTCAGACGGAGTCCCTCTGAAGGGACACCAGCAAACTATCAGTTCCTTGGTTAAATAGGGCATAAGTTTTGAAGAGTCTGGTTGTAAATTCTCTAAGTCATGAGAGTAAAGTCAGCAAGGGTGATGAGAAAATGCAGGGAGTTTCTTTGTGATACGAGGTAAGACAAAGCGCTGTCAGCAAGAACGTCCATTTAGGATCCTATGATGTCAGTGAAATGATGAAGTGTGTGTGTCCATGACAGGACAGGAGAGCATGAGGCAGAGCAAATTGATGTTAGTGAAGGTCCTAAGGTGGTGGTATTGTTTGTTATAAATTTTGTTTGCAAGCTGTAGGAATGTATGCTGAAGGTGTGAGGAGAGGCAAAAATGATATTGATGATTCAGTAGAGAAACAACTTTATGATGAGATGAAAGGCACTAACAATTCTCAGCTATAACGAGGACAGACTGAGGTGAGAAGCAAAAGAATACTGATGTGTGTGCTGTGCTGGAGTAGAAGGATGTGTTGTACAATCTAACTGAAAAGCCTACGCCACATTGCTATGGTGTGGAGCAACTTAAGAAGTTGTTAATGCAAATGTGTCCTGCCATGGGGAGAAAAGCAAGTCTAGAGATTTGACTATAAACGAGAGGAAGGACTAACCTATGGTAATGAAATGCAAAGTGTCTCATCAAAATTCAGCATGTTAATCTGAATAGTAAATCTTTTATATGAACATGTCACTAGAGCCCCATAGTCTACAAGGTTTTCTTCTTTCAGTATATGTTGCCATTGATGTCCATTTTGATTGCAGAGTGTGGTAACATTTCACTGTTGCCACTTTGTTTGCCTGCCAGGGCTGCTTGAAATCAAACAGCTTTAAAGATTTCCAGCTACTGGAGGCTACAGTGTGTGTAAGACAACTGTGATGTGTTGAAATGGAAAGAGTAGGGCCTTTGCCTGTGATTGAGAGAGTGTGATATTTAACCAGTGGGCACTCCATTTGATCTAGTCATATACAAATGAAAATTAAAAGCAAAACTGTATTTAAGTGCCAAAGGGGGTAGTGCTCCCAGGAAACCATGCCGACCAGTGGCCGTTGTGGTGTCCTCAGCTTCACAGAGATTTTAACGTGTCATGCTTTCTGAGAAGAAACACTGTCCAGCAGTGAAGACATCAGGCTTGGCATGAAGAAAAAGTGAATTTGGGGGGAATACAACCCTGATTTATTGTGTGACCTTGGGTAAATCTCTCATTGTGGCTTTGTCATTGGGGAGCAGCTGTATCACCTCCAGCTGAGGTTGCTGCAGCCTGTTTGGAGCTTCCCACTGGTCTTTTCCTCCATTCCCCAGGTGTGAAATAGAGACAATAATTTCTTCCTTTGCCTTTGTATGTTTTGACTAGTATTGTAAGTTCCCATAATATTCATGTGTATTATTACAATACATAAACTGAAGTCTTACTCTTCTAAGTTGGAGTATTGTTTGTACTTAAGATTGTATTAAATGTCATGGATCTACTGAAGGTATGTTTTGCAGTAGGAGAGAATAGGGACATGTAAGTCTCTACAGTTGAGCTACACTGTAGAGCAGCTTTATTCTATAGTACAAAGAAAACAAGATAGTTTCTTCCATTCCTGTCTGTGTTTTTGTCTGAATCAAGCTTTTATAATGAATCTAAGCAGCATTTGTTACTATAGGTGCACTGTAATTTTTTTTTTATTATTATTTTTTTTTTTTTCCAGTGGTATTCTATGTATTGATAAATAGATATTTCAATTGATGAGAAAATTCTGACTGACAGCGGAATGTAGTAAAAAAAATGAGATCAAGTATTTCTTTATTTTTAAGCTTTCTGCATTTGTGCCATTAATCTCATAAAAGAATTGCATGATTTTGATAATACTTTGTCTAGAAAAAGAGGAATTAAACCGATCTGCCAAAGTCAAACACATGGAAAAAGAAAACAAACAAACAAAAACTTTAGCATATAATATTTGATTGTTGTTTGCTTTTATGTAATATAAATATGTAGAAAATTAATTTCAGTTTTAATAAGATGAGGCAATTTGATTGATGGGAACTGATTTTTTTTTTTTTTTTTACCGGGAAGTTTCAATGGTCCTTGTTTTCATCTTGCTTGGGAAGAAAAACAAATATTGTAATATATTTTTCTGCTAAATTGAGATTTCCTTTCCTCATCTTAGTTTTACTTTTTAACAAATAACATTCCCAACAGTCTAAAACCTACCAATACCATCAGAAGTATGCTGTAAATTGGACTGATTGAAGAAAGCATACTCAGACGCTAACTGTTAGTGCTTAATTCATCCTTTGCTGTTGTAGCCATCATGTTATGCAAAACCACACTCTTCATATACAACTCCTTTAATATCCAGCATGGTATTTCAAGTATGAATTGACCTCTGTTTGCATAAATAAATAGTGGTATTGGATCTGGAACTGTCTACAGGATAGAAACATTCTATATTGAAGAGCATTTTGTTTCTCTGTCGTCAGAAAAAAAAAAAGATATCTGCTGTCTGAGTATGCAATGGGTATGTGTAGCTTGCTTTGTCTTGATACCCTGTTGGATATGAGATAATTCCAGAGGAGTATTTACAGCTTTCTCAGTAATGAAGCAATAGTTCCTTTGCAGCTGTGAATATCCATGTAAAAATGTACTTTCAAAGTCATTCATTATTTAGAGTGCAGTAACAAGCACTGAGGGCTTCCTTAAAGTCCTTGGCATACACTATGGGATGATTTCAAGCAGACTGTTGTAGAACTTCCATATGGACAAAATTTTAAAACATGCCTAGCTGAATGTGGCATCCAAATCCCACACCGGACATTGAAATTCACTCCAGTTTTGGTGCCACCCATTTAGATCTTGATTCTCCATGCACCTCATGCAGTTGTGTCATTCAAGAGGAACACAAAGATGAAAATGATGCCCAGGGAGAAACTGCAGCACATATAGACACTATTCATCCTATTTTCCTGTAGTCAGCCACTGACAGTGAATCTGGGTCAGGCAGCTGCTCTGAGTGCCACATTCCCATGACTAGTCTAATATCATCCCCAACCTGCTTGCGTGAAAATATCAGAGCTGCTGTCACACTCGACCGCATTTAAACTTGCCCTTGATCACAGTCCCACCTCTGTTCCTTTGTTCTAAGTACAGGGTATTCTGCTCTTGTTAGCTTTGCCAAATTTGCTGAGATTCGTATGTTGACTTTAGACAAACAGCTCCCAGGGAAATGTTATCACTTAAGGTAATCCTTATTACATAGCAGGTTTACATAGCTGGCGGAGCGTGGGGTGTGTTCTCAGGAGGGTGACTTTGTGGTGAGAGGTCCAGTGTCCCAGGGTAGCTGGCAGCCATCAACAAGAACGGTCCCAACTGACTCAGAAAAGAGCCATGCTCAGAAGCTGGCCCAGAGTGTTTTTTGTTTTGTTTTGTTTTCCCAAAAATAGAGACCTCAGAGTTTACAATGTATGCCATATGAGATTTTTAGGAGGTAACAAAGGAAAAACAAGCTGAAGCATAGCGTTCAATGAGTTCTTTGGAGCTAATTTGGAGAGGACTATTCATTTAAATAGTTGCTCAGTGTTGTTACTTCTTGTATGGACTGCATGCTTCTGTATTGTTGTCTAAAATAACTGTGTGAAAGCATCAATAGCAAAGTTAGCTGTGGTCCCAACCTGGCTGATTTTCTTCCTGCATGGAAGATGTAGCTTTCACCTTCTCCTTCCTTCAGGCCTTTCCTGTGACTGCAGGCATACTATGGGATGAAAATCATCTGCTCCTCGTGGTTTGTCTCCCTCTACCTTTGCAGTGTTATGGCATATATCTAGGTCATAATGTTACTCTTCTGTGATGAGCAGGAGAGGCAGACAGTCTTTTAGCTTTCCCAGTAGAGAATTCAGATGTTACACTGAGGCGTTCCTACTTCCTACTCTTTTTTCACTCAGCAATGTTGCAAGGAGTGTTTCATTATATATTGTTGTAAAACATAACTGATAAATATTGAATCCAAGGCACTAAATTTAGCAGCTAGTGAGATAGTTTCATATTTCTGTAGACAAAAGCTATCATGGAGTTTGGGTGCCAAGTTCTATTCCAAATTATGTGCTAAGGCTTTTTTAAAGAAAAAAGCAATATTTCATCACAAAGCTGCAGTGCATAAGGACCATGTCATGCTAGCTGTGCTAACTGCAGTCTTTTGTGTAATGGCAAAAATTCAGGGCTATTAGCAAACTGATCCAGGCAGAGAGAGGGATGGTTTTGATGCAAAGGAACTGTTTCCTTTCCACCTTGGCTGTTCCAGCGCTGCACAGCAGAGACTTGTGGAGATGCAAGTAGGATGGAGTGATCCTGTAAATGACCCTGATTATCACTCTCATAAATGACTTTGCGTTTTCTAACCAAATGACCAATGAAGCAAGAGACATTAAACAAGATTTTTAATTATAACAAATGGAATCTGTGCTCTCTAATCAGATTGCTGTATAGGTGGCTATTATTCATTGCTAAAAGTTAAAGCAATTAAGCTTCAAGCAGTCATTGGGCAGCTTATACCAAAGAATTACTTCATTTGAGGGTTTGGGTGTTGGTTGTGGTTTTTTGTTTGTTTGGTACTAATTCTGGTGCCAAAATAGCAGCTGTAGGTGTTACTGTTACAGACTTGCAAATGTGAACAAACTTAATATTTGGATCCCATTTTATGAGACAGTACAGGGAGTAGAACATAACTTAGAGTTTTCTTTCTCTCTCTTTCTCTCTCTTT
>NC_048894.1:7742632-7787065 GCF_011077185.1 Oxyura jamaicensis
TTACTTTTTAACCTGCATAACAGCTGTCTGCTTGCCTGTCAGCCAAGCATGGAGGGGTATCAGTTTCAGCTGTTTTGGAGACTAGGGTGTTCTGGGGCAACACCAAGAGTATACATGATATCTGAGTTCCGAATGCAGTTTGTTGCTGATGCAGCATGATGATGTTTTCAAGAATAAGGTGCACACTTCTTCTTTGTAACATATTTGTGCCAAGGATTTGCACTGATATAGCTACTCTGGTGAATATATATATATATATATATATATATAATCTATTGCAGGAAACTCTAATTGACCTCACTGTATCTGTGTTTACCCATTTATTAAGTGGGCAACTTAACATTTGTCTATCATGTTGGAGTGCTGTAAGGCTTGCTCAAGAGCTGTTTTTAAAACATTTGGAGATCCTTAGATGATAGACACTATAGAAAATCACTGATTCAGTGCCCTATTTTATTGCTCTCTTTTACCATATTAAGTCCAGCTCAGCAGTTAAAGGAAAATATCAGCACGCTGCTGTTACACAAAAACAGG
Source organism: Oxyura jamaicensis (assembly GCF_011077185.1). NCBI lineage: Eukaryota > Metazoa > Chordata > Aves > Anseriformes > Anatidae > Oxyura > Oxyura jamaicensis. The sequence goes on from NC_048894.1 coordinate 7,743,167, forward strand.
TTTGCTCATTGTTTTTATTGAGAAATGATGTTTGTATTCCCCATGCATGTACACAGAATACCTTTAGAAATTAGAGCAAAACCACCTAATTCCAAGAAGATTTAACTCACAGCAGGTCACACTAGGCAGGTGCTTCCAAATCCAGGACAAATGATGCCAGAACTCCTCAGCCAGTGTTAACAGCAGAAGTGAGAAATCAGACCAAGTCTGTAGTTGGATTGCTCTTCTCTTACGGCGTGGTCATCTGGAAGCAGAAGCAACTGTTTACTTAAGGGAGTTTTGAGCAATGATCAGAGCGTTCCTCTAAAAGGATAGAAGTTGCTGCTTAGTCAGATGTTTTCCAAAGCTTTCATGGGATTTGAATGCCTGGTTCTTGGGAAATAGGATAATCCTCTGAGTGGCCTGGAGGAGCCCAGCCTGAATGTCACGCTATCAGAAAGGCATGTGTGTTGGTACCCTACTGTTTAGATGTCGATGTAAAGGCATCTCTTTGGACCTCGTTGCGCCTCTCAGCACTCAGTGATTCATTTGAAACTAAGTAGTGATCGTAATAGAAGCCTGTGTGCAAAGTACTGCACAGAGGCTTGCTCCAGAGGTACCAGGATAATGGTGTCTTCTTAAAATGTGGCCAGGATTAGCCATTCAGGAGCCAGACTGAAAACATGTTACTAATACTTGCTGCCTTTCCCCATACTGGTGTGTTACAGAGCTGGGCAACATTTATACCCACAGCCACCTACTTATTTCTGTTCAGACACTGTCAGAGCTCATCTGTCTGGGGGTGCTCATTAAGGTCTATCTGAATTAATTAAATAGTTGTCAGTTGTCTATTTACACCACACTGAACTCTCATTCAGAATTAAGTAGCCTTCATTTCCTTTTATTTATTTTACTTGTGAAGTGGATTAAGCTAAATTAAATTAGAGCTATTTTAATTCCATGTGGGACTATCCTCCCAGGAATTTAATGTGGCATAACTCATCCATCTGCAAAGTAAATTTATATATATCTTTCCTGAGAATCTCCATATAAATAGATCTTTAGGCCATATCAAGAAAACTGTTTGCTGTTAGGCAATGCACTTGGGAAGTGTGTAAAGTTATACTTCAAGGGCACCAAGTGCACACCTGGGCAATTGGTGTGGAACGGTAATGGAGTATACATTTACATCCTGGATTAATTTGTAGTACTCTACCCCCTTTATAGACGAAATAGGTTCCGTTGATGTCTCTAAAAATTTTCCTGGGAACTTATGACCTTAGATTCTGTTTAGAAACAAGATAATCACAGATTCATAAAGCAAAGTTGGGATCTGAGACCTGATTCAGGAGGGAACACCATGAAAATGCTTAGCTTTAAATACAGAGATAGTTTGATTGACTGGTTAAGAATTGTTCTGAATCAGAGCCAAAATGCTCTGGCTTTTTTGACATTTATATGGCCTCAGGATATGGATGTTCAGAGAAAACTTCAATGACAGTCTTCCTTAATAATTCAGAAGTCCCGATTTTTCTTCAGAATTAATATCAGTCGGGATGATACAATCATTCTGTTCACTTGAGGCCAGACTATATGAGGACCTGTTTGCAGAAAGTAGCTTACTGATTACAGCTTTCTAACAGGCAGCGGGAGCATTGGGCTGTAACCCCTTCTTTTAATTAAAGTTGTTTGTCACTTATTAAGGATATTTATAAACTTTATTATTATTATTTTTTAATTATTTATTTAGTTTACCGGGAAAAACAATGTCATGCTTTGCAGCAACTTTAATATTGCTAGATTTTTATATGTGCGGCTCTTGCTACAGGAGGTTTCTTTTCATCATTAGGTGGAGACATTAATAGAAACACTATTGTGAAGTAACACAGAACTGTTGATGTACTTTACTGCAGTTAAAGATTAATATTTCCTGAGGAAGTAATGATATAGGAAAAGGATCTGTATGGAAACCTATGGGAAATCATGCAGCACCTTACGATTGCTATGAAATTTACACATTTCTACCATAGTAAGTAAACTCTCCAACACATATGATGAATGGGATTGGAGATGGGCCACAAAAGCTTTTTTAAAAATAAAAATAAAGTAAACAAAACATTAAAAAAGAGAACATTAAAAAAAAATCTCTAAAGATGAAAAATAGCTAAATTAATAACTGTGAGAATTTACCTAGGCACTCAAAAATTTCTGATATTAATGACCCCCCCCCCCCCGTTTTTTTTTTCTACAGTTATCTTCAGTATTGTTGGAATAGCACATAAAACACCTGCTTTGTACCACTAGTTTTCTTGCAAAATACTGCAAAGTTGTATAAGCAATATTTGTGTAAAGTTCGGTTACTTGAGATATGAATGATCTGTCAGTGGTGCTTTGCGAAACGTGAAGCATATTTCACGTAGGAACACTTTTGTTTAGTGCTTATCTATTACTCACAGCTGAGTACATGCATTCTTTTTTCCAAGTGTGCAGACTGATATTACAGATGCATTTGAATATTCTGAGAAACCTTAAAAACCTTAAAGTTAATAAACTAAAATAAACTTATTCTAGTATCTTAGTAACCAAGGGGGAAGAAAACAATTCACAAAACTAAATGTATTCTCCCAAGAGCTTGGAAGGAATAAGATCCCTTTCATTTAAAAAGTCATCTCTTGATTGTAATTGCAAACTTGCAGTGGGTTTCTTCACAGATGTATAAAGAAAATTTTAGAAAGGAGTAATGCATTGGGAAAAAAAAAAAAAAAAAAAAATCTATTCCATAAGAAACAATTAAATATGAAATTCAGTTGGGCCCTGCCTAGACAATTTTCCTCATCTTGTGGCCTAGGCCAAAGCCGAGGCTTTGGATCTGTAGATGCTCAAGTGCCTGGGCAACCTGCTTCTGGAACCCTCTGGAAGACCTAACGTGCATGGGTGAGCATGGTGAGCAGGACACCAGAATGGGTCTTACCCAAACCTGATACAATTCATGTGAAGAGCTGCACTGGTCAACACTCCCCTTTTCACACCTTCAAGGATTGTGGCTTTGCCACAACTGCTCGTTGATAACTCTTGCTGATAAGAGTTGATAACTCTTTTCCCAAAGCTTGTATCGAATAATTTATAATTGCTTGCAGTCTGGTGAAATAGGAGTTAATGTCTTAGCATATGTGAAAGTGGGGCACAGGCAAATTTGGGAATCACATAGATCTGTGCCTCTAAATCTTACTCAAGACCCTGTATTGTGTAAGGTCAGTCCTACCCTACAAATTGGTCCCATATTTCATTATTAAGCAAATTGATGCCACAGCCTTGTCCTTCCTGTAAAGAAAATTCTACCATGGGAACTATTAAAGCTTTCCCTTTAAACTACTTTATTTTGTGTTTTAGTACAGGACTATTTTAAATTAATTATCCTCTAATTTGTAGTTGAGGCACTCAGTGGCTGTAAGTGATAACATCTCCACAGTGCAGTTAATGTTATGCTTCTTTGTGTATATAAATACTTCACAAAAGCATTTTTCTCTGATGTAAATTGAATTCTAATATGTTAGACAGGATCATTTCTGTATAGTGCTTAGCAATGCATTCCAGGTGCTTAAAGCAATTTTAGGGAGGGTGAAAAATTCTCTACAAATTGTTCAGATCTTAGAATTTCCATCTGTATTCTACTAGAATACAGTAGACATAGTATTCAGTTAATAAGAAACTTCATTTCATTTATTTATTTATTTATTTTATGAATTTAGCTACTTGACTGCAAAGACAGTGAAGTAATTTGGATTTTCAGGATTTTTGATTTTTTTTAATGCAGGTTCAGTTGTGAATTTCTGATGAAAACTATATTAAAAGGTAAAAAAATGCGAATTTTCCTTTTATGTTCTGATATACAATTTATTATTATTATTTTACAATAGTGAGGTTGAGAGCAGGAATTCCAGGAGTGATTTTTCTAGGAGGCTTTCTTTTTTCCAGTGTTCAAGGTGACATTTTAAAGACTCTTGGCAAAGGATCTCTCCGTTTGTGGGAAACTAGGCCCAGTTAGGGATGAGTTGAAATGGAGGAAAAAACAAACAAACAAACAACAACAACAAAAAAAAAAACAGATCTGTCTTCAAAGTCTTGGTCTATGGATTTAAAATCTTTGATTAAAAAGAAAAAAAAAGAGGGGGTGGGGGCAAAAGATCTAGCATTCAATTGGGTTTCAAAAAGCCGAGTGATAAATGAATACTAGAGAGTAAATTTTTTATTTGTGCTATTAATATATTGTTGATCTTATTAACCCATCCACAGGGGGAAAAAATAGACATGGTTACTAGATAGATTTTTGCTCTTTTAGATAAAACCCTAAACTTTGAAAGCACTCTCCGAGACATTTTTATGCATGTCTTGATTGTTATCCCTCCGTCATTTATGCTGTAATGCATTACTGGAAGATCTTGAGTAAATTTAATTTCCTTACCAGCTGCAGCCTTTTCCTTTTGGCAAAGAGTGATTATGTTTGGCTGTGTTTAGAATGAGAATAGAAAAAGCTTTTCACAAGGCTTCTCAGATCTGTGGTGCTGTGTGAAGTACTGAAGTAGGAACTGGTAATGGCAGAGACCCTGTGAGATGGGAGATGAGACATTCTGCTACAGCAGCAGAGTCCCTGCTCTCCAGTGGCAGTGCAGGAGCTCTGAAGGAAATAACTTCGTTCTGCCAATACTTAGAACACAAGCATACTAGTACTGCAGGTAACATCACTGACTCTCTTAACAGTGAGAGAACAATCTGGGATACTTTTTTTTTATCAAGTCTCCCTCTGGTGTGATGTACTTAAAAGACACCAAAGAGCTTAATCAGCAGCTCAGCATTACAGATATGATTTTCAAAGTGTTCTAGCGGTGCTCTCATTGAAGTCAGTGGGCATTTTCTCAATGACATTATGGGTATGGGGAGCTTGCGTGTTTTAAAAAAGCAGTTTGTAAATGCATGTCTCATGGGTGCATTTCAAACAGTCTCAATACAAGAGCTTTATCATTTTGCCCTGATCACAATTTCATTTGATTGTACCACATTAACGCTGGCTGTTCAGATATGTGGGGTAGATACACTCTAATGTTGTTACTAAATCTGTTTTGTTACTCATAAGAGTTTTTCTATGTACCCAATAAGACTACATTTTCAGGTGTGGCTTTGCAAAGACTACATTTTCAGGTGTGGCTTTGCACCATAATGTTTGTTTCCCTGACCTTTATGTACTGTAAAAGAGCAAACAAATAAAAACCTTAGAAGACAGCAGAAAACAGAAGCGCAGCATGATAACAGCAACAACTCAGCAAGCTTCAGTCTTACCTAAATGCAAATCAGCACAAACTTAGACTAATTAAGTTCTGCAGTTAATGACAGACTATACAAGCCTGATTTAGCAGATCCTCTAATGAGACCCCTGGGACTTGGAAAGCAGAAGCACAGTGCCCTCTGAGGTTATTAAGGCATTGCATCCTCACTAAAGAGTACAGAGCTGCTACTGTGAATGGAAGGCCAGGGCACTCAGGATAGTCAATCCAGGTTTCCTAGAGCAAATAAGAGCCAAAGAAACAGCAGAAAGGAAACATATCACCCTGACATTACTCTCCTAGTTATTGTTTGTGTACTTAGTCTGAGAGAAAGAAGATTCTCCAGGGAAAAAAAAGAAAGGAGTTTGGGTTTCTTCCAATATGTTATGCAGTGAAAGATCTGTTTATTTCATTATTTATATATTGCTTTGTTTGTAATCAAAGGATTAATAACAAATATTATTTCATTTGTGTTTTCAAGCTTGCTTTGGATGTTACTTGTGTGCTGCAGAGAGAAAGATGTTTTTCATTTGTTTTATTTCACCATATTTGCTGTGGTTTACCAGAGATCTGCACCTAGTGCCATTTGTTGGCACTGTACTTCAAAGTGTGTCACCAAAGAATGCCAAGAAAGTTAAATGTGGGGAAAGAACTTTTTTTATTTATTTTATTTTTATTTGCGTGTGTGTGTGTGTTAGAAATGGTTCAACACACATGAGCAAAGGCCTCGAATGTTCACTCTGAAGTCAGAGTTTGGACACTAAATATCTGTGGGCTGTGAAATAGATATGACATCAAAAAGCATTCTAAGGATTAACATGCAAATAAGGGCAAAAGTCTGGTGGTTTGTTTTCAAATTCCCACATTCAGTACTGCTCCAATAGCCTTTTCAAAGTGGAGCAGAGTTTGCCCACAGGATAGGTTTATAGGATCACAGCGGAAGCCTGTTCACTGCTAGTAGGTCTCACCACTCTGATACGCCGATTTGCCTTCCATGCTAGGATCCAAATTCTTGTTCAGCACAACTCCAATTTCACAGCAAAGATATGTCAGAGGTCTGTGGAATGCAGTGCAGTCTGGGCAAAATAAGTTGCAGTTTTTCTCAAGGCAACCTGTGTGCACTTAGAAAAACAGCAACACGAACAACAACAAAATCCTCAAACTTAACAATTTGTTGATTTCCTTCTCAGAAAAACAAAACAAAACAGAAAAAAAACAACAACACAAAAACAAACAAACACTTTTCTGAACACACAGGTACACCTTATGGCAGACTACCATGTTATATGATCCCTTCATGAATCTGCACTGGTAGCCTAAAATAGGCATTTGCTGTGACATTCCATTGCTTGATTTGTGCTAAGTGGCCCTGATGGCTCAAAGGGAGTATTTGCTCCTATAAAGAGTTGTTTGTAAAGCATCTAGCACAGTAGGGCCCAGACCTAAGTAAGGCCCTTGTCTCAGCCCAGCTGTGGCTGCCATAACCTTCTTCCTGCTGCCACATCTTCTGAGATGCCTGGAAATACACATTCGCCGTGGTTCAAAAATACTCTTCATTTTCAAAGAGTTGCAAGCAAAGGAAGAAAACATTGAGGATGGAAGAAACAGCAGATATTTCAGTGTTACTCAACATCGTATATTTTCACAAAACCATTAAAGTTGAAAACTAGCTTTGCAGGAAAGGAAATTGGTGTAAATTTACATAGTGGCAGCTTCTCTTCAATTGCAGATTTTACCAGAAGAAAGGAGTAGAAACAAGGAGAGGCACTCAAAGATGTTTAAGGATAAATATCAGGAAAGAGCTCATTGTTGATGAAGAATTAACTTGTCTTTGTCTGACTTTTCTCAAGAACTACATACTGTTTCTGTTAAAACAGCAGGAAACATATCTCTGGTTGTTGTCTGGGAAAAGGCATGGGACTGAATAGTACAAATGCATTTCTCCTTGTTCTCAAGCCCACTTCCATGTAAATCTTAATTCCCTTGATGGCTGCCCACTGGAATTACTTGGGCTGTTTCCTCCTATCTCTCCTCTGTCCCCAGTGCTACGGATAAAGGTCTTGAGTCTAGCTACTTTCCCCACTTGTCTCTGGTGTGTTTTATTTGTGGGATTTGGTCTTCTACCACAAGTCCTTACTCATATTCCCTGCTTATTCTTGAGGGATTGACAGCTTTGTTCTCCAGCATGGTGATGAAAGATGTGCACCACCACACAGCACAAGGTGCCAGGGGCTAGAGAGTCCTGGGGAGCTGCCATGCTCTTGTTTTGAACCCTGTAAAGTTCTCTTAGCTGGTGAGCCTGACTGAACAGCTAAAGCAAGGATGCTTTAATTCTAAGTGACTGTGTATGACTTCAGTGCCTGGGAAGTCTAGGTTACAGACCAGGATTCCCATGGCACTTAGAGCAGAAGAAAACCATGGTAACTGCCCCAAAGAACTCATAACTTAAGATTTACAATCCAACTGGTAGCAAAATAAATCTCCAAAATGACTATGGTGTCAGAAAAAAGATTCACAAAGAAATGTGAAATCATCACTCTAAAGTCAGATGAGAGCTGAGCAAATTCATGTCTATCAAGAAATCTACCAGTTTCAAAGTAGTCACCTGGGGATATATTGTTTTTAAAAGTGTGTTTCATTAATGCAGAGGTTGATTAAATATTTCATGTGGCTGGTGCTAATTTGTTAAAAATACATATTTTTTTTTTTTTTAATTTAAAGTAGTTATTTTCCAAAGTTAAAATTTATCTAAATCTGTGTAAGTTTAAAAAATAATTATGTCCTTGTGACCATTACGAAAATTAGTAAGAGTAATTACTTATATCCATCATGTTAGTATCTAGATCTGCTTTTGTAAATGGAAAATACTGAGAATGGCTTTCTCAAATATTGATTGCTAAGTGTGAGTGCACATATACATACATAAATACGTGTGAGCATATATACTCATATTTTGAGTCCAACGCAAACATCTCAAAATGAAGTCATTTCAGTATTTCAAAAACATCTTTTCATTTTTCAGCCAACTGACTGATAGTAACATCTCATGTACATACAATGCTAAAGAAATACATCATTTCTCTAAGAGAGCATCAATTTCTAAATTTCTGCATTTTCAAGTGACAGTTGAACATTTTTCAGCATAATCTGTTTTACAAGGTTGGACCTCCTGCTGGGGAGTAGAGTGCTGTATCAGTGAAGGTAGATGTCAAAGCAAAGTGCTTTTTTTTTTCTTTTTTTTTTTTTTTTTTCTTCTTTTTTTCCCCTCCTCACTTCCTTTCTGATAAGGTATAAAGCAGCCATAAGGGCCTAGCTTCCACTGGAAAATCTAAAAGTGTACCACTCGTTCATCTACAGATGATGAGCTATCAGCTGGCAATAGTGTTTTAATCCACAATCCTGAGTAACCCTGCTGAGAGGAGGTCTAATCAGCACAGCAGTGATGGCTCAGAGGTGATGGAATTTCCCAGGTGTAGTCAAAACTAAAGGTTAAGTGCTGTTCTCTCATTGTTTTTTATTTATTTATATATATATATATAGGACTATCAGAGCTTTATCTTTTCTTTCTTTGGGCTCAAGGGCTTTGTTTATAGCTTCAGCATTAGCTTTATTCAATGCTGCAATCTTGCTCCTCTAAAAATGCTTGCAGCCTTATGTTGTAAAAAGAGGTGGGGGGATGAGGACTGCTTTGCTCCAGCTTAATACATTCAGCAAACCTGCACTGGATTTGAAGATGTCTCTGCTAACTGGGAAATGTCAGTTGTACTGTTTCCTGGTTTACTGAAATTATAAATTGTTGTAATTTGTCAAGCAGTTTGATGGAAAAGAACAAAATAACCAATTCTAAAGCCCTCAAGACCAATTTCTTGGGCCCAGTCCTAGCACACCATAGCTGCTTAGGCAATGTTGAGAATTGGTAATGAAGGAGAAAACACGATTCTTGTTTATAAACAGAAGTTACTACATAGTTTCTACACGATAAATATAAAGCTTACTTGCTGTTCTGCAGTAATGCTGTATGGAGAAAATTCTATTACATAATGAAAATGCCATTGTGTGGCATTTAGAAGTTATTGCTATGATCCTCTCGACCAAGGAAGAAAGGGTGTTTCAGAGTAGTAATAGAGAGGCTGGGACAGATTTGTGTGAACAAGTTCATAAGAATGATGTTCAGAGGGCATGTTGGAAGCAGGACAGTCTACTTCTTCAAGATGCAATTAGTCAAACAAAGAGGTACATTAAAAAAACAACAACACACACTAAACAAAGAGAATAAAGGTGAGTAAGGCTCGGGAATTTTTTACTACTTCCCTCGTTTGCTCTATGCACTTTGTTCCTTTCAGAGGTCTGATTAAAGAATGCTTTGTGCTGACGGTGCTGTCCTAGAGTCATTTTAATCAGCTCGCTGTTCAGATATCCCTTGAGTGAAAGAGCTTAGAGATGTCAAATGTACTTCTTCTTGTTGCATTAAGAGTATTGGAAGATGGAGGAGCACAGAGAGCTGCTGTCTGATCCAAACGTGGTTGAAGCAGGTGGTTCTGCTTAGTGTGGTGTAAAAATCCCAGCCTGTCATCTCAAATACGAATTAGAGAAAGATTCCTGGGGTTCTTTGGCACAGGTCTCCTGGGGGCATGACACTGTCTTTGTCTAATAAAAGCCTGGCCCCAGCAGGGTTAGTGACAACTTATTTCCATATTTTTATTGAACTAGACTCCTTAAACCTTGTACCCGTGTTCATTAAAAGCTGCAGAGTTTAGGGGAGAAACATAAATCTGGACTTCCGTTTTACATCAGAAGTGACTAAAAGGTCATCAGACTTCCCTTTGTGATTTCAGCAATGTAGATTTCTCTTTGAACTTTGTTTCTTTTTAATATGAGTTACTCAGCTCTTACAGTATGCTGATTACATGTTAGAAACAACTTTGAAATGTGGGGAAGAGGTCACCAGACTAACAATTTATCAAAAATTTTTAAATCCTTTCTGTGAGGAATTTGGTTTAGATTTTGAGAAATGAATTTCTTTTAAATGATTACAATTATTTTTTGCCCATTTAGTAAAAGAGAAAGGATGATTTCTTAAAGGCACTGATATTTCTTGTCCATGGAGATAAAACTGCTTTCAAAATGAGAATAAATAACTTCATCCTAATTATTCAACAAAGAAGCTAAAGCTACCAAGCAAAGAGGTGACCTGAGCGTGATACAAATCAAGTATCTGACAAAACTGGTTCCTTAATCCAGGGCCTTAAATCCAGGATTGTGCTCTTTTGGACTTAATGTTACAAACACTGATGTATGTTCAGTATGTTGAAGTCTGTGGACAATCTGAAACGAGTTCAGTGGGATTATGAGGCTTGCAGCAAAACTCATGGGCAAATCTTCTAGCCTATGTAGTTACCACAGTCAGTCTCCAGGTAGGAGCAATTTGCTCGAAGGATGATCTGCCAAGTAAGGTAGTATAGAGGAGCTGTAGAGGGCACTAAACAGGCTGTTGGCTGTCAAGAGAGCTGGCATGGCCACCTCAGAAGTTTACAGTATCTACATTTGATCAGATAAATCCCATGCTTAATAAGTATTTTATTCTTTAGAGTTGTTTGTTGCAGTGTCTTAGTTTTTCTTTATGGATAGTGAGCATTTAGGCAAGGGCCATTGAAATCTTGTGAGCAGGAATGCTAAAAATAAAATGAGGTAAGCAGATATCTACCAAGTATCCCTTAAGTTGGGGAGTGGCTCCCTTGTCTTTCTTTGCAACCCTCCACTTTTCAAGGCAAAGAGAAGAAAGTGTGATTTATTACAAGCTATATGCAGAACTGATCACTGAACCTCAGGGTGCCTCTTCACCAGGAGGTCTGTACTGAGAATGTTAAACAGTAGCTGGTTTATTGATTATCTTTCTTCTATGTCATCACCATTTTCGATACTCTTTTAAAAGGTTCCCACTTCCTGCAGAAGAACCTGACAGCTTTTGCTTCAGATTGCTGCCTGAAGTTTTAATTCAGTGTTCACCATGACACAGGGAATGGGGACAGGAATGGGGAGGGTAGAAGTGACTGACTCAAGTGATCAGCTGCATCCTTCATTAGCAGCCTAAGTGTTTTCCCGTCCTTGTTGTGTCTTCCATCCTCCATCCCACATGTGGAATTTCCCACCCACAAGGAGCAGTTTGAATGGCTGCACTCTGTGGAGTTTTGCAGTCCAAGTGAGTGTAAAACTATCTTCCATGCTTGCCCTCTCTGCTCCCCCAGCAGCATGTTGTTTTCCCTTCCTTTGCACATCAGTAGCATTCATGCCCTGTGTGATCTGCTCACTGATGAGCAGAAACTGAATCTTACTTTATTTTGATGGGTTTGGCTAGCTGAATGAGCTGAAGTGATTCACCAAGAGCATGACATCTAAGTCAACAAGGAGTGCATTGCAAAAAGGCTGGAGAAAGAACCTCTCCGTTCAGTGTTGGCATGGTGTTAGATGAGCTTAATCACAGCTTAATGGGGAGGAGAACCTTCTGGGTTAAAAGATAATGAGATTTGGTTTTAACTGGACTTATTTAATGGATTACTTCTTTTGCTTGCAAGGCAAATTTAGCAGCGGTGATATAAACAGGCCGAACTGGCTCTATTCACACTGTATATATGGTGAAAAGTGTGCTTTTCACCACACAGCTTGAAAAGTTGTGTGTGCTACCTGTGCATACAACATAATTTCCTGAGCATATCACAGCTGTTGGGGTTCAAAAGAAGAAGGAAAAAAACAGGAGCTGCATGATTTGTGAGCAGTAGGGGTACCTTGTAACTAGCCAGGGTGAATGTTGAGACGCATCAATCGTTAATTGGTCACTGTAGCAATACTGTAATAGAGCTACAAGAACTTTGATTTTCTGCAAATGAACAGTGATATAAATATAAAAGATTAATTATACTTCTATTGCTATGTGGGTCTCCATTTCAGAATAAATATTTTTTTTTTTTTTTCTGGAATAAAAATGATTTTATTCAAGATTGGAGTGTATGCACTGGGAGGGTATTAATTTATCTATAGCCGTGCATTTTTTCTGCTTTGTAGCCACACCAGCTAATTTCCCCATGTAGCTGAATACAGAACTAGGTGGGCTTTGAAGCCCAAATGCAGTTATAAGTGAGATGTGATACAGTGGGAAAATTGATCTGAATGTCACAGCTTGTAATGTAGAGGACACAGGTACCTGTTAGTACCTGTAATGCCGTACTCCTCAGCCTCAGGCGTGATGGAGTAATCACTTTGAAAATTATCCAGAGTGGAGGGCCATCTCAAACAATTTGCTGAAAATCAGTTTCTGCGTAGGTGTTCCTGCTAAGCGAGTACCTCATTTAAGTTTCATGCTGATTAAGAAGGTCTTTCTATACACAGGGAGATATTAAAAAGAGGTTGCTCACTTTTTTTCCTGGTAGATTTAACAGATATTTTTTCTCTGGGGAAGAACATAATTATTATCAGTTTCATTTGTTAGCAAGTAATAAAGTTGCATTTATTACCAAGTAACCAAGGAGAGGGCCTTGGTTTCTTAGATGCTATAGACAGAGAGAACAAACAGCTCTTCTCCCCAGACCACATGGTCTGTGTGAGATAGATTTGTAGGGAATAGGTCAGGAGTCTACAGTTTATACTTAAGACAGTCTTAATGTTTGTATTATGTGCACAGAGCAGGGCAGTGCACTTTCGTAATAGCTTCTGGGACATTTTACAGTGGTTCTGCTTGTTCAGCTGGGAATTAGCTAAAAGGAAAGCAATGGAGCAGGTGCAAAGTGAAGTCTAGGGCAGAAGATGTGAGAGAGAGGTGGAGAGAGCTGAAGTGCAGAGAATATCAACACCCAATGGAGGATGTCTGGGCAGCACTGCAAATGTTCCTGTGAACAAAGGCTCCTGATGTATTTGCTTCCACAATTGTTTCTGTTTTCTGGGATGTCTGGAAGACTATCTTTTCCTGGTGCCATTTACTGTGGAAGAGACATTGTGAGCACTGTACAGTGGATAAACAATCTTTTAATCAATTTTTGAATCAGAGGAAAGAGAAGCCATTCTTACTGGAGGTCACTATACTGACTCTCTCCTCTGATCCAGATCCTCATCTGATTATAATAAGAAAATCTCTACTAGGATTGCTACTGGTTTATTTGTAAAACAGTGGTTTGCTTCTTTTTCCCTACAACAGTATTTCTATCATTTCAGCTTTCATCAGTTCTTGCAGGGATTTTATGGAAGTTGAAGATGTTGGTAACGATGATAGTATTAGTTTTGTGTAGTATAAGAGGTAGCAAAAGAAGGACCTGGGAAAATAGACCTGTAGGTGTTAAGTTAATCAAGGTAATCACTGTGGTGTCCCAATCAAAAATGACAGCATTCTTCTTTTTTAATTCAGACCAACACGACACCTTCTGCAGTCCTGCTGACAGCACGTGTGCCACAGCATGTACAGCAAGATCAGAGCTGATGCTAGATTGACTGAAAAGCAAGAAATGTAGAGCCCAAATCCCAGTTCTGACAGCTACTCCCAGTAAACTTCATTATAAAGTCTGGCCTGCCACATTTGCTTCCTTTTAGGGCAGTGAGTGAATCCCAACAGCCAAACTGCACCATGCCCCTGCATGGATCATAGCACTTAATGTTGTGAGCTCTAAATAATAAACTCATGTACTGTAAGGGAGGGGTCTTAAACTTGACATTTGGTCATCAGCCCTGGAAAGGTTGGTCCACCCCAGTTTAATTTACCCCTTTAGGGGAAAGAAAAAAAAAAAAAAAAAAAAATTATTAACCTCTATATCTCTGTTTTCACACAGTAGCAGTGGAATAAAAATGGAGGTTATTACATAAGTCTGCAGCAATAATATTTATTGCCTCAGGACTTCACATCAATGCAGATAATAAAATACATATCAATATTGTCCCACATATAGCTGTGCATGAGAAAACTCTAGTCTGAAAGAAGGGGCAGTTTCTCATTCTTTTCTATAAAACGTCAATGAAATCATCAGCTTGGTGAGAGCTCATAGGAATGGCAGTGGTAAAAATTATAAATGCTAACAATTATGGCTGTGTTTAATTGAGCATGGATTCTCTGACGACTTAAACACAAAGTTGTTTCATGCCAATGACTGTCAGCACAGAGGATCAATCTCATTTGGGGATACAGTTTTGAAATGATGGGTCCTTTAGCAAGAAGAAAAACTACAAGTATCACTTTAAATCTCTGAAACATTAAGGAAAACCTTAGCTGATGTAAGCTTTCATTCCCCCCTCTATTACAATACAGTCAGCAAGCTGATAATAGTGCTACTTATGTGTCACCTTATTGTTTAAAGCAGCTTCTGATAGGTATGTAGCAGAAGCCTTTTTTATTCTCTAGAGTATATGATACGGAAGAGATGTTCAGTGCCAATCTGTACAGTTGCTTTTCTGAAATGTGTTGGTCTGGGGTTGGATTTCAGCATCTCTATGTGAGAAAGAATATCTGAAAAAATGCAGTGGTCATATGTTTAGTCTTTTAATGGAATGGATCTCTCAGTGATAAACCTCTTTGCTATTATGAGGGATATCTTCTAGAAGAGTATAGTAGGAAAGAAGCAAACATTTGGTTTGCACAGTCTTACACCAGCACCTTAAAATCTCTTCTTAAACTATATCATTTCTCTATTTAAATTAAGGGACATTATATATGTAAATGTATTGTTAATTATGGAAGTTTGGGGTTTGGATAAACATTAGTCACAAGGGATTGTAACTGAATATGAAAATGACTTTTACAGCTATATTTTACTCCAAGAGCATGCTTAAGAAAAGCCTATCCTGAGGAGGCTACACAAAGAGTAATTTTTCAGTTTTATTGTTGATCTCTTATAATTCATATTGGCCAAATTATGATTGTCTTGGTTTTATCTCTACAACTGTAAAATAATTGTACCAATAAAAATTAAGTTTTGACTCTTGACTCCATGACTTTTTTTAAACAAGCTGCAAAAAGAAGCCATCTACATTCCCCCAAATTATGACTATTATAAAGAACTATTAATTCATCTGCTTCACTCATTTATCAGCTATAGCTAATAGGGTGAAACTGAGCAAAGATTCCTTTAACAGAGTGCAGGGCTTATTAGCACACAGATACCCCAGTCCAGCATGCCTGGGGTGTTATAACAAAAACATTCTGAACTTGGTTTACTGAATAGTTGTATGAGATTATCCTATCCTTTTCATTACATGTGCTGAATGGAATAATGAGGTCAGTAATCAAGAGCTGAAACTTTGCTGATAGATAATAATCTGCTTTCTGGTAATGGTTGACCCCTGTGAACAGTCAGCATGAGTTGCATTGATTAACAAGATGAGAGACTGCAGCTTGATAGGAGCAACCCACTTATTAGTGTAAAACAATAGACTTATTGTAAATTGCACAGACTGACAAATTAGACAGCAGGAATAAATTGATGCTTGGGCATTTTGAGATCTCTTGGTGGAAATCCCTCTATAGCATGAACAATAAGCTATGCTCCTGCACTTTAAACTGCCCTTAAAAACTGCAGAAAAAAGGCAATGGATGTTCATGAAATGGTTGTCCATGGTACTTGTTGATACCTAAATTATTAGTGTACACAGATAATCTATGGTAAAGATCAGGACTGTAACACCAGATATAAATGATGTGCTTGGTAAGCAGTTGACCTCGTAGAAGTAGAAAATCAACAAACTGTGACCAATGAAATCATGTATATGCTTAACTTATCAAAATTATATCCAAGACCTTCTTTGAGTATGGTCTGAGAAGCTCGATGACAGGCTTTATGCTTCCGCTGTTCTATGTAACTATGTAATATATCTGCTGCTGTATAATGTAGCTACTAGCAAAAAAACATCCAGAAACTTTGAGAGGGACTTAGCTTTTCCTAGGTAAAATTGGGATGACATCCTTGTGTATGTTAAATGCCAAAGGAGACACAACATCTTGATAATCTGTTGTTCAATAAAGTGAATTCTTTAGTGCGATGTGTTGGGTAGGAACCTCATGTTTGTAATGATTTTTAGAAAGAAAAAGAGATTTGGTGAAGTTTTTGCAGGCTCCATTTCTTAACTCACCATATGAGGCAAAAATAATTAAATATTGATTATAGGGAAAAAAAAAAAAAAAAAATACATTACCCCATTACCCAAGCATGTACTGTTATAACTGGGACAAACTAATTCCAGAAAGGAAAACTGTAGTATAAAAGTAAAACAACAGTAGCAATTATAAGTAAAGGCAAATAGGAATTAAAAATAATAGCAGAAAAATCCCTAGCAAAGCAAAATGGTTCTAGTTGTGATATTTCCTGCTGACTTCAGGGAAAAAGGGCTAGTAACAAAGGTGCAAAGTTAGACAAAAGATGTTACTTAACCTGTCAAGACAATTCCAAAGAACCTGTTGACATTTTGCAGATACCTAATTTCACAGGTGATGGCATAAAGTTGAGCTAATTTATTCATGAAGAGTTAATCTGCCAGTGACAAATATTTATGCTGAAAGCTTATTTACTGATATATGGCCTTAGCGCAAAACACAGAAAATTACTCAGTGAAAATATTCTTAACACAATTTGGCAGGAAATGCCTACATTCAATCATATCCCTAAAAATATCCTCTTGGTGCTGTTGTGAATGCTTACTATTTATCAGTGATGCTTCTTCAGAGGTATGAAATTCAGGTTCACTGGAGGTGAGTGTTCATGATGCTTAACACGTCCTGTGTAAGTCTGTTCCTGAAAGGTTCTTGTTACTCTGTGATCCTGTGCACAGTAAGCTGCTGCTGGCACTTAGGGCAACACAAAGGTTGAAGGACTTCTTTTACTCTACATTCTATGCTATTCTACATTGCTTTTTAGACACGATGAAGGTACTCAAGTGGTGAGTTTATGCAACTGTGTATTTTCAGGTAAGCCAAAAGTTCATAGATTTGGTCTGAATTTGTTGAATCAGTTTCAACACCAAAAGGAAAAAGGAAGATTTGTAAGTCAAAATGCTCTTCCTTAGAATTTTCCAGTTGAGATATTTTGTCTTTTTCTCTTATGGCAGTGCTTTGCTTTGTTATTAGACCACACCTACTTACTTTCTCCAAAGGACAAAGATGATGTGTGTTTAGTGAAAACAAAATTAATGTTTGTTGTTAAATTATTGTTTAATTGGAAGATACCATATCCAACTTTTTACCTAAAACCTTACCCATATTCCCTTTACTTTTCTAATCAGTCACTAACAAAAAATTAGTCATTCAGGTTTTATTTCTCATGACCCCTTCTGTTCCCACTGAGATCAATTGAAAACATTTTAGGACAAGAATAAAACATAGTATGATACTGGTTCTGCCTGCCTTCATTTTGTCTGAGCTTCTGGTTCTTTCCAAAGGCGACTGGCCTAACCTCAATTTTAAATTAAAATTTACCTTCATAGTAGATGAGGAAAATATAATAGCAACAAACTGTTGCTGTTGATAGGTTTATGAGTTTATGTTCATGGTTCCTGAAACTTGAAAAGTTCATGGATCTCAGGGGGTTGGTTAAAGAGATGAGTTTCATTCAGAACATGATGCTGAAAACTTGTATCCATTAAAGACTTTTAGAGATGTGAGAAGAATTTAAGATGGTGAAGTGGCTAAATGCATTTCCTGAACACTCAGAGCATTCTTCTTATCATTAATGATGTTGCTCACATTGCTTAAACAAAATATAATGGTCCACTTCAAATACTGAGTACAGAACAGAATCTAAACAAAACAAAACAAAATTCCTTCTGCTTTTAAGGTGAAGAAAAAAAAAAAAAAAAAAAGAAAGCAAAAAATATAGTATTGGGTCTTTCATTTCTCTGACTTTGGTTGTACTTTTCTTAGTCCACATTCATTTTGTGTTCTTACCCAATATATAATGATTTGTGATCTAACATCACTCCTCTTTTGATGAGTCTGCAGAGAGTATGTGTATTTTTTTTAATGCACTTTTTTTTTTTGTTTGTTTTGGGAGATGCATGTTTTTATGCTTTTTTGGTTTTGATTGTTTGTTTTGGCCTTTATTTTGGATATCACTCTCACCAGCAGTCTATCATTAAAAATACCAGAGTAATACTTCTTTAATCAGATAATGGGCAGTGTGTGTTCCGATGTTTATTTATTTATTTATTTATTTATTCATTTAACTTCATGAGCATCTTTTCCTCCTGCTTCTCCAAATTTCTATTTTGGGAGAAAAGCTAAGGACTTTTTCAATTCTCCCTCCCTCTCTATCCTCTGTATAGCATTGATTTGTTGTCTCATTTAAATACAGAGCTCAATATTGAGGTGTATAAGCATGACATAAATAAAACAGCATACTCTGCTGAGCCAAAGGGGCTATTTTGCTTGGAGCTGGGATAATTTATGGTAGGCTTGGCACCAGCACAAATATACAGTTGGTTTGTTATCACAGCCGCTTTGGATTTGTGGAAGACAGGTGGTCTTGGACAACAGAGTGGAGAATAGGAAAGCTGAGGGCTGCTGCCGCACTTGTTGGGATAATGCTTTGAGGCAGCTGTGCTTTGGCATGGCTGTGGCTGGACCAGCCCTGCCTACTGCCACATGCATCTGCAGTAGGGAGGACGGTTGCCCTGAATGGGGGAAATGGTGATTTTTATTTAGGTGATTGATTAAACCGTGATGAGGGTGATGAAAAGACCGATGAGAAGATCCAGGGTGTGGGGGCAAGACTGTTTGGAAATTTGAGCTGGAGAAAGGGCCTGGAGCCTAGACCTGACTGGGGAGGGGCATTTTCCTTCCATCTGTCACTGTTTTTACCATGATGTTGGTGATTATTTTGGCTCAGCAGAAGGTGACCACCTCCTCTTCCCAGCTAGCGTGGGCATCCTGCCTTGCATGCTCTCACCCAGCCACGAGCTTTCTTGGCTGTGCATCCCCCCAACTTGCAGCCCTCCCAGGACAAGAGACTACTGAGGTTCCCTCCAGTTTGCCCACTCAGAAGAAAAACCTCCCTGTACTTTTCCTATGGAGAAACTTTTCCACGTCCCACTGCCTGGAGCATCTGGGGCTGCTGTGTTGTGAGGTGGCACCTCAGGTGAGGTGTGGGGACCGGGTGAATGCTGCCAGGTGGTGTTGATTTAAATAAAGCTGCCAAGAGAGTGTGTTGTAAAACAGAGGGATAAATGAATCTCCAGGACACAGCTTCACCATTTCAGTGACACACAAATTACTATGGAAATTGCACTGCTCATCACCCCTTCCACTTCTCCTCGGGCAGGAAAGCAGAGTCAGAGAAACTCATTGTCATCCAGAGCCCAGCCCCACTGCCCATTAAAAGCAGCCTGAGGAGGGACGGAGAGTGCAAACAGGGAGGAAAAAGGCTGTTGAGGAGGGCTTGGCCTTGGGGAGCTGCTGTGTGTTCACGTGCTGAAGGAGAGGGACTTGGGCTGGAGCCTGTCATGGCTGCAGTGTGGCAGGAAGTGGGCTCAGGGCTGAGGAGTCCTGGGGGCCCTTGCCTCACCTGTCTAGCAGAATGTGGGGCTGCGTTTATCTCTGAGGAGAAAAAGGCTTAAATTATGGGCCAGCATGCTGCCCTAAGCCTCTGGCAGGAAGGGGAAGGTGGGTTTATTCCCAGACCATGACTTGGAGCCATGCATGGTGCTGAACTAGGTGACATGAAGTCGGCAGGTCATTTATTTGCTTGACGGATCCTCTGCTTGGATCCCCCTCCCCTTCACCACTCCGATACTCTCACCAGATACTAGCTTAATGCATTGCAATTAGTGTATGTGCACGGTTTTTCAGTATTAACGCAGGGAATGCTGTGCAGCATTCCTCATATTTCTTGCTGATGCTTTTCTGTGAGAGCTCTGAAGACCACTGAACCAGAAGTCCTAAGATTTAATCTATCACCTGCACATCTATAAGATCAATCACCTGAATACCCTTATGAGAAAGGCAAATCCTTTTCTAGGATTAAGCTGAAAGTAGGGGGAAGCCATTCCCCAGGATAATATCTCAATAATACCTCACTCTGGTTAAAATGCTGGTGTTTTTCATCTCTTTAAGCACTTGGCTAATAGAAGGTAATAATTGGGTTGATTATAATGTTTAGTTTTTGTTGTTGGTTTATGCTATTTCCTACTGTGAGGAATATGTGTAAGATGGCTTTAAACTGTTTCATTTTGTGGCTTGAAATCAAAATTAATCATAAGGCTCTCTTTTATTTTTAATATAATGAAGTGTTTCAAGTTGTAAGATTCAGTTTGTGCTGTACACCACCTCATACAAGCTGCATGCTTCACGGAGTTAAATAACGGAGTCAGGGCTTTTAATCATAAGTAATGGCAAAGGCAGAAACAAATTAAGAGCTGCAGGCAAGAGAAGAATAATATGTCCTGGTGAGCTTTGAGAACTGATGGTTTATGTGATTATTCATACTCTCAAAGCACTGGTGGGCTTTGTCCTGGGAAGAAGGGCTCGGTGCAGCACACACGTGTTGCACAGGAGATTCCTGACTGACAGTGAAAGGCAAAAGGTGAATGAAATACACAGATGGAGCAGAGGATGATGATACATCCATCTAGGTTTTCAGTAGAGTAGCTGCTGGCACAATGAAGTCCCATGGATGTTATAGAGCACAAAAACTGCAGAAAAGGCATTTAAAGGCATTTAAACTTGCAACTTCCATTTGATATGAAGAGATGGCAAGTAATTCCCAGGGAAGAAAAACTCAGGGTGAATGTGATGTCATACTTGCAGTTGTATATTTTAAAAAGTAACTTTTAATAATATTGCAGAAAATGCCAGTTCTTGGCTGGAAACTGAGCATATAGTTCTGAAGCCCTGAGAAGAGAGTGTTGCCAACTGAACCTTACTGATATTTTAAGATTTTTGGAAAATTCAGTGCATGCAACCAAATTGATAGAACTTCAAGTATTAAGAGCTTATGTTAATATTTAATAATGTACATGTCTATCAAAATATGTTATTCCATTGCAACTGGATCATGTTAACATTTAATATGTTCAGCTGATCGCTTAACTTATTATCGTTTCCAGCCTGCCTCTCCAATGTCTTGTGCTTAAGGCAGTCATTAACACCCTGTGCTAGGAGGAGTAACCCTCTGCCTCAACAGAATGGTTGTGATTTAGTCTCACTTTGCATGAGTGAAAATCATTTTACATGCTGGGAAATAATGTGAGAGAACTTGAGAGTCCTGCAAGGAAAGCAGCCATATGTTAAGGGAGTTTTTGTTTATTTTTTTACCTGATGGAACAGTTTCAGCTAATACTCAGTCCATGGATGAACAGTCAAAATTTGTGCTGCCCCTTAAGCTTTTCCTACTGCTGCCTGTGCACTACCCTGCAATACCATGCAGTGACTTGTGCAATTCTTGTGGCTCCCATGGCAGCATTTGCTGACTTATTGGGGCTAGTGGTTACCAGTTTGTAGCACAGTTTTCAGATATGGCAGTTAGAAGCAAACCATATGGATGTTCTGTGCCTTCCTCTCTAGTAAATGATGAATAGTATTTTCCTGTTATTATTGGTGTTGTAGAGGACTTTTTTTGCTGTTGTTGTCTGACACTGAAGTGATCCTTAAGCTCGAGTTCTGCCCCTTCAACATGTAATCAGCAGAAAACTCTCTTCTGTTCTGGTCACTCTTGGTCCAATTCTCTGGATTTACTTTACCTTCTCAACCACATTTCCTGTCTGCCTTCACCCCACACCCTGAGTACAACTGTCTAGTTTGGTGCATTTTCTACAGCAGCTTAATGTGTTTCCTTTGTGTGTCTGTTTCAGAGCTGGAAGCAGTCCAGGTCATCTGTTTGCAATGGCTTTTAGGTTCTTGGCTTCTTTGCTTCAATAGGATGCTGCCCTGGTTTGGACTTTTTTTTTTTTTTTGGTGGTGTTTTTTGTTTGTTTGTTGTTTGCTTATTTATTTATTTATTTATTTGGCTTAGTTGTCACTTCTCTGTTAGGCTGCAGTTGTTTGTTCTAAAAACACCAAAGAGACTCCTGACTCTGTCAGTGGAAGGGATGATTGCTTCTGCCTTCCTCCATGGGTAAACAGGGAAAAACTGGCATCACAACACTTCTATGTTTCACCACAGTTTGGATAGTATCTTCTTTAGTCCCTTGTCTGAACCCAGCACAACAGACGTGCCACCTGTGGCTTTTTTTTTTAGTTTCAGCTGTCCTTGGTTGAACATCTTCAGATCTCCCACATTAGAGAAACTGGAGCAGGAACCTGTTAGTGAACACTTCCCCACCTAGTGCTGTAGAAAGGGGATTCAAGTCAAAGACAATCCTCAGTGTTCATAATACTTATTTATTTATTACTCTTGCTCATCAGCTCTGTGCTCATTTCAGTGGATTCAGAAAAGGTCTTAATTTCCCCGATCTTTTTCAATGACCATCATGAATGCTGTGTTTCACTGGCCTTCTGGGCAGTATGGGATGGTCTGTTTCTAGCTCTAGTTTGCCATGTTCTAGTCTCTTACCTTGAAATATTTTGTTTGATTGTGATACAATGCTGCATAAAGCCTCTGGTGACCATTCTCCCTCCTTTGTCACCTTAGGATTTCCTGGTGTCGTATTGTGATTAATTCTTAGTTCGTGTTTCCCTGCAGTGGCTGGTCCTCTTGCATGCCAGCTACTCTGAGCTTTATGTGGTACTTGCTCTTGTTTTTGTGGACCTCTTATCGACATCCTGCATTTGCCCGCTGGCCTTAAAATGGCTTTCTTGTCTTTCATCAGCTCTTGCTCACAAGTATTATGGTCTGCTGTTACTGCCTCATCAGTGTTGCAGGGATAACATTGCAGCTGGCTACTCAGTTCTGCTGGAACAGAATTGGTCATTGACCTAATGGTGTAACTGCCAACACTGTGATTGAATTCTTGGCAGGTTTTTCCTATAGTGTGTACACATTGATAGCCTTTGGATTTGCTGAAGTCACGTTGTGGAGCTCTGTTTAATTGGAAATCACTGCATCTTCAATCACTGCATGCATCGCCTTCTTTCTTCTGAGAATGGCTGTGGCTTTTAAAATTAAAAGAACAGTGATTTCCAGATTTCCAACACATTTTATATGCCAAAGACTGCTTGTCTTTTTTCTTTCTTCTTCTTCTTTTTTATTTTTTATTTTTTTCTACCATATATATTCCAGACTCGAATATCTCTGTACGTGTTCTGCTTCATGTTTCCTTTTTACCTTGACTTTCAGTACTTGTTCAGTTTTAACCTTTTCCCTGTCAGATCGCTTGTCTTTGCTGTTTGCAACCATTTCTCTACAATCAGCTGCAATCCAAACATTTCTCCTGTACGATAAAATCAAATGTCCCAAATAGTTATTCTCTGACTGGGCATCTCTAATGACTACAGCGCTACATGTTGATTGCAGTAAGGTCCTACTTACTATGAGACATGACCCCTCAGCACTGTGTTGCTCAGCAATAGCTGGTCAGCAGCAGCCAACAATTCTGCTCCATTTCTTGGTTCTTGCTACATAAAGAAAAGTATTTCTCTACTGGCTGTTTCTTTTCCTTGAATTTCAATACTTACCAGAAAGTCTTATTAGATGTTATGGGGTTTGAAGCACTATTATTCCTGACAAGTCTCTCCCAGGAGGATTTCATTTTTTCTGCAGTGAGATAGTAAAAGTTCTCATTTTTGTTCCTTGGCTGTTAATACCGATTGATCTTTCTTTTACTCTTTCCATATTTTCACAAAGGTTTTGTGTAGAAAACTTCTTTCCTCCAGCTGTCAATCAGAAATCTGAATCCCCTTCTGTCTGCCTTAGTTCCTAGTAAATTATCTTCTGTTCTGTTTCTCTCTTTGCTACATTTATGTATTTTTGTATCAATTGTAAGGGCATAAAAATCCCCATTTTAAAAAACAAACTAACTTTTTATTAAGAGAATTACAAAAAGGCTCTATGTAATATGGAAGTACAAACATGATGATTGCCTTGTATCTTCACAAAACTTTTTTCAAGATCTGCTTTGTTCCCTCCAGGTTTCATGGTGTTTGCCCAACATTGGGTACAAATGATTCAGCAATATGTGAGGCAATGAAAAACTTTATTTAATTTCTAGAGTGAAAACAAATTCATTAAGATTGTTAAGCATTATTACACATCTGTGTTTCTTGGGTGTTCATCTTTCTAGTCTTCGGTGACAGGCCATTTCACAAGTTTTCACAGTGCCTGTATGTTTTTCTTTTCACACATGGCTCTTGGCTCTTAATTGTGTAGTAACCTGCATCTCTGGTTCTCCTCGCTCCACATCAGTCCTGTTTTTTGCACAGACTATGGGATAAAGTGTGATACTAACATATGTATTCTGGAGAGTGGGAGCTGAATCCAGAACCAGGATTCAGCTGATTAAAGCTGAAACTGTCAGGAATTTAGGCATGTAAGTCTAGAATTACAGTCCCGACAACCTTGGCTCAGCTACAGCCTAAAACTCAGGATGCCCACATGTAATATCTTACTTTTAAATCTTACTCTGCCAAATGCCTTAGACAGCCTCTCTTTGCATTCCGAGGTCTGTGTCTGTTTTTTCAAGGTGTCACAGTCTCCTGCCTGTGCCCTGTCAGGAGGAAGAGTGTTCAACTCCCAGCAAGGTTGTTCTAGTAGGTGCTGCCATTGTGTGCTAACCAGGCATCCATCAATTTTCCTGAAAAAAAAAAAAAAAATACGTCTGCTCCTTCAGATAAATGGTAGAGGAGTATACAAGAGAGATGCTCATTCTGCTTATTTTTTTATTATTATTTTTTTATTTTATTTTTTTCCCTGTAGGACCTTCTGGGAGTTGAGTTTTCACCTACATAAAGCATAAGGCTCTTCCTCTGCCTGAGGAGGATTCAAACCCATGTGTCCTTTCCCAGATGGAGCAAAGCATTTTCCCATTATCCTTTAAAATGCAAGTGTATAAGCAATTTGGAATTCATGGGCCAAGGAACACCACATGACCAACTCACCAGCTTATTAAAGTACTTATCTTTGAATGAGAAGTCTTGGGTCCACATTCTTGCTTCTAGGCCTTTTTATATATTTTGAATTAAATAGTTATTGGTTATAGCTCTGAGTCCTTCAAACTGACATTGGATGGCTTGTTTCATTATATAGAGCCAGGTGATAAACTGTGTCTGTCAGATCAAAAACTAAATAAATATAAATATCCCTTAGGCCAGGGAAATTCTCAGTTTACCTTGCAATTTTTTGTGGTAATGAAAACGCTTGGAAAAATCAGCACCTCAACTTCAAGAGGAGTTTTATACAGGAGAAAAATGAACACAGGAGAAAAGTGCGCAAAAGCAATTTACTCCTTTCAGCAGCTCTCTAAAATCCATCGTCTTTCAGTCCTTATCCACAACATATATTTAAAAAGCATTCTCTTCACATGTGATCTCACTAAGAATCCTTAATCAGATCTTTGTCACTTTAGCCTGTTGCAAGCAGAAATTGAAGAGAAATCACAAATTCATCATTTTTTAAACACAGTAAATAACCTCTGGTGAGGTGTCTTGGTTTGTCTGTGCTGCCACTGGTCTCTGGGACCCTGGACAAAAGCTGAAAGCTTTGTCTCTCCCTAGTAGTAAAGTAGAGGGAACCTCCTTTTTAAAGGAGGGTAAGGGGTATTGAGAAGTATGAAGTAACATACTCAAATACTTCACTTTTCTGCTATTATCATTTTATTTATTATTATTATTATTATTACTACTACTACTACTACTATTATTATTATTTAGTCCCATATATTTCTGAAAGGCTATCCAGTACCAAGCCTAAGCTAGAAACTGGTGATACATCTGAGTAGCAGCAGATCTGGTCCCTCCTCATATTTCTTAGGAGCACCAGGAAGTTCTCATACAGCTGCACCAAACAGCTGACATCTCCTACACAAGGGATCCTCTGTATTTACAGTAAAAATCCAATGACTACCTTTTGTAGCCCTTAGGATAGGCATTGGTTGGTGATTAGTGGGACTTCCTCCAGGAGTATATATGGCCTGTAACCAGACCTAGGAAGGATGTTCACAAAAGCAGCTGAATTAAGTTTGGACTTTGGCAGTTCAGCTTAGCTTTGGAGTGTGGACATGTTTTATCCCCTGTGTTTAAATAACAATCCCCTATCCTTAAAATAAAGGTGAAACATCCATTGTTACTAAACATTAAAAAACTCTTGAGTGCTGCTTGTTTTTCTGTTATCTGTACACATGCAGGTACAACCAGTAGCAGCGAGAAGAAATACAATGGGGGGTCAGAGCCTAATTCTGATGAAATGGATGTTCCATCACTGTATGCTTACTGCCCCAGTCAGTTTGGACAGACTGATTTCAGCTGTCTTCCAGCAGTCTTCTGATTTAATTAAATTTATTGGGAAGTGAGAGGAATTCTGTGCTCTTACTGATATTTTATATTAATATGTTGCAAAAACACTAGACTAAGCTACTTTTGTGGTTTATGCATAGCTGTCTG
Organism: Oxyura jamaicensis; assembly: GCF_011077185.1. Taxonomy (NCBI): domain Eukaryota; kingdom Metazoa; phylum Chordata; class Aves; order Anseriformes; family Anatidae; genus Oxyura; species Oxyura jamaicensis. The sequence goes on from NC_048894.1 coordinate 7,769,951, forward strand.
GACTGAACTAATATTCACTTAAACACAAATGTATTTTTTTGTTTACACTATGTCTGTTTTGTATTTGTATTATGTTCCTCTCCTGTTTTTGTTGTATTTGGCTATTGTACTCAGATATTAAGGCAGTAATAACCTTTGTATTTTACATTTTGGGGAGCCTGACAGTGTTGCTTAACATTTTATGGTAAACTTTCTCCCATTTTACAGTCACAGTCTTGGAGTCATGTTTATGGGAAAATCTTATATTTGGTAACAGTATTCTTAAAGGCAGTTTCTGACCATGGTGCTTATGAAGGAACTTGCAAATGGAAAGTGAAGAGAAAATAAAAGCAGTATAAGTAAGTTATTTTTAAACCTCATGATTTCTAGGCTAGTTGCAGTATTTGGAGAAGTATAGCACTAGACTTATTCATACCTTTTCAAAACTTGCATTGCTGACTTTTTGGTATATTTTTTATTATATATTCAGTGATGCTTCTGTGTACTCCTTGGAAATAAAATGAATAATAATAACTTAGTAAGTTGGACAGAGTAAAGTATAAACAAAATATAAGCATGCATAGATAGAGAGAAAAAAACCTTTTACTTTATAATATTTTCAAAGTTCTTCAGTATTGAAATCCCCATATGAAAACTACACTTTATAGAAACATAATCAATCTTCAGTAGAGTTCTAAAATATAATTTCTGCAGGCACTATCAAAAAGATAATAGATCCTCAAATATCTTCTCATGAATTCCAGGTTATTATATACCTTACTAGACATAAGGCACAGCACTAGCAGAATTTTAAAAGGTACAGTTAGGAAGAAAGTGATATTTTCTCTACCTTTGCCTCTATTTGCAAGGAAATGTTCACTCAGATTAAATAGATATTAATTCAGTTGAGTAGTACTTAACAGGTCCATTCACAAACCAGAAATGTGACTGTCTGGTGTTATATAAATGCTGCAAAAAATTCTAATGCAAGCACTTAGAAGTATGCGTATCAATTTTCTTCTCTGCTAGGATAACCACCTGTAGAGGAGATTCTGTACAATGATTTTATTTATTTATTTATTTTTATCTGGAAACAAGTCTTGATGGAGATACTGAAAATATTTAGCAATATACTTATGTCCCATCTTTACCCAGTATTTTTTTTTTCTCCTGTGTCTCCCTGGTAGTCAAGTGTCAATGGACATTTGACTTTGACCTCTTAAAACCTGTATTCAACTGCTGTCCATTAAAAAACAAAACAAAACAAAACAAAACAAAAACAGTGTGGTAAGGAATAGTATTTCAGAATTATTTCTCAAGTACTTTGTAACAGATGGAGTACTTGGCCCTCTGATCATGTTAATGAGATGTGGTGTTTGTTCCAATACTCTGCTCAATGTAGGACTGAGGATCAATTTTGGTTTTAGCTAATTGCCAAGGCCCAAATAGTGCACAAGTTGCATTTGATGTCATTTCAGACATCTCAAACCCTTAATACAGAGTAAAGAGCTACAAACACTCCTCTGTTTCCTGTGAAAGTAACATTGGAAAAATACAATCCTGCTAACAAGTCATGTCAGGCTAAGGACATTTCTATTTCAACACATCAGTCTAATGTGACTAGTGCATTGCATGTCTTCTGATGATGATCAAGTTATTAAATAGTTTATTATGTGGTGTGCTTTCTTCTATGTTTTATTTCCTTCCCAAAATTAAAAATAAAATATAAAATGAAATAAAATGTGCAGCCAGGCAGCATTTAGTGCTGTGCATCATTGACTAGGTAAAAATGTTCCAAGTGTTACTGGTAACATTCTGATCTGCATCAGGCTATGGAGAACTTGGTTCAAGTCTGATTTAACCTCAGTGAATTTTTAAAAAACGCTGTCTCATGCACATTCATAACATCTTGCAAAAGTGAACAGAAGTGTCCCAAGCCAGTCTCACTGGCATCTTGGTAATGGAGAAGTTCTGTTCCTTCCAGAAGAGGCCTACTATTAGACTGCATGCAGCAGCAATATGTATCTTGCACTAGAATTTTATGTATGCACTGCCAAGACGCAATATTTTTCAATTGCAAAACTCATTCTTGTGAAGCTTGTATGTGAAAAGAGAGAATTTTCTGTTTTTTGGCCTTATTAGAAAATCAGACTCCAAGGCTTTTCACAGATAGAACCCTTGCCAAAAACAGTGGTTTCCTGTTTGTACTCTTTTACACTTTGTAGACCCTCAGCACTTACTGAACTACACAAGAACTCAGCCATTTGGAAGCTGAAATAACAGTTTGATAATATTTCTTCTTTTTCTCTTTTGATTTTTTTTTTGTTTGTTTCTGTTGTGATTGGTGAATTGCCCATAATTGCTAAAACACTGTTCAAAACTATTTTTACTATTTTTGTGCTCTGCTGTGGTCCAGTCTTCCTCGTGTCCTGCTCTCTTTGCTGTCCAAGCTTTTAAAACTGTATTAAAGCTTGAGGGTGGCACAGCTCTGTGGGAACAGACAGGCTTATCTGTGTTCCCTGGAGAAGAAAGAATCTAATGCTCCAAAATAATTTGTGCTCATCTGTGGACAACCAGATCACCCAGCAAGACAAATTGGATCTAATTTGGGTTTTGGCACATGCCCACATTTCTGTCAGCTTCCCTTGCACATATGCAGGCTTGCAGGGCTGCTGTGGAGGACCCGATCTCACCAAGGAAATTGTTGGTACTTTTGTACTGAATTCACACCAGCTGAATGAGTTGCCATTGGGACACATTTTGTATCGTCTAGCTAGGCAGTTTTTGTTCTGGTTTTCTATGCCTTCAAGCCAGATTTACTGTATTACTGCGCAATGGTCTGAGCAAGAAAATGTGAGGTCCTTACCTGTGCTTGTTAACAGTTAGATGGCAGACACACTTGTGCAGTGGATTTTAATAAAACAAGGTTTGTTTAAAAGTTTGCATGAAAATGGATTTACATTCAAATACATCTAGTTTATACTCCTTGTAAAATAAGTTACATATAACACATTTACAGCTTGCTACAGAGGCCAATGGCAAAAGGCTCCCTGGAAGCAGTCTACTCCCTAATCCCACTGCTCAGACTGTCAGTATTGTCTTCATACATGGAAGACAGTAAGACTTTAACTTTTTTTTTTTTTTTTTTTTTTTTTTTTTTTCCCCCCCCTAGATATTGACCACAAAGACTCTTAGCAGAAGTTAAAGAGTTACTTTCTTAAGTCTTTGACCTCTATGGACTTTGTTGGACTTCCACAAACGTTTGACCTGAGTGCAATAATTCAAGTCAAGCCTCTTACTAAACTTTATTTATTTATTTTTGGATGACAACTATGAATGATGGTTTGACATTGCTTGTCAGAGTAGCTGAGAGTAATATATGCTAAAGACAATGCTCCTCATCAGCCTGACAACTTGACCAAACTTTTGAAGCTTAGTGGTTGAATGAGTAGCAAATGTCTTAATTCTGCTGGTCCATACTTAAGTAATGGATTCATGTAGTAGATGTCAGATTGCTGAGAATCTACTTTATCATTAGACAAGTTTCAATGATAAAAGCGAACAACTAATGTGTAGTAATAAAGTAAAGAATCAAGAGATACAATGTCAAACCACGTTCTCAAAGTTGCATCTTCTCCTTTCCTTTTGTTTTAAAAAAGCAACTTTTTTTTTTTTTTTTTTTCTTCAATGTAACACAGAATGATCAAGCATTGATCAGTCACTCCTTCCAAGACCTTGTTTTGTTACTTGTGGTCTAGCACTGGAACATCACAGGTACTATGACAGTATTAAATATATATTTTTCCCCTGTCCTTCCCAAGGTTTATTAATTAACATTCCTATGGCATATCATGATGGATTATATACCTGACTTTAAGCTTTAAGTTGCCTTCCCTATTTGTAAAATTGGCCTTTTTAAAAGATGGTGATATAGCTGCTAATATATTAAGAGAAACATTATCAGCATAGTCTTTTTGAAATTTGTGTTATGTTGCTCGCCACATGCTTTTGTCAAGAATACGTGAGTATATCTATATATGAAGATAAAAATCAGTCTTTTAGTGAAAGTGTAAAGATGGAGAATGAAAACTGTTTAGCCCTTCACTTCCTTTCACTAACACTATTAGGTTTGAAGGGATTTGGCCAACTTTACATTGCAGGACTCTAGTTTTACACTGTGTGCTCTGAAAAGTATTTTAAGAAGCACCGAGACTATTTTCTTATACAATACCCAACTTCAAATGCATTAGCTGTTCATCTGTTGCCTTCTGTTAGCTGTATCCATCATCCAATACCACTTGCTATTGCCGGAAAGAGATACAATTTTTATGAGATACTCCTGGTTTGTCTCCCACGTTGCCTTAGAACTGACATCTCTGTCAGACTGGGTCAAAAAAACTGTATTCTATAGTCCATCAGTGAAAAAAGAAAACATAAATATACACATCTTAAAAGAAATCTATAGAGTTTGGAAGCTGTGCTTGAGGGCTAAAAGAAGACTCCTCATGTTCTGTCTCTCTTTCATTTGTTTTGTAGACACCAAAAGAACTAATCATAAATTTCCAGGACATTGATTTATCTTATGTGTACATATTTCCAGCAGTTGGGATAGACTTCCAAAGAATAAAGGAAAATACTTACAAGACTGATGTGGTGCAGAAAGAAAGTTGGTATTCTTGATGTGTCTGTTTCTCGTTGTTACTGTTTTCCATGGAAAGTTCCTTCCCACCTGAAAAACAAACAAACAAAAACAAATAAACAACAACAACAACAAAAAAAAACAATCAAGGTTTGGGTTGAACTGTCTTAAATGCAGTATTTTTTTTTTATTTTTATTTTTTCAGACAATTTTTCTCTAATGTCAACATCAGCAAGAGAGTTAATCATGGAGGTTGAGAAGTGATCTGACTATGAGTTTTTTTCCACTCCGGTGCTGAGTGGCTGAGGAGCTACAGATGCTACTTCAGAATTTCGACCTGGTTCTGCACTAATCTCACATGTTTTGGTTAAATAGTTTCAGGCAAGATGCTCAGGAGAATGTGTGAAAATTTCTTCTTTTTCCCAAAATTAACAAAAGGGATCCAGAACATGTACTATTTTGTAAACTGAGGTTGGTTTTACTGTCTCCATGACAGGGACTCCACTCTCTGAGTGAAGAATTTCATCCTAATCTCTAATCTAAATCTCCCCTCTTTTGGTTTTAACCATTCCTCCTTGTTTTGTCATTATCTGACTAAGCAAAAAGTTGCTCTCTATCCTTTTTAAAATCCCCCTTTAAGTATTGAAAATTTGCAATAAGGTCACCCCGGAGCTTTCTCCTCCTAAGCCTGAATAGCCCCAGCTCTCCCAGCCTTTCTTCATAGGAGAGAAATGCTCCAGCCCTCTGACCAGCTCTGTGGCTTTCCTCTGGACCATCTCTAACAGCTCCACATCCTTCTTGTGCTGAGGGCCCAAGACCTGGCTTCAGGACTCCAGGTGGGCCTTTGCAAGGGCAGAGCAGAAAGGGACAATCATCTCCCTCTGCCTTCTGGTCACTCCTCTGTTGATACAGCCCAGGACGCAGTTGGCCTTCTGGGCTGCAAGTGCACACTGCTGGCTCATATTGAGCTTTTGATCCATCAGAATCCCCAGGTCATTTTCTGCAGGGCTGCTCTCAGTGAGTTCTTCCCCTAGGTCTTGCCTTGACCCAGGTGCTGCCCACTTGGACTTGTTGAGCCTCATTAGGTTCACATGGGCCCACTTGTCAAGCTCATCCAGGTAAAGACACTTCCATTTTTCTCTTGTATAAATCTTCTCTGAAGTCAGTAGTTTCTCTCTCCTAACTTTTCTAGCTTTCACCAGAGACAGCACTATGCAGTGCCTCACCCATATTTCACTTTCAAGCCTGGTGTGATGTGGTGAGTCAAATGAGATGATCTGAGCTGTTTGTCCATAGTAAGAATCCTCATAAATGAATGTCTACAGTTAGGATCTTTAAATTGAGAACAGAGGTGAACATTAAAATATACCATTAAATTAACTCATAACAGGAATGTGTCAGGAAAAGCTAGTGTCTTGCCAACTGCAATGTCTACTTTGCATGTCATAATGACAGTCATTTCCAAATTACTTTTTAGATCATTGAAAAGTTTTTGAAAAAACTACTCCTACGTAGGAGGAGGTTAAGGAAGGTTGGTCCTGAGGTTTTTCCTTGGGTTCATTTACTAAAGCAGTAAGATTTTTAAATGCAACTGTTAGCTAACGTCAATGAGGCCAGAGAAACTTATCAGGAATTCAGAGGAGTCTTGTTGTTTGATTAAGCAAATAGACTTGATACTTTCCCTCAGTTTTGCAAATACTACAGTCTGTTACTGATGCAGTAGATACACACAAGGACTCTTAGGAATTTGTTTTAATGTTGAGAGTATCGATTGAACAGTAATCTAAGTTTCTGAAATGTTGACATCAGTTTACAAAATTATCTCTGATAATGGGCTGGTTCAGATTAAGGAAAAAAATGTAGATTTTGTGGCCTGAAATGGGTAATTTTGATAACTTAATTAGAGCTTTTGTGTAACACAACTCCATAGGGGACCTGGTGGAACTTCTGTGCTAGTTTGGCTGGCACGTTTTACCTGCAGAGTACATTGTCTCTTACCTTGCATAAGACTGGGGTACTTTCTGGGAAGAGATCAATTCTCTGCTATCTGTCCCTATTATATGACAGATTTTTGGTCCCTACCAATGACTCAAAGAATCTACTGAAGAAGAAGAAATCTGGAAGGATTTTTTCTATTTATTTATTTGTTTTTGTATGAGCTTGTTCTTGTTTGTTGGTTATACTGGAAAGTTCTTTTGGCCACCTAGAGAAACCAAGTCAATAACCCTTGAGAACCCTGAGACAGATAAGCAATACAAGCAAGATCTGAAAGTTTTATCCTGGTACTGATTAGACACAACTTCAGTCAAAGTCTTGGAGTCAGGACTGAGGTTTCTTAGTCAGGAAACTTTAAACAGGTAATTTAGAAAGGATAGAAAAGAACAGTCCTGATGAGGAGGAAAGAGGAAGAAACTTCAGAAAAACAGGTGGAAACCTTGGCTCTTGTAATTGGGGCACGTAGTAGAAAACATTGGGTTCATTTAAAACCTCTTGGTAAGCGAAAGTGCATATAAGCCTTCTTGTGTGACAGTTCATAGCTCCCTTAGGTAAGTGCTTTGTTTCAGAGAAACTGCCTGAGTCACCGTGTCTTTCTGTGGATGGATCTCAAAGAAACATACCTGTCTAGCACTGAATGAAGTAAGGTCTGATGAGGAAGCACAGTTGTTCCCAGTGTAACTCTCACAGTTAGAATTATGTGAGTGCCATACCCAGCTAAAAAGCTGCACAGACTGTAATATTTTGCCTTAAAATGGCAACACACTCTGGGTCTGCTGGTTGGAAAGGTGTGTGCATATCCTGAACCCTGTATTCAGGACACAGTTTTAGTGATGTTAGTAATTGGTGAACTCCTACCTAAAGCAAAGGATACAGTGATAAGTTTAGTTCCCATACCTAACCAATGGGAAATTTTAATTAATCAGTTGATTTGTCCATGATTTTGCTCTCCTAAATTTAATTCTGTACAGTTTTTTTTTTTTTTTTCCCAGTTTTTCATGCACTGGAAGGAATATGAACTTCTGATCGATGCCACTAAACTTGCTTTTTTACTTTATTTTATGAATAGCTTCTTGCTCCTCTGACTTTGAAATAGTTTCAAATATGTAGTTTTGCTGTACACATAGATCCAGTTATGCTGCTTAAGGCAACATACTGTTCTTGCATACCCAAACAACTTTACCCAATGACCATGTTTCAACAGCATTCTCTTGCTTCAAGCTACTTTGTGTAGGATCTGTCATTCAAAAACAGGTCATTCTAGCTATGTGATTATGTGAATATCTGTAGTCATGTTTGCACAACACCTCCCCATTAATTAGGTACTTGTTCCTCCAAGGTGATTAACAAACTAGTTTACTCTGCTAATTGTCAGAGGATTTGACACCTGACCTCAAGAATTACTGAAGATTTGAGACAGGATAATGCTCAAGATTTCTTCTTTGACTAGGTGATTCAATGTCCTCTCAGTTGTTGACAGCCTGCACAATCAGCAGAACAGTTCTCTTGAAATGGATTCACATCAGTGGTGCACTAGGTGAAGAACAGCAGGAGCTCTTTTATAGGGAAGAGAGGCAAAACATTTCCTTTAAAGTGCTTATCTTGATTGATGAACCCCAGAAGTGTCCATGGCATCCTCAGTTAACCTTAGCTCTGGAGCTGAGATTGGTTTCCAGCCACTAGGTTTTATGGGTTTACCTTTGTTTTAGGCACTTCCTTTTTACCTCTCATCTAGGAATCCAGAGTCTTGTACTTATATCTTGGGCAGAAATAAGAAATTCCTTTTTTTTTAAAAAAATATATATATATTTTATGAAGAGTCACAATAATGACTTCTCTTATGAGTAAGGCACATATAGTTAAACAGGTAGAGTTCCTTTGCAGTGAATGGAATGGAGCAGATTATCTCGAGAGTCATCACGCAGCGCTTGCAGGGCAAGCAGGCGATCAGGCCCAGTCAGCATGGGTTTATGAAGGGCAGGTCCTGCTTGACGAATCTGATCTCCTTCTATGACAAAGTGACGTGCTGGGTGGATGAGGGAAAGGCTGTGGATGTGGTCTACCTTGACTTCAGCAAGGCTTTTGACACCGTTTCCCACAGCATTCTCCTCAAGAAACTGGCTGCTCTTGGCTTAGACTGGCGCACGCTTCGTTGGGTTAGAAACTGGCTGGAAGGCCGGGCCCAAAGAGTCGTGGTAAATGGAGTCAAATCCAGTTGGAGGCCGGTCACTAGTGGCGTTCCCCAGGGCTCGGTGCTGGGGCCAGTCCTCTTCAATATCTTCATTGATGATCTGGATGAGGGCATTGAGTGCACCCTCAGTAAGTTTGCAGACGACACCAAGTTAGGTACGTGTGTCGATCTGCTCGAGGGTAGGAAGGCCCTGCAGGAGGATCTGGAGAGGCTGCACCGATGGGCTGAGGTCAACTGCATGAAGTTCAACAAGGCCAAGTGCCGGGTCCTGCACCTGGGGCGCAATAACCCCAAGCAGAGCTACAGGCTGGGAGATGAGTGGTTGGAGAGCTGCCAGGCAGAGAAGGACCTGGGAGTGATGGTTGATAGTTGGCTGAATATGAGCCAGCAATGTGCTCAGGTGGCCAAGAAGGCCAACAGCATCCTGGCCTGTATAAGAAACAGTGTGTCCAGCAGGGCTAGGGAGGTGATCGTCCCCCTGTACTCGGCTCTGGTGAGGCCGTACCTCGAGTACTGTGTTCAGTTTTGGGCCCCTCGCTACAAGAAGGACATCGAGGTGCTTGAGTGAGTCCAGAGAAGGGCTACGAAGCTGGTGAGGGGCCTGGAGAACAAGTCTTACGAGGAGCGGCTGAGGGAGCTGGGCTTGTTCAGCCTGGAGAAAAGGAGGCTCAGGGGTGACCTTATTGCTCTCTACAGGTACCTCAAGGGAGGCTGTAGCGAGGTGAGGGTTGGTCTGTTCTCACATGTGCCTGGTGACAGGACGAGGGGGAATGGGCTTAAGTTGTGCCAGGGAAGTTTTAGGTTGGATGTTAGGAAGAACTTCTTTACCGAAAGGGTTGTTAGACATTGGAACGGGCTGCCCAGGGAACTGGTTGGGTCACAATCCCTAGAGGTCTTTAAAAGACGTTTAGATGTAGAGCTTAGGGATATGGTTTAGTGGGGACTGTTAGTGTTAGGTCAGAGGTTGGACTTGATGATCTTGAGGTCTCTTCCAACCTAGAAATTCTGTGATTCTGTGGAATGAAACTCATATCCACCTGAAAAACATTTTTACCATATGTGAGAAAAATCTCAAATAATTTTCTTCAGACAGAATCTTCTGTGAAGATTATTTTATTCATGGTTGTAATGGCAGGTATCCTGTCAATCAGGAGTGCATTTTAGTAAACAAATCATAACCTGTTATTCCCTATTACCTGACACCTGATCACCTCCCCTGTTTCCTCATTGGCTGGGTACTACAGGTTCACAAGCTACTCGACGCTCCTCTATACCATATATACAATTTTTCTTTTTTTCTTTAATTTCTCCTTTCTTATGTTTTGAAAACTTGTGATCTTTGTTTTACTGTTCTCACACTGCTCATCTTGTTTTTCTCAAGCTTCTACCTTATTTTGGAACAGTGAGGCCTTCTACTGTCCACTTATCTACTTAGCATTTCTCCTTATTATGACTACACAACTACCTTGGAATAAAGAAAAATAATTCTCTACTGCAAAAATACAACTTTGTTTCTCACACATATCTATTTATGCACGCAAGGGAGGATGATGTTAGTGACAATCTGCACTGTGGATTTTATCAATTTCAACCTTCATGAAAAAGTTTAGCAATCAAAAGGGGGGAAAAAAAAAAAAAAAGACATGGCATAACTTGGTATCTCACTGCTCCCTAAAAGCATAGAGTTTGCCAGTGTCAGTCAGTTCTCTTCTGTGGCAAAACAATACTTTTGTAGGGAACCTAAACTAGCTTTTACTTGATTGAGAATTAGACACTTTACCCTTTCTGAGTTAATTCTTTAAAAGACAAATAGGGGAAATAACTTACAAATACATCTGAAGGAAAACAGTAAAAGCAAAAGTTATCTGCAATTACTTTTCTCAAACCTTTTGAGGTGAAGTTTCCTTTTTGATACAGGACTATTTCACTCTTGGAGGGGTTCCAGGAAAAAAATATTCTCAGCAATGCTGTCTCTGGCAGTCCAATGTTCTTGATATTGAATAGATATGTCCCTATTTTGGGTGTAGGCTTCTTCAGGGAGTTGTCTGAGATCTAGAGAGGCCAGTTCTCATTCTTGAATCAATTCAAATCTTACAAGTCTTAGTTTAATATCTGGAAGGCAGAGGAGCTTTATGTCTGCAAAAATGAAGCCTGGCCATTGGAGATGCCACTTGAGTGATGATGTGACAGTGCTGGAGATCTCTCATATTTTAATACTAAATGTAATTTTAGTAGAATGCAGTTTGGGGGTATTTTCAGTTTAGTTTAATTTGTAGGTTGTTAGAATATTTAGTGAGGTAATACTCCTGTGGGTATTTCCTCAGATCCAGCCCATCTGTAGAGTACAGAAAGTCACTAAAGCTTTTGTCTAGAGGTGGAATGAGGTTTAAGAGCACCAGACTCTCCAATATTCCTTAGTTTTTTGCTGCTACATGCATGAGCTCACTAGTGCAACTCACAAGGGGATGTGATCACAGCAACTAGCTGGTAAACCTGACCTTTTGAGGGAGCTTGTCTCATTCTCTGAGAATTTTCTTATGAGTTTAATCTACTCAGTCGCTTCTATTTTTAAGCAGATGGCTGTATTCAGTAGCTTGCTGAAGAGCTTTTCACGTTACTTATATTTAAGAACTTCTGGATTGAGTTACTGATAAATCTAGCCCCAGATGTAGGGTTCTGCAGGGGGGTTCATCTATCTTTCTGTGCTTCTGCAAGCAAGCAGTCTTAAACAAATACATTCATGCCACTGGCATGAAAGTAAAACCTGGAGGATAGAAGTAAATTGCAAAAAAGCTCCAGAACATTAAGATCTTGTAATCCCAAATCCATTTTACTACTTCAGGGCTAGGTCTATTCTCATTTAGTGTAGTGGAAAAATGGAAGCATTAATGCCATTGAAGTCAGCAGGAGTGATGCCTACTAAAGTGAGAGTAGAATCAGAGTATAATCAAGTGATAAATGTGTAGTGTAATTACAAATATCTTAAAGATACCTGCTATGGCCCATGGTGGTGTTAATGCTCAGCTTATTATTATTATTATTGTAGAATAGTATCATTGTAAATGTGCACAGTTTCCATGGAATAGAGAGACTTTTTAGTACATTTTAGCCCTGTAGTTTGCCAAGAGAACTTGGAAGCCAGACCGAGGACATTCTTTCCTGTTCATCCACAAGAAAACCAAACAAAACCAAACCAGAGCTATATGCTCTGCCCACCACAGACAATACCACAGATAGGTATACAGTTTTTGCCATGTCCTCTATAACTGGATGTTAAAAAGTGGTTGGTCTCTTTTTTTTTTTTTTTTTTTTTTTTAATAAAAAAATAAAAAATCCCTCTCGATTCAACAGTTACTATTTCTTCTGTATGTTTTTCCTTGTTCTTTACGTTCCAAAATTATTTACATTTTCTTTCTTCAAATGGGCACAGAATCCCAAATGTAGTCAAGTAAATATCTTACTGGAATTGCATTGAAAGCTCTTTTCTCCTTCACCAGTTCCAGCACAGTATTTGAACTTCTCAAAAACATGATGCAGTTTTCTCATACTTGGTTTAAGATTCACTTTAATATCAGATCCTTCCCTGCAGAGCTTCCATTTATGCAAAAATTCCCCAACCCATGTTTGTGTACTTCCTTATTTTCACTGAACTGTAGTTTCTGTTCCTTATTGCATTTTTCTATTTCTCCGGTTTAAGGTCTGTCTGAATTCCCATATACAACAGAGTGTTGGTCAGCTTATTCTAAAATCAGGCATACCCGTGAACTGTAATGAGCCAGAGAGAATGATGTTACAGATGATACCCTCACATTTGTTGACTTTGGAGTAGTGGAGGAGTAAAACTATACTTTTGCCATGACAAAGTAGGTGCTGATTGCATAATGAGCATAGATCTGTCTGGTCTGTGATGTTTACATCACTTTTCTAAGCCAAAACTTAGAGATGCATTTATGTAAACTGCAGGGTAAGATAAGGAATCAGCTCAGCTCCTGATGTAGAAATATTTGTCTCTTTGCAGAATTATACCCTGTTATATTTTATAAATAATGAGATACTACAACATTTTCCAAATATCTATTAATATCCAGGAGATACAAGTGCTAGTGATAAAAATCACTGTAGCATTACCAGTTTCTTCACAGGGAGAATGTTGCTGTCATTCTCAGGCTGAAGGCAAAGCAGAGGAAATGTATTTTTTTTTTTTTTTCTTTAATGCTTTTACCCTCTAAAGAAATCAAGGTGAAATTAAACCCATCATAGCTGTGCTGAAAAATAAAATTTACACAAGGAGAATATGAATGCAGTTTGTGGGCAGGCTGTTTTCTGCCTCTAGGAAATACAATGAAAATTCAAACTGGCTGGCTGAGTATTGGTTTGTGAGTGTTTTTGTAAGGCTGTAGACAGGCCTGACAAGTCTCACACACAAAGTATAACATCACACATTTGGCTTCCACCTCACACTCCCTGGCCGCTTGGCTTGTGCATCTTGCATTTGAAGTATGCATGGTTTCTCTCCTGCTCTGTGCCCCCTTAGGGTGTGTGCTCTCCAACCACAGCCTGGTTTTGTGTCTCTCTTCTTTTATCAGGGCATGATGGGGGACACATCCACATCTGATGGAAGAGAGAATCCAGATCTGAATATCTCTGTAGATTTAATCTTGGCTTCTTCTCTCACTTGATTCTGAGAATAGCAGACACTGTCAGTGTTTTTTTAATGGCCTGCGAGTGGGAGTTTAAGTACGTGGATTCTTGCCTATGCATAGACCTGTTTTAGGCAGGGTATGCAGACACTTTTTGTTGTTTTTTCCATATTAGTTTAATCCTCTGTGAAAAAGGATTAAACTAGAAAACAGTACTCTTCCTGTGAAAGAAGTTGATTGTGCTATTACCCTGTCCTCTCCATCACCTTTGTGGCTGGGGACAGTTCTGTTTGCTTTTCCTTTTGTGTTCATTGATGAGTGACTTCAAACGTACAAAAATCATAGGTATTCTTTAAGGATCGATGCAATTTTCACAGCCCTCAAGTCAATAGGCCTGTGCATCCCATTTTCAAAAGGGAGTTAATGGGAGAAGATCAAAGGCATTTATGCTCTCAAGTCAGATATGGGACTGAGACCAGACATCCTAGCTAACTTGGGGATTTGAAGACATTTAAAATTAATTATTTCTTCATATTCTTATGTGTTTGTGGTGCCTTTAGATCTCATCTCTGTATGAAATAGGTTCTGAAATAGATTGAATGCCTCCTAAATTAAAGGGGTTATTCATTATACAGGGAGCATATGTAACTAGAGCTTAGCTATAAATATATATATTGTAGGTTCTTAAAGGTATAAAAAAACCCTCACCTTCATAAAGTGATGACATATCATGGCTAACAGTTCAGGTGATAAGAAAACAGTGAGTTATCTGTGACTGTAGTTAGTTTCTAGGGAAAGTCTGGTATACACTGTTGGCTTGAGATCCTTTTTTTTTGTTGTTTTTTTTTTTGTTTTGTCTTGGTTTTGTGTGTGTGTATGACAACAGAAATCATTGAGGCTGCAGGTTGCAAATGGGCAACTGTGGTGCATTGGAGCTTTATAACTGTGCATTCATCTAAATAACACAAAAGAGGAGTTTCATTGTGCAGAATCAAATCCATAGATATGTAACATGTTTTATAATGGCCTATCCATCCTGTTGCTACAGTAGAAGACAATCTGGAAGGGGGAAATCTGTGCTGTTGTATTGAAATACAGGATTTTTGTGCCTGCCTGTCAAATGTTTTATTGCATGCTGTTAGTGAAGTTATATGAAGAAGGAAGACTTACCATGTTGCTACCTGGAAACACTGAGGCTGGTGCTCAGTATTGATTTAGTCATTGTCCACAAGAACACTGAAAATTATGCCTACTGTGGTTGTTATGCTTTCATCGTAAAGCCTTTATTGAACAGCCTTGGCCAGTAATACTAATGGAAGGTGCACTATTAAGCTCACTCTTCTTGTGGGTCAAATGAAGCCTTCTTGAAATTTAGAAGTTCAGTGTGTCCTTTCTTTGTCAGTGATTCTGCTTCTAGTTTTTCTGGCCAGGTGGAATGCACGTTCCAACAACTGAATAGTGTGAAAAATCTGTTTCCTTAAATAATGTGGCTCCAAAGTCTCTAGACAAATGAGAAACCTGAAGTGTCAGTTACAGAAGGCATTAGGGAGCTCTCACATTCCGTGAGACAGATGGGGTTTTGTGTTGTTTGACTTTAGTTTTCTATTGTGTCTGCATCAGTCAACAAGGAAAGATTGACTGATATCATTTACTTGGGCTTCTTGGACTTGGCTTTTGACACTGTCCCACACGACATCGTAATCTCTAAATTGGAGAGAGATGGATTTGAAGGGTGGACCGTCCGGTGGATAAGGAATTGGCTCGATGGCCACACCCAGAGTGTTGGTCAATGGTTCTACGTCTTGGTGGAGGCTGGTGATGAGTGGTGTCCCTCAGGGGTGTGTCCTGGGACCGGTGCTTTTCAATATCTTCATCAATGACACAGATGATGGGAATGAGTGCACCCTCAGCAAGTTTGCACATGAAACCATGCTGAGTGGTACGGTTGATACCAAAGAATTAACAAATACCATGCAAATGGACCTGGACAGGCTGGAGAAGTGGGCCCATGTGAAACTAATGAGGTTCAACAAGTCCAAGTGCAAGGTGCAGCACCTGGGTTGGGGCAATCCCCGAAAGGAATCCAGACTGGGAGAAGAACTCGTGGAGAGCAGCCCTGCAGAGAAGGACCTGGGGGTTCTGGTGAATCAAAAGCTCAATATGAGCCAGCAGTGTGTGCTTGCAGCCCAGAAGGCCAACTGCATTCTGGGCTGCATCAACAGAGGAGTGACTAGAAGGTGGAAGGAGGTGATTGTCCCCCTTTGCTCTGCCCTTGTGAAACCCCACTTGAAGTCCTGCATCCAGATCTGGGTCCCCCAGCACAAGAAGGATGTGGAGCTGTTAGAGATGGTCCAGAGGAAAGCCATGAAGCTGGTCAGAGGGCTGGAGCACCTTTCCTATGAAGAAAGGCTGAGAGAGCTGGGGCTGTTCATTCTGAGGAAGAGAAGGCTCGCGGGTGACTTTATTGCAACTTTTCAGTACTTAAAGGGGGCTTATAAAAAGGATGGAGAAGGACTTTTTACTCAGGTAGATAATGATAGGACAATGGGGAATGGTCTTAAACTAAAAGAGGGGAGACTTAGATTAGACATTAAGAGGAAATTCTTCACTCAGAGGGTGGTGAGGCACTTGCACAAGTTGCTCAGAGAAGCTGTGGATGCCCCATCCCTGGATGTGTTTCAAGGTCAGATTGGACAGGGCTTTGGGCCTCATTTAGTGGGTGGCATCCTTTCTCATGGCAGGTGGGTTGGAACTAGAAGGTCTTTAAGATCCCTTCCAACCCAAGCCATGCTATGATTCTATGACTTTATGACAGTGTAGATATCTGCAGGTGGAGGTGGGAAGCCTGGGTTCCCTTGGTAGTGGAAGGATCAATGTGCTTTTAGGGAGTGATTTATCCAGCCTTTTTAGATCTCTGTTTAGCAGGAGATGGTGTTAACATCATTGTACTAACATCCCTGATGTTATTAACTATGTTCAGTTGCTCTCCACTGACTGTGAAGGGACTTTGTTATGACTTGTTCAGATGTAGATATTTATATTTAGTCAGATTAATCCCGTCTGAAATCTTAACATCTTCTCTTTATCCTGAGAAGAGACCTCTGTTCTAGTACGTATAATTTTAGTAGGGACTTGAAGAGGATTTCTGGTATCAGTGGTGTTATCAGCTATACTCTATTGTAAACACTGTTTTTCATCAAAGTTTTCAGAATGGTTGTAAACTTGCTAGTGGTTCTAAACTGCCAAACTAAAGGACCAGATAGTTACACTTGCATGTCTGTTTCATCTGTCATTATTCACAAAAATTTTGAAGAGTGTACCATTTCCTGAGCATCTAATGAAAGCTCCGCGTCAGCAGACCCCACACTAGTATAGTGACCATGATTGTTTGCCTTTGTCTTCATGGGAGTCTGGCCTCAGTTTAGCTAGGTACTTAACACATCTTGCAGACGTCATTGATTTATTATCTCATGAAAGCTTTCTTGTTTTGAATGTTTAGTTCTTTGACAAAAGTAAGGAAGAGTTGATAAAGAATGCCCTGAAAACAGGACTGGTTTGGGCTGAAAAAAGTATCCACCTGAAAGAGTGGGTAGATGAAGAGGAATGTAGAAGGTATTTCTGGTGATGGCATTGTCCATGGGATTGCAGTTAAATCCTAGGAAATGTATTGG
>NC_048894.1:7787075-7851576 GCF_011077185.1 Oxyura jamaicensis
ATGGCATTGTCCATGGGATTGCAGTTAAATCCTAGGAAATGTATTGGATGTGAGCATGTGTGTGCTGTCTGATACATTCACAAATAATCCTGGGATTATAGCATCAGCATCCATCTCTTAATAAACTAGCTATGAGCTTTTCTTTCACTTAAAATGCTATGTAGACAACCTGAATGCAAGAAACCCTGCCTTACCCTGTGGGGTTCTTTAATCATGCCTTGTATTACATGGAGAAATTTACTAAGAACAAACATCTATTTTTGGTGGTGTGAACTGAGACCTTTGTAATTAGTATGAGAAAAAAGAAGAAGAAGAAGAAATGAGCTTGTTTTTATTCTGCAAATACTGTATTTTAGGAATGTGCAGGGTTCAAATTTCTGCCAGCCTCACTTGTTGGGAATTCTGTTTTCTCAAGAACAATTTATTGTAATGTAATTAAACATCATATGTGAAGAATTGTTGTGATTAAGAGCCTTTTAAGAGGTTAGCAAAGGGCAGTCTATTGTGATGTTTATAAATCACAAACTTAATATAAATATGTATATAAGAGCAAGGAGAGGTCTGAGACGGGGAAAAGGAATAAACATTGATGTCCCTATGTTAAGTCTAGTGAATTAAAATTCTCAAGTGAAATTAGTCTCTAACCTTTCACCACCTTTTGATCAGGCTCAAGTGTTTTAGTGGACAATTTAACGGCAAGAGTTCTTTTGTGTCTGTTGTGGGTTTCATCCTGCCTGGGTCTGAGATATGCCACAGAAGCATAACAAAGGCATTTATCTATTCTTGGAAGTTGATGATGAACCTTGTAGTCATTCCCATAATTCTTTCAGTGGAGAAGATCATACACAGAGAGAAATAAATCTCCTTTATGCTTTCATAGTCTTATGGCTTCATACTTCAGGAGATGAGGTGACCTACTTAGGGAAAAAAAAAAAAAAAAAAAAAAAAAGGTGGTTAAAGAGAAGTAAAGGACAAAGGAACAATGTAGATTCATGAACAATCATAGAAGAATAAATTGATCATTTTGGTTTCTGGAGAAATGATTTGTCTTGCTTTCTGTTTGAGGCTCCTCAGTTTAGCTTGCAGAGATCCTATGGAAACTGTAACATGTTCAAAGTATCAGGCTGCTTTGGGTAACACACAATATGACCAACTGGACAGAGGACTTTGGTATCTGGAGGGAGACAGTTTTACCTTTGTGACTGATTTTGCTGTGAACATGTTAGTTCTCTCTGTTGCTTTCTCACTTTCTGTCTTGCCTCTGCAAACTGTAAGTTCTTCAGAGAGCCAGTTGGCTTGCACTGCACATTTATTTGTAGGCTAGTACACTGAGACTGACCACACTGATCATGGCTGGGGTTCCTATGTGCTGCTGAAGGAAAAAATTAAAAAAAAATTAAAAATCCTTTTTTCTTTCATTAGTTCTAATTCCACATATATCTATTGATATTTCCCTAGTTGTGTTCAGATATTTGATATTTTTGAGGCATTTCAGGAAATGTCCACAGTCCTTGCTTACCAGTTATCCTACTGCCTGTCCTATCTGTTATTCAGACAGAACTCCACTGACTGCAGCAGAGTCTGGAATGAAGCATTACCAGAAATAAAGTTGAAGGTATGATCCCAAATGGCCTTCCAGTAGTGACAGGTGCAGGAATGGTATTGACTTTTCTGTACATATGGTTCCATTTGTTTTATGTATGTTGAAATGATGTGAGGAACAAATGCTTTGTCCAAATTTATCATCCTTCTTTTGCTGAAACAGTACCCACATCACAGCACATCTTAATATTCTCATATATCCCAGAGGATGTGTCAGATCTATGACAGAAAATTCCCACAAAAGCTCTGTGCCTTTGAAATCTTGCCACTTATCAGTTTTGTGCCAGCTCTGCTTCAATAGTCCAGTTGGTTCTCTCCCTAGCAGTCCTTCAGAAATTGCTTCGCCTCACAGTTCTTGTGGGGCAGGTCATAGAATGTCTCAGACCCAGAAAGCATCAAAACTTTGAAATCATTCTTCAATGGAAACTTGCTGGCTCTATGGACAGGAGTATTTGGAGGGAAGGGGGAGCACTGGATCCACAGAGTTTTTTCTCTCTGAATGTGTCAACTTAAAGGCTGTTCAGATCACCTCATTCTAGGTATTCAGTTCAGGTGGATTAGGGAGGAATCTGGGCTTGCTGTAATCAGTGGAGAGAAGGATGCCCTTCCAGAGTGTTATTTGAAAGTCCATAAGTTTTAAGCATGCTTACTTCCACTGACTGAAAAGCCCAACTCTAGATAGTACGTATATTTTTTTTTTTCTGATGCATTTTCTTGTGGTTGTTGTTGTTTTTCTTCCCAGACTTCCAAAGAAAGTGACGCATTTGCAGTCATGCTTGTGTGTCTCTTATTTCCCCTATCAAAGTAATTTTTAAATCAACTGACCTCCACCAAAGCTATCTGAGGGTAGAAGTCTGTATTGCCACAATTTTCTTTGGAAATAGGTAGTCTGATAAGCAAAGACAATTCATAGCACCCTTGAAGGGAGACTGCTGTGTATTTTTTTGTCTTATCAAGCACTAGAAACATTATACAGGAGGAATTGTTATGAAATGCCCCATCTGCAGGACAAACTTCAGGTCAGAGCTAATACCTCATTAGACACTAGAAAACCTTACTGTTAGACATTTCTCAATAGAAAAGTGTTCTTTCCTAGTTCTGCTACTCCACAAAACTGCATGATCTTCCTCCCCTACCCCCCTGCCTTGACCATCTGTCTTTAGGTGAGTGGTTTGCTACAGTCTGGGAGCAGCAGTGCAAAATACCCTCTGCTGTGAATAAATCTCCTTGCTGTGCACCTATTAGAGCATCACCAAAGATATGTCAAGATGCAGCGGGAGGCTTCAGGAGACAAAACTGCAGCTGAAACTACTTTTTGCCCCATACATGATCCAATTGACACCAGTAGGATAGTCTGAAGTTTAAATTAGCACATAAACTGACCTCTGCTGTTTAAGATTAAGCAAAGGGGAGAAATCTGTTTCCATTAATCATGGCAATGGTGGATGTAAAAAGCTGTATTAAGTCATAGTGTCAATCTGAGAAAGCAAAGGTTGCTACTCTGTTTTGAGACAGTAAGAAATAGGAAGGAAATCTGAAGTAAGGAAATGAGCAGAGTGGTATCAAAAGTTACTTCCATGCAAACCTTTCTGTACCACTTTAGTTTTGCTCATTGCTTTGCTACAGGGAAACCAGTGTAATTCCAGCTGGAAAAGAACAAAGTCCACTTAATAGAAGTTTGTGGTATTGATAAAGTATGAATAGGCCATCAACCTTAAGGATCCTTCTGCCCTTTTGGCATATGCAGAAGGCTATTTCTTTTCGTGTCCATATTTGCTTTTCAAATAGTAGGAAGAATCTTGCCTATTGCAGATGTTCAGTTCATTCAGACTCATTTCTCCACTTTTAACATATGAGTTGGGCAGGGAAGCTAAGTAATGAAATAGCTTAGCTGAATTTCTCTCTTCTGTGGGTCATCAACAGGATGCAGGTTTCTGGAAGATTAAAATGTATTTTGTAGCTGGAATATGTTTTATATTTTATTGCATTGTGGTACACTAGTGAAATAAGTGGCAGTGCTTTGAAATGTCTGTGGTACCCATTTGTGCTGGTATCATGAAAGACATGTACAGACAAGAGTGTCGGGTAAAACTCAGAGTGCCTGAGGAGAGTGAAATACTGCCTTATTGTATAAATAGCAAAGCTTACTGAAATATCAAGACTGCTTATTTAAACAGCAGGATGTGGTTATTTTTTTTATGTAGAAATAAACTAGAAATCTGATTTCTCACATATAAATAACTCTCTGAATGAATGTAGTGTCTCATAAATGTTCTACTCCTCTAGCTAGCACCTATCTGGGGTTAATTTTCAGGTTTAGGGAGAATTCACTTCTTTCACTACCTGGGGGCCTAATAACCTGTGAAGACTTTCCCTCCTGTGGAAAGACTTCCTTCATCTTTAGCAGATTTTGGATCAAGACTGAGTTCCAGCTTTAGACTGTCACAGATAAGAGTTTGGATACCTGTATTTCTGCTGTCTGTATAGAGACTCCAATCTTCACCATGCCATGGCAGTGTTTTGTATGTGTGTGTGTACATGTATATAAGCATTGACATACTTGCTGACATTTTCAAAAGTGAATCTGGAGTGCTGGCAGTCAGCTCACTCTCCTCTCACTCAAGTTTGGATATGGATGAAATTGAACAGCTGAACTTCATCTTTGGCAATACTGAGATCATGAAGGTAGGATGAGGAAACAGATGAATAAGATCGTGCCTTGGAAAGGACGAAATTACATTTAATCGTGACTTGGAAAGGAGGAAATTACATTCATTGCCCTTTGGACAATACCTACGGACATTTCTTTTCAGTTGCCTTGTCCATGCCTCATCATCTGTGGGCAGATTATTGTCACACTCTCACAAGGCAGCTAGGGACATGCACAGTTTTTCTTTCTGAGGGAAACATTTTGCTTGGCATGACCAGTCCAGGATCTCTGCTGGCCACTTGTAGGTCACAGGTGGTGCATTAGATGCCAGTTATGATCTGTGCACCTGGGGCTGGTTTAGCACAAGAATCATGCTTGCATCACAGAGCTGAGATCAGAAGGGTGTCTGACCTGTATGTTGATTAAAAGCTAAGTCAGTGAGCAGACTGTTCTCCAGGACTCTGGAATGTGTTCCTAATCACAGATCTGAAACAGCCCATATTTAAGGAATTTGAGTGTGCTGCAAAAAGCAACAAAGACTTAAGGTTTTCTTCTCCCACCACTGAAGCATTAGCTGTGAAAGTGGCTGGTTGACTGGGTTTCTGTAAAACTGATTACTTTAAAGCTGCTGAAATTTGTTTGAGTGGTTAATGATGTTTGGGCACTGAGAGCCATGGAGAGGCAAATTTGTTAATCATTTTGTATCTAAATAAACAAATAAATTCACAGCACATGCAGTGTTTCCATTCTCATCTATAAATAACTCTTTCTTCTGCTACTTCCCTTTGCTTGGTGCTGCAGACACAAAGCATCTCATTGATTTGGTTTGATGATTTTAAGAAATGGATGCAAATCATTCCATACTTCCTCGGGTCACTGGTGAACCTAGAAACAAGAAAGTAGCCAGGCACAGAAACACTGCTTCTGTTGTGCTGCCTTCCTGTGCTGCCCCTGCCATTTGCCATTGCTGTATGGGGAGGCAGTTTGTATGCAGGAGAACATGGTGCTTCTTGTAGGATGGAAGTGATAGATGTGTGTAACATGCCATCAGCTCCACAACCTCCTCATCTGCTGCCTAAAGACCCAGGGTCCCAGGGGGAAGAAAAAGAAAACCTACCTATCCTCTATTCTTGGCCAGATAAATGTTAAGTCAGAATTGCTGTGTTGGGTGAAAAACATACATTGTGGGCTTAGGAAGAAAGGAGCCTTGTGCAGTGACAAGCTTGAGAAGAGCTGCCTGCGTTCCAGGGGAGAGGAGCACGGAGAACATCCCCACAGAGCATGGAAAGATGCCTTCTAGAGAGAAATGAGGTAGGGTATCCTGCTACCTGAGGCAGCAAGAAAGGAAGGACGGGTTAGCTTCAGCTGTTTTTTCTAGGTGTCTTGATTTAAAACCCAGGGCTGCTGATGAGTCTTAATTCTCCTTTGCATGTTTCTTACTGCTCTTGAGGAGCAAATGAAGTTCCTACAGTGAGAAAGCAGTCAAGCATTATCCTTTCTGGAAAGAGGCTGAAAAAGCCGGAAAATGCAAGGGGTGAAAGAGGCAGAACTGTAGCCCTCCACAAAGCAGAGGGTGCTGGTTGGTGATGTGAGCATCCAGAGTGTTCTCACCACAGTAAAAAGCTGAAGCCTTAATCTCGCAAAGACTCTTGTGCCAACTGAACACTGCAACATTTCTTATGGGTCTAGGCCATAAGGTCATCATGGATGAGCATTTCCAACTTCACGTGCAATCCTGCTGTCATTGAATTCAGCAGAACTTTGCAGAGGCTTTGGTGATGCAGGACAGATGCCTGAATAATGAATATCATTTGCAAACACACATTTTCTTGGAAAAACTGGATAGCTGGCTGCAGTTCTGGGGTGTGTGCCTTCTATTTTCTCGCTTCCCCTCCAGCTGCTAATTATTCTTCTGGTTTGGATCTTAAGGGAGGAATTATTTATCTTCTGCTATTTGTGTTTCAGTGAAACATTAACAATCTCTTACTAATTGCCTCTACTAATTAGCTCAACAGTAGATGTATTCCTGCTCATCTAGTGAAGCCATGGAGGGAGAATGTGGAACAGGAATAAAGCCATCTCTTTTTTGTCCCCTTTTTTTAAGAAAACTGCACAGAAGTAGAGTAAAAGCATGGTAGATCCTGTTATGCAGCAAGTGCACTTCTCAGGCCATGCCTGTAAGAGTGCAGATGTTTTTAAATGATTCTGTTATCCTAGGAAGAAGTTCGGGGGTTTTGCAGGAGGCCGTAATTCAATGTTTACATAGCTGTCACTCTCTCCTGTGTACATTGACACAAAGCAACCACAGGCTCCTTTGAATTAAATATTTCAGCCCTAACATTTGAATGTTTTAAAAACATTAGTGCATAGCAAACCGCATTGGTTTAATATGTGACAAGCATTCCTCATTTGAAACCAGTTATTTACAGAAGGAAAATTAGAAATGTTATCCAGCAAGTTACAGTATAATTAAACTGAATGAAATATAAGGTCAGAGTGTGCA
The DNA here is from genome assembly GCF_011077185.1 of Oxyura jamaicensis. Lineage (NCBI taxonomy): Eukaryota > Metazoa > Chordata > Aves > Anseriformes > Anatidae > Oxyura > Oxyura jamaicensis. The sequence goes on from NC_048894.1 coordinate 7,793,831, forward strand.
ATAAATAACAAACTTATTTATTGAAAAAATTAAGTGCTGCCACCACTTATCTAATACAAAAGATTCTGGAACGGCAGACTTAATAAATATGCCTTTTCTGTGGTGCTATTTTCCACATAACATAAATCCTTCTTACTAAATAAGATGACTGAAAGAAAGCAGAGTTATGGAAATACATGACTGATGAGAAAGTGGTATGAGTTATTCTAACATAAAAAGATGTCTCACACTTCTAATGCTGACCTTTTTCCCAAGGAAAAATATTTACAGTGTTAAATGTTACTTGTTAATAATTTCAACTATTCTGATCTTTGGGTTCTCAACTCTTTATCATGAATATGTATATTAAAGTAACTGTGACCATTTTCTGGGATCCAAAAGAGCCTGATCATTCTTCATATGTAGACATAACTAGGACAAATGCCTGTCCTTGGCATCCAGGTGCCTTCCTACCATTAATCTTCACAGCCCACCTGGGGTAAGTGGAGATTATTCTGCACACATTTTATTCCTGGGGTAACTTAAACAGAATCAAAGCAGCTTGCCCAAAATTTAATCTTGGTCTGACTGAAGTTAATAGGAGGTAAATGCATCATTATGCTGGAGGCATAATTTCACACGTCATGGAGATGCAAGTCAGTAATCAGGAGTTTCTGTCTATGCACCCGACAGCCAAATCACTTCACTGTGGCCTGTTTGCCGATTCTTCCTATACATGTTGGCCAGGCTGGAGCTCCATATAAAGCAGAGTGAAACTGATTCTTGTTCTAAATGAGGCCAAGATAGTATTCTACCTGCTTCTGCTATTTTTGTCTTTAAAATGTCCCCACAGCAGTTCTCTAACTTGTAAAATAAATAGATTTTTAAAAAGTAAATATTTTCTTTTACTCATTGGAAATGTTCATCTGGTATAGGCAAGGAGGTAAGCCTTGTGCTAATGTTAATTATGTGTAAAGGCATTCATAGAGATATTTAAAAGGTTACCCTTCTCAGAGGACTAATCAGGGCACTGTCTGCAAAATAATGAAAATTTAAAAATAACTAGTTGAACAATGCCTTGTAGAAATGAATAGGCTATACAAAAGCCCACATAATGTCAAATTGTCTGCCTATTTCTAACACACTTCTTATAAAGAAGGGGAATATTGACATATTGGCTCTAATTTTAGATGCCCTAGTGAAACAGTGTATTGCTATATAGGTTCAGGTCTTACTCCCGTCCCTGTAAAGATTATGCTGTAGCTTTTGGTCTCTTTTTCTGATGCTGACTATTACAATATAGGGGCCAAATGACTCCAGTCTATTAGAGGACTAAGGCCAACAGTGTGTAGTTAAGCATATCATTTGCAGAATGAAATTCTGGCTCTGGCTCTCTTTGACTCACTCACCTGCATCTCATTGCCTTTTCTTTGTTTTCCTTTAATATGAAAAGAAAGCACAACTATTTTTTGAGCTTTGCACATGCAATGCATAAAGGTGTTAATTGGGGTTAAATCAATCTTCTTTTAAAATGCAGACAGGTCTATTTCTGTGTGTGTACAACTCTGGGAGAGGCATGCTGTGCATCAGGTAGGCAGACAGTATTGACTTCAGCAGCAACTTGTTGAATCTAAGGGAAAGGACAAGGGAGGCTGAGATGCCCTACCTCTCATTGCACAGGACTATTCCTAGTACTTACCTGTTCACAGATTACCTTCATTTTTGTACCAGGACAATCTTTTTTAGTTAATTGCAGTGCTTTAATTTCAAGACCAAAGTCCAGGTAATCACCATCTTTTCCCTTTCAACCTAACATGTTCTTGCTGGCACCCAATGAAGAGAACAGAATTGAACAGAACTCAGGTTTCAAGGGTTCAAAAACTTTGCTGCTTTGTATTGGGAAGGGTAATCAGTCTTGGAAATACCTGCTCTATGGCAAGCCAAAGAATAAAATTAGTTGGGGACAATTCATTTATTTCCTTTTTTTTTTTTTTTTTTTTTTTTTTTCCCCCAATTTAGACTTATTTTACCGTTCTTCATTGGTATTTCAGAACCACTTAATTTCTGGAAATACATCTTAGTTATTTTCAGTCTGAAATCAGTGCATGTATATCTTCTAGCTCTAAGCAATAAATCCCCCTTCACAACTGTCTTTGAACTGGGCATTTTGTTTTAAACCAACCTTTTTTTTCTACCAGCAGTTTTAACTTCAATGGACCAGCATTTTTCAAGGGTATCATCAAATATTTCCTGACCAGTTCTCTGGAGTGTCCAATAAGACTCAGTTGAAGGAACATGCTTTCCAAACCAGAGCACGTTTCATGTGCAGTCATTATGCTTTCACATATTTCACAAATATAGGGATTTCTTTTAACTTCATTATCATCTGTTCTTTTTTCATGTTTATATATCCTTGTGAACAAATAATGTCCATTATGATAAAAGGTAAGTGATACAAAATAGAAGAATCCTAAATAGTGTTTGACTCATTCTCCATTTAGGTTGCTGTGACTTCTTTTGAATCATTATCTATTGTATTTTGTGTTTTACTGAGTATTCAATATATTTCCCACAGAGACCAGTTCTGTGTTTCCTGTAGTGAAGACTATTCAAATGGCCTATAATCCTGTAATATTTTATAACAAAATCAATTTGGTATGCATTGGAAAACATTCTCTTCTACTACATTCAAAGCAAATGTGTGCAAAGAGTAGAGAATTCATATTTGTAATGATTTTTTTTTTGAAGTTGGAAATACGTGTGCTTGTGTAATTGAGGCTTCTTTTTTTTGTTCTGTTTTATTTTGCCTTTTCTATCTCTTTTTAAGGAGAATCCCATTTTATCACCTTAGTTAGCTGGAAAGGCTTTAGGATTTAAATCTTTATTGCAGAGTAAGATCTCCTGTTCAGACCTTGTGTTTTGTGTGCATTTGGCTCCAAATTTTCTAAGTACCTCCATGGAAATAATTAAGTGAATTATTGTGCGTCGCTCTGTGTACAATACCTGCCTGGCAGCACATCTTCGAGTTAATATTTAAGAACTACTGCAGCACCCTCAAGTGGTGATGTGGATCTGTATTTACAATGTTTTTTAAATATTTCTAGGGTTATGAATCATTTTAATGTTTTGGGCTGACCTGCTCAGATTTTTGTCAGATCCTGCACTCCTTCCTCAGGTAAAGCTCCTGCTGAATCCAATTAATCACACTGGAACACTGGAATCTGAGCAAGAGGCTCAGGAAAGTTTTTTTTTTTTTGTATTTTTTTTTTGTATATATATTTTTTTTGTATTTTTTTTTTTTTTAGATTGTCAAATGTCTTTGTATAGAGCATAAAACATTCACTCTGACTGCAGTAACTCTGACATTCTGTCAGTTGTGCAGGAATAAATAATGTGAGGACCCTACAGAAAGAGAAACCAGAACATTAGGGTTTTTCTCAGGACTGCAGTTGCAAGCGTAGTGCACCTGTGGCATGAGCAACAGTAGGATTGCGAACCACCTGCTTGAGCACCCCTTCATGTCCCCCATCAGTGACATCTGTTGTAGTGACTGAGGAGGAATGCTCTCTCAGGCAAGTTTTACTAGCTTTGTCATGAAGGTCTCTGATTACAGTTTTATTATTTATTTATTTATTTATTCCTGTTAGCTGCCAATTTTAAGCAGCCAGCTGAAAACTGGACTAGATGAATGGCCCTGGGCTGGAGCCTGTTGCTTCCAAAGTTCTCAAGTGGCATCTCTGCTGATGCCCCACCTCCTTTTCATTCTGCTGAGCTCTCTCAATGCTTGCAGGAAAGACAGTCATTACCCCATCAAATAAATGGGCCTAGCATGATGTTTGTGAGCAATTCTGCTTCCAGTACAGACTTGTGTGAGCAAATCACTTACTTCTGCTGGTCCTCATCTGTAAAACACCAACAAGAGGTTTTATTTCAGAAGTTTACTGTAAGTCTTAATGTATGTTGTCTCCACTTTAAAGGCCTTAAGTGAAAATAAATATCAAAATGCCTTCTCTCTTGTCATTTGTAATAGTGTGTTCTGGGCAGAGGGCACAGGCTGACGGGAGTGGAAGAGCTCCCTGCACACTGGTGCTGCTTTGTGCGGTCTCTGCTAATGCTGCAGGTTAGCAGAATAGCACAGCTGTTTGTTTGCTACTGCAACTTCTGCCAGGTCTGGCATGTTTTCTGCATCAAACTCAGAGAACGGGCTTGACAGGCTCTGTAAAAAAAAAAATAATATATATATATATATATTTCTTAAGGTTGCAAAGTGATCCAGACTTATTTATAAAATGATGTTGAGCTCAGTTAATTCTCTTCTGAAAATTGTTAGGAAAAATGGAATTTAAATGCTAAATATAATTATTATTTTTATTTTTTCCTCTTTCTCCCAGTTATTTGATATACGAAATAGAACTTGCTAGTATTTTAGCTCCATTCTGTCCTCACTTCATTCTTTTTTGTCCTCTCTTCCCATAAAAGATTCATCTCATTTAAAGTGTACCATCTAGGCTGTCATGTACATAACAGACTGCATTGTATTCACAAGAGAAACATGTCAGTAGAGGGCAGGGTCTAAGAGTAGTGAGTTTTCAAAGGGATCTGATAAAGAAATAACAGCTATTTCTAATACAAAGTAGATAACAGACAAAAATTATGTGTGATGGAGCATATTTGATATAATGTCTGTGCTTTCGCCTTAAAGGCCCACTGTCAGCTTAGAAATCACATTGTGAGCATTGTGATCCTTCTTATTTTATTATTTTCTATATAAAGGCACTACCAGTGACACAAAGGAGCATGAGAGAGATTACTTTGTAAACTTGCCTTAGGCTGCTCCTAAAATAAGCAGAAAGGTGCAATCAGACCTCTCCCACCCTGGTACTAAGCTGGGATGTGCCGGCAGCCCGCATTGCAGCTGACCCACAAACCTACTTTGAAATATTTCGGGGCACGTGTGGGGCTTGTGAGGTGGAAGGACATGTGGCTCCTGCTGCCTCTTAAACTAGGTAGCCTAGCTAGAGATTTGTCAAAGTGCTTGTGGTAGAGCGGGGAGCTGGAGCTCACAGCCAGCATCCCAGTTAAGTCAGCCACAAGAGCAAGGAGCAACTCAGCACTGGATCATAAACCCAAAACACAGGTGCATTACAGAAAAAGAGCCATGCTTCTCTACAGCTCCCTGGAAAAAGCAGGCCATAGATGAAATCACAGCAGTTTGTTTATTTAGAAATGGGTCTTGCTGAGTGTTCTGAAAGAAACGCTATTTTGGGCCTAATAGACCAGCAAAATCCAAAGATTTGAGCTCAGTGTGACTGTTTTCTTTCATTTTAAATACAAAGAAATCTCAGAGGGTTTCAAGATGAAGAAAATGCCTTTGATGGGAAAGTCCTAGGTCATTTAAATTCTTACAAATGCAATATGACATCTCATATTCTAGCCAAAATGTAGGTTTACTCCTCTTTGGGGTGACTGTCCCACTTTCTGATTGTGTTGTCTGTTATCCAGCAAATATTTCCACCTCTGACAAGTTGTTGCCCGCATATGTCATAACGTGCTGCAACTGTCAGGGCCACGTGTGCTTTATGTTGAGGGACCCGTATGTGTGCAGATGACACAAGTAGGCCATGCTAATCGTTGTGTCATCCACTTCCAAAAATACCAAGCAACACCAATACAAGAACGTGTTCCTTTGGATGAGGATGCTTTCTTCTCAGTAAAAGATATTTTCAAGGAATTTATTATCCCCAGAATCAGTGCTGAATTCTGTTTTACTGAGTTACTAGATAGGTAAAATATATTTAAAATGGTGAATAATGTCTAGAATAAAAAATTCACAGAAAAAATCTAAACTTTGCCTAGTCTCATGAAATGGAAGAAGGTTTTAGTACAGTTATTTATACGAGATCATTGAAGATACAGTGTTGAGAAACAATTTCATAATTATCAAGAACCTTAAATTTCAGATAAACAGTGCTGTCATTTCTGTCTGCTTGTTGCTGGTAGCGGTTCCTGGAGCAGAGGCATCAGCTAGTGTAACAAGTGGAGTTTCAAGAGAAATTGTTACTGCCTTAAGTCATGGTGACTTCGTTTTCTCAGCCATTGCTTTCAATGTTGGTGCGTTTACAAAATGCAGCACTGTCTGTGCTGCTGAAGTCTTGTTGATGTCATTGCTGCAGGAACTGTGATGGACTCAATGGTTGTTTTTTGGAGCTCTGTTGTGACATTTTTAGCTGCCTAGTTTCTGCTTGTCTGCTTTATGGGGAGGAACAAGAGGATCTGAATGCTGCTGGGTGCTTGCATAACTTGGAGGGAATTAGATTTTTTTTTTTTTTTTTCCACTGGAAAAGCAAATCAGATGTCTTTCAGAGTTTTGAAATTATCACTAGCAGTCAAAATTTCACAAGATTGCCTTTGTCACAGTCACATTCATATCATTATGAAGCAGCTTGTATTTTCTTGATTAGCAGAGTCCTGGGTTTCTTTTGTCTTTGCGGTGAAATTATTGAATATCCTTGAAGTTAGTTTTCACTTTTGCTTTAATTTGATTCACTTGGCATATTTTTATGATTCCTTGGCATATGCAAATAAATATACATGTACATTTACCTCTAAGTCAGGAGGGGCTAGACATATGCATGCCTTAATTCAGAAAGCTTAGGGTTTACCTATTTTTTAAAGATATAACTTAGCAAGACAATAAGATCTATATTCACTTACTTGGCAGCCAAAAATCAAATACCCATAAACATAGGTACAAGTGGAAAATATGCAAAGATACGTGGGAACATCCACTGAAATTTTCCAAAGCAGTGGCTCATATTGATTACACCATCACTGATATGATTTTGATAATTCCACTCTATTCCAGTGCCTCTCTTTTCTGAACACCTTTGCAAAGATGATCTCGGTGTCTCTGACATACTCTAAAAAACAGCATTAAAGTTAGAAGGAAGCACATATATTGATGAGTTAAATCAAAGCACATCCTAAGAGGTATTTAAAATGAAAATCTCTCTGTTGATACTAGATAAGTGTGTTCATAAACCTGTGTTAAATCTGTAAGGACATAATCTATTGACCTCCTAGCAGTATTCCATTCTTGTCCTTGTGTCTTCCACCTCTTGAAAAATGAATACACTGTTTGGAAAGCCATTGATAATGCAGTATATTTGCAGTTACACAATGGCAGTTGACTGTAGCATTAACAAACATTTAAAATAGCCTCTGAGAGCCTCAGCTGTTCCATACTTTATATTACTTAGACAGACAAATTGGACGAATGGAGTACTTTGTACTTAGAAAACTATAAGTGTACTAGTAAGCTTTTTTTTTCTAGTCAATTTATGAAGACAAATGGGCAGGAAAGGACATACACCAGCACTAAAGGTAAACTGTCACAAACATCTATAATGCAAATGAGTGCAAAATCCAAAAAGGAATTATTTACTTTTAAGGCAATTTCACTTCAGATAGTTAATCTAAAACTGTGTTCCAGAAAGTCCTTGCTTACAGACCACTTAGTTCCAAATGACCGAAACTCGTTGGACGCCTTCCTGTTCAGTCTGAAAACTTTCTAAAATTCCTTCAGTGGAGGTTCTGTACATGGAAAACTGCCCTGAAGAGACAGGCTCATCATCTCTCTCTGCAGTGCTGATGGGAAACAGAAACCAAACAGAATTGTACCTAAAGCTTTCAAGGTTCATGATCCAGGATTTATTCATAGAGACAAGCCAACAAGTGCTCACAGGATGGAGTTTTCATTGTTCCATCAGGGTTTACATTTCTTCATGATTGCTCCTTTCTTTGTAAAAAGCTGCAAGAGGAGAAAATTTGAACCTCTTGAAGCTGTGTCAAACAGGAGGAGGAAATGTTGTGTCTGATGGGGCCAGAATGAGAACAAATAAATGGAAGATTATTTTGTTAGCCTAGTGGTAGATAGCCTTTTTTGAGGTATCTGTCTCTCTCCATATGCTTGTTTCTTTGCATATTCATATTTCTATCTAGGTTCTCCTTTTAGCTCTGTGAGTCCAAATCCTAAAATTGTGTCATTACATCCCCTGGGTCCTTTATTCAGTCTAGGTTTTAGTTCTTTTCCAACCAAAAAGAAAGCTGTCAGTTTAGTGACAGCTAGTCCGAAGAGTCACAGATCTGTTTAAAGGAAATCTCTATGTTGTAAAGAGGTCTTTAAATGAAGAGGTCTTTAAATGAAACCATTTTGTCTTGTCTATTCCCTTAGAAGTCTCTGGCATGCATCTGAAATGCTGACTGGTTAAATTCCTTCTGCTTCTCTATGATTTTGCATGCACAAATTCTTTTTGGCAAGTGGAAATTCAGAATTTCCACTACCATTTTTATAGTGCTGAATTAGAGAGGAATGGCATCAGCTCCTCCCAGCATGGGCAATTAAGGATGTGCATATGTGGCTCACAGACATAAGAGGGAGCAGGAACCGTGTGTATCTCCTTCATGTGCAGAGCTGAACATAATCTCTAGCCTTGAGACAGAGCCTGTCTGAAGAAGCTGACTGAAGTGCCAGTGGATACTTATGCAAAATGGTTACTGTCTTGATAGGCTTTCAACAGTTTTCTTTGTCTTTCAAAAGCTAAACTTATTTCTTTTTCTTGCTGGTGAACTCCCCTGAGAGACTATTTTAATCAAACAAACTGGTTGTAGTCATGGCATATATAACTCAAGCATCAAATAGTGACATGTTGCAAAACAGAGAAGAATATGCATAGAGACCAGTTCAGCAACATTAGCTGGGTCTTGCATGGCTGCCAACAGCTCTTGGCATCCAAAGAAAAATGTATTTATCTGTAACTTTAATGCTTAACTTCCTGGCTTGTCTCGAAGACATGGCATTGGGATCTCATCCTAGCTTTTCCCAGACAAAGCTTCCAAAGACAGAATATTAATTAAGGCAAGAAAGACAGACTTCAATGTAAATTATTATTGGTATGTATTATAATACTTGGTCCAGTGGTAGACCAGGACCCCATTGTGCTGTGCAGCTGCACAAACACATGTGCATCAGTACCTTCTTTTACTTAGGCTTTGCTGTTACCTTTTCCGGCAGCAAAGTGGTGCAACCATTGTTCTAGGCACGGCCTTCTATCTTTTTTTCTGATTTTTATCTCCCCCACACCACTTGCAAAATCATGAAAACTAGGGGTGGGAAAGACCTTCCCAGTCATGTGGTCTATCCTTTCGCCAACTGGCAGATTTATTCCTTACAGCACATTTTCTAGTGCCTCAAACAGGCTATTTATAAATGTCCTCGGCATTAAGACTTTCACCCATTTCCTCTAGAAACAGTCATGCACATACTACCAGGAAGAGCTTGCTGACACTCACCAACATGTTCTTAGTTTCATTCAATGAGACCTAGCCGTGTATCAAGACTTCTGGTGGATAAAATCTCCATTCTACTGAGCACAGAGCAAACAGTTATCCGTCAGGTATTGGCAGCACCCTCTGGAGTGTCTGATACCTCTCTGAAAATCCTCTCATTGTGTGGCTCCAATTAACCTTGTAGCACTCCAGTGCATCTCCCAGCTCTCCAGAGGTGCTGGTGCTTTCCACCTCTGCCAGCTTTGGTCCATTTCTTCTTTGCTTCTTTGACCCCAATTGTCTTCATCTCCTCTCTCTCTGAGCCCTCCTGGTACTTCACTGCGTGTTTGTCTGTTCTATGTGCTTCCATTTTTCTTTCTTCACTGCTCACCCTGGGTCCACCTGCTCCCTTGAACAGCCTTTTCTTCAGGCCTACTTTGGTTTTTTCCTCCAGACTTGCATCCTGTAAGGCCATCTTGCCTACTGTTCTCAGTACGAGAGTATCAGTGTTTCCTTTTCCCTGGAAAGAGCATCCGTTAATTCATTCATTGAATTATTTTGAATGTGACCAGAAAAACTAGTTTTTCCAATGCTGCTCTCCTTGCTTGTGGAAAACTTTTTTTTTTTTTTTTTTTTTTTTTTTTTTAAGGTGTTTTGCTTTCTAATTAATTGTTTTAGTTTTAATAGTTTTAGATTATTTTTTAGAATTATCTCTGTGATGACAGACAGAAATGTGCCTTTTTATGTCCCAGGTTCACTCACTGTCCAATGCTGCATTTCTACAGAATTTGCTTTGAGATGCTGTTTGCACAAATAATGATACAAGAAAGTGAACGTAGTAAGTCAGCATACTTGCTCCACAGTATATAATGCTCCTCAGTATTCAGCAGCCCTACTGTCACATATCTTGACAAAATTTTATGTTCCCCCTAGCACATGCATTAGATCAAAATGAGAGATCAATTGTATCTTCAGGGACTGCTGTATTGGTGCATCTGACATAGGAAAGAGACTTTCTGTTCTCATTTGGCATGTTTTTTAGATGACAGCAGACCTATAGATGGCATAAGCCTGAGGGCCGTAGAAATTCACAAGTTATAAGTGTTTATCTTGTCTAACAATAGTAATAGGAGTTAAACTAGTGTATCTTTGTTTCTGTAGTTCCTGGAAAATTGCTATTATAAGAACTCAGAAGGATATTACACTTGTGTTAATAAATACCTGTCATCTGTATTAGTAAATGCAGTCATTTTAAGAACAAATATTCATTTTGGGTTTTCTGGGATGCTATGAAAAGTTAACCAGGATATTCTAAAATTCCTTTAGAAGTTCAGTCAAAAAGGAAAATCTCATATTTTAAATAGTAAAAAAACAAACAACAACAAAAAAACAGTACTTGAACAGTTGAAAACATAATTTTTGTTAATATTTTCCCACTAAGCAGCTGCTCATAACTATCATCACATATAAACTAGAAATATGCTTAGCTCCATCTGCAACAATTTCGATATTATTTAGATGACAAGTTCAAAGTTTAAGCAAACATAAATTGCTTAGTCAAAACAAAAGAATGGAACATGAATAACTGCTCACAAATCTTGAATTCCCTGCCAGACATAGGAAATATATATTGTTAAAATATATCCAAGAGAAGTATTGTTGGATTGCTTCTTTGCCAGTGTCATTCTGAGAAGTCTTGTCCAAAAATAAGTCTTTTATGTCTGGTTTTAAAGGCAGGAGGGCTTGGGCTTGACCTGCTTTTGAAAGTGTTACATTAACAGTGCTCAAATGTGGGGATGTTGTTTATTTATACAACATGGAAAAACAAAGTGTCATTTTTATCTGTGTGCTTTAAAAATGCCAGTGAAACTTAGTTACTTGGTAGCTGCAGGGAAAATATCTTAAGCTAACACTTTATTTTGATGGAAATGTCACTAGTTGGGAATCAAACCTCCTTGCAGAACTTTGGATACTGAATTAAATGTACAACTAAGAGGCACTCGAGAACACTTGGTTTTGAAATGCCTTGATTTGTACCTTGGGGTCTCTTTTTAGGAGTTAAGGGAAGGATTCTTTCTTACATATAAGAAGTCTGTTTAAAGACACTAATCTTACGATTGCACTTCTGAAATATTTTGCCTCTTTAAATGTGTGTTGCACTATACAAGTTACTTTCTTCTCAAATCTCACCGTAAGCTGAGCAGGTCTTTTGCTGTAACCATAGTTGTTAATACTCTGATCATTTATTGCCATTTACTGTTTTATCTCAATGCTTCCTGTGCTCTTTTTTTTTTTTTTTTTTTTTTTTTGGCTCCATCCTATTTGCCATGCCCTGTTGCTGCGCACACTGTATGACATAATCTGGTCACATAACCAGGACATTGTAAAGGACTCTGGGCTCCAAGTCATGCACAGGTGAACAGCAAATTAACTGTGGAATTGCAAGCAGAGTAGAGGACTTCCAGGCTGAGCTGTAAATCAGGAGTGCTGGGTTGTGTCCCTCCCCAAGAGGCGGACAAGACTCCCATAATATGTGCTTGTGGGGGACAAGTTACATCCTGAGACAACTTGTGCACAGGCAGAGTGAAGTGCTCTCCAGAGTCCCTAATGAAATCATCTGGGTCCCCTATGACTCAGAGAAATCTTTCTGCTTTCAGTAATGGCCCTGACAGACTTGATTCTGGTTGAATCCTGCTGCGGGGCGGGGGTGGGGGGGGTGTATTCAAGAGATTTCTGCCTCCAGCTGCCTGCTTGGCCCTTCTACACAAAGTCACTCGCTGCAGCAGGGTTACAGAAGTGTGTGGTGCAGTTCCCAGTGGTGCAAATGGTCTTCCTTCACCCACTGCAACACCTGGCTCATGCCAGGACTTTGTTTCTGCTGCCCATGGTCTGTCATGGAGTAGTGAGCTGGAATCAGGAAGGCCTTTAAATAGCTGTAATTATTTATTTCAGGGCAAATGAATCACAGCCCGAAGCTGCATGATCAGGAGTTTTGGTGGATGAGGGCCATTTGGTTGGTTGTTTTTCACTGAGCTTTTAAAGTATTTGACATTGCAATTTTGTGTTCTCTTAATATAATTTTTCCGTGAATTGTGTACACACATACGTGCACAATATGTGTATGCATGACTAGACAAACTTGATTATGTGAAATCTTGATTCTTAAGAATTAAAAGCACAAGCTGAATGTATTTGGAGCTAAATTGATCCTTAGTGGCTCTTTCAGTTTTGAACCGTGCTGTGAGGCAGATTTTATTTATTTATTTTTATTTTATTTTATTTTATTTTTCTGTGCTTTCTTTGAGACTTTCTAATTCAGATGTTTAATCTTCGGTACTTTTTCTGCTTGGTGGCTTAGTCTTGCCTTTTTGCAGCTTTCTTTGATTATTCCTTTGTGTCCTAGTTTTCTTTAGAAGTAAAAAAATGTATCATTGCTTTTAATTTGTTTCTCTTGTTCCTTTTTTTTTTTTTTTTTTTTCCTCAGTTTTGGCTGTTGCCAGTTCCAAATAGTCATAAAATCCCCGTTAATGCAGTTCAAGATGGAATTTAGTGGAGCTAAACAGACTTCTGGTAATGTGTAGTCAATTTGTGGCAGAAACATAATTTAAGAGGGGGGCAAACAGCTTCTGGAGTTACCTCTGGTGAGATGTGTGTCACTATGACTTAGAAGCTAGGCCTTCACTTCAGAGCTTTATGCGTTCATCTCATTTTTTTAATTAAATGTCAGGATCTCAGTTCTGAAGATCAAAATGATTCCTTCTTTCAAGTTCCATCAGGAAGGAGGCAGAGCGTTTGTTTGTTTTCTCTCTCTGTGAGATAAGGTTCCCTTTTCATCTAAATGTTAAGACTTTTCATCCCTGACTTTGAAGACACAAATAAAAAGCAGCGGATGAAACTGTTTAGATGTAAAGAGATTTTTGATCAGTCAGTTGTTGAAATCATTGGGGGGGGGGGGAATGTCAGGGACAGCTGCACTTTAGAGTATTGTATGTATATGATCGACTCAGTTGTGGGTTTTCTTTTGTTTTTAGACTGAGGCAATTGAATCTTTTAAAGATGGTATTTTCTTAACGGCTAAAACTTTAAGTAAGAATAGCGTTTAGAAACATCTCAGCCTTTCAAGCCCACTTACTGAAGTGTAACCAAGTTTGTGAGCTGTCCAGCAGCGAATCTCTGGCTGCGAACGGCCAAGATCTGGCTCCTGCTCTGTGTCCTTCCCATCAGAGGATGGCAATACCACTGGCCAACTTGGAGGTCAAGGAGGTGGCTTTTGCCATGGGAGGAGAAGAGGGGAGCAACTCTGTCACTTCCCTCTCTCCTTTCAACCTGTTGCCATGGAAACCCCGGCGCCTGATGCTGGAGCAACAGGACCTGTCACCCCGCGTCCCGGTGCGTCCTTGCCGGGAGCGGCTGGGCACCCCCGGGCAGCTCCCCCGCTGCGCATCGGAGCCCCTTTGCTCCTCCGGGAGACTTCATTCGCGGCCGCCGTTAATTCTCCGCGCCGAGAGTGCGGGGACTGGCGCGGCCGCGCAAGGCCCGAGGCTGCGGGCGGACCCCGGCCCCCACCCGGTCCCGGTCCCATTCCCGGTCCCATTCCCGACCCATCCCGGCTGCCCCCGGTGCCGACAGCACGCTTGTTTATTCCCGGCCGCTCCTGCCGGGAGCCACTTTGGGTGGATTTCCACTGAGGGGCGCTGAAGCACGTTTTAATGCAGCAAAAAAAAAATGAATTAATATAAAAATAGTAAGAGACGCGATTTACCGGATTTTTTAAAAAAAGCGACAAACAACGTCCAAAAAACCGTAACATCCTTGTCCCCTTCATCCCCAGCCGGGGAAAGGAGGGGGAACGAGAAGGACGAGACGGAGGGAATGGGGACCGGGCAGTTGCGGGTGCCAAAAAACCTCGGGGCGGATCCGGGGCTGGGCTGGGCTGGCAGCGGAGCTGCTTCGCCCTCCTTTCCCCTGCCCCTTCCCTGCGAACCGCTCTTGGCACCCCGGCCTCCTGTGCCGGTCCCGCCTCCCTCCTCCCCGCCTCGCCTTTCCCCTCCCCACCTCCCCTTCTCCCTCACGAGCAGGTGTCTGTTGTTGCTCTCTCTCTCTCTCTCTCTCTCTCTCTCTCTCTTTTTTTTTTTTTTTTTTAAGTTGTTTCCCCGGGAAAAAAAAAAAAAAAATATATATATATATAGAAGAAGAAAAAGAAGATGCCGAAAAGGATATGATTGTAGAAAAGCCCTCCCTCCCCAGAAGAGCAACGTGCTTTGAATGAGGCTTCCCAGCCTCTTCCACTCCGTCTCACACACGCTGTCACTCTGCCTCTCGCTTGTGCACACTGTTGGTATGCGACCTCGGAGGAGACTGCTCCGCCACCTCAGCCTGGGGAGCCGCTGACAGCCAGCGATTGAGCCAGCCCCCCTTCCATTTTTTTCCCCCTCTTTTTTGCAAACACACACGCACACCCCCAAAGCACATTTAATGCTGATCTACTCAGGCGCCATTATCGGGGGTACGTCTTCTTGGAGTGTTTTGGTTCTTTTTTTTTTTCTTCTTCTTCCTTTTTTTTTTTTTTTTTTTTTTTTTCTTTCCCAACACTGGATGGTGCAGCATTCCCGGGGCCTGTGGTGTTTCGGCTCGATTGCGTTTTATTATTTATTTATCTCCTTTCGCCCCATCACTCCTCACCTCCCTGCTCTCTCGATCCCCCCGCTGCTCTCCGGGTGCCGAGGACCGGGGAGCAGGAGCCCCTCGCTCTCCCTGTCGCTGATGTGGGACCGAGCCTCCCCCGCGTGTAGCATGCTGTAGCCAAAAAAGAAGAGAGGAGGGGGAAAAGAAGAGACAGAGAGGGGGAGAAGAGGATCTTTTTCCCTCCCTCCCCCTCGTTTCCCGCGGATTGACTTCATGGCTTCACTGTACCAGCGGTTCAGCGGGAAGATCAACACCTCCCGCTCTTTCCCCGTCCCCCCCGAAGCCAGTCACCTCCTGGGCGCCCAGTGCAGCGAGGAGGACGGAGCTGCCGGCAAGACCCCGCGTCCATTACAACAGGAAAGCAACCGGCCCCGCTTCCAGTACCAGCCGCGAAGTGACTGCGAGGAGGAGGATGTAAGATCCGGGCTCGCTCGCGTTTGGGTTGGCTCGGTTTCGGGTGCCCCCCGGGGTGTGCGTGTGCTCCCCTCTAGGCTTGCGGCGGTGTTTTACGAGCGGTCGTGGCGGTTTCTCTCTCTCCCGAGAGTGTGTTTGAGCTCCTCTTCTTCCTCCGAAGTGCTGGGGACGGGACGGGACGGAGCCCGAGCCCAGCCGAGCCTGGCTTGCCCTCCCCGGTGCTTCCCCGTACCTCTTACCTCGCTCCTTGCGCGGCTCCCCGCTGCCGCGGAGCAGGGCTGAGGGGCATGGGATCAGCACGTTTGGGAACAGCTAGTGAAAGCTTCGAACATCCTCCCTTCGAGTGAGCCGACACGGCTTTATTTATTTATTTATTTATTTTTATTTATTTTTATTTTTTTCCTCTCTCCTTCTTTCTTAATCATTCAATTTTTTACCTTTTATCAGTCTGCCGGGGCACAAGTCTTCACCTTGTTCCTCCCTCCCTCCTTTCCCGTCAGCCTTCCCCAGCCTGGCCGAGAAGAAACTTTTTAACCCCTGCGGAGCCGTTGCTGGGGCTCTCTCCCTTCCGTCCCTGCCGCCCCCGGGCGAGCCCCCGTGGGGAAGGGGCTAACTCGGCCGCGCACCTTCCGCTCCTGCGCTGCCTCCGGGAGTAGCGACTTCAAAGGGTGCATCTGCATATCGCCTTAGTAACGAGTGACTCATCCAGGCCGCTGCTGTGCCTGATGGAGTTAAACTGGCTTGGGTCGATAGCGCTTAGTTCTTTCGGGGGGAGGAAAGTGGGGATTTAGGAAGCGGGGAAGTGCTCGGCGGTAGGTCCCCGCCACTGGTGTAGCCTGCGTGGTGTTTGGTTTACAGAGAGGTCTGGGGTGTTTTGCTCCTGTGGAAGCACGCATAAGGGGTTGCAAAGGGCTGCAGTTGAGAATGATATTTATGTGGGTTAAAAATACTTCTTGCCTAAGTGGGACGCGCTGTTGGCTTTGTGGCAGGGTTCAGCCTTGGCTCTCCTTCCCGAGAAAGGCATGGCTTCAAGCTGAGGTAGCACATCTCGCTCACTCTGAGGAGAGAGTTGTGCTTGCAGGAAAACTTCCACGGTTTGTCCTTTAATTCTCCATCCCTTTCCCCACCCCTTGATTAAAAACTTTTACAGTCGGTAGAGCAGTTGCACTTTTGTCAGTGAAAAGGTAAATTGGTCTGAACCACCCTGAGGTGTTTTCCACTCTGATAGTGCCAGGAGCCTGAATTTACGTTTCCTTGTGAGTCACTGAGCGGCGATCCATCCGGCGATCCAGCGGGGATCCATCCCAGTGCTAGGGCCAACGCACCCACCGGTGGCCCTTGCCGGCGCGGCTGGGGACACGGGGCCCTCCCGGCGACGAGCTGGGCTCTAGGTGTCGCTGCGAGCCAGCGGAGTGCCGCCGCCGGGGCTGGGCTCAGGCACATTTTCCTCATTATTTGACCGTTTTAATTTCTCTTTGCTGGGCTTGGAGACGACAGATGTCTGGAGCCGCTACTCTGATCATCAGAAGAGCTGAGCCGAGAAGCAAAGGACGTGGTTTAGCATTTGCGAGTGATTTGTGCTGACAGGCTCCAAAATAATATTATTAAAACTAATATTAAGCTGCTAAAAGAAGAGTTGCTTTTTCTTTTTTATTTTTATTTGTTTGTTTTTTTTTTTTTTATTCCTTGCCCCCTCCGGGCTTGTGTGTTGGTGGGGGCAATGTTGTGCAGAGTGGCCTGTAGAGGCAAAGGTGCTTTCCTAGAGGTTCCCCACGATGAATTGCAAAAAATCCATAACCAGAAACAGAAGGTTGGAGAGACTTGTAAACACACGTGGGAACCTTGCGTGGGCTATTTTTTAAAATGGGGCAACATATCTGAGAAAGTTAAATGGATCGGGTCAGGCGGTTCAAAGGTACTCCAGTCCATCAGAGCCTGGGCTGGTGAGTCGTTCAGGTCGGAAGGGTGCTGAGGAGATGAAGACGGTGAACATGTCCTTCAGCTGGGCTGCAGGCAGGGGGCTGCCCGCAGCGGGAGAGGAGGCAGGAGCAGGGAAGGGCAGAGGGGGATGGTGCTGGGCCAGCCGTATAGGACACGGCGGCGCTGTCCGTGGTGTTGAACGCGGTAAGGCGTGGAGCTGTCCATGGTTCTGAACCAAGCCCGTCCGGGTTTGGGGAGCTGTCCGTGGTGCTGAACCCGAGCTGGCACTGGGAACTGGGGAGCTGTGCGTGGTGCTGAACCCTCCGGTCCACTTCCGAGTAGAGCCAGCGGCGGGCTGGCCCTTGACCCTGGTGAAGTCATGGAAGAGAGAACGAGTTTCTCACCTTCCCCAGCGGCTCCAGGCAGGGCTAGCTAGTGTGACTCCAGGCATGAAATCCCTGTAGTGAAATCTAAAGGGAAATGAAATCCCTGTGTGAAAACTAAAGGGAAATGCGAGGCAAGCAACAGGGAAAGACAGTCGGAGAAGTGCAGAGAGAGTGGTCTGTTTGTGCAGGGTGCCAGGAGCATGTGCTGTTGTTTATTGTGAGGGAGGGCTTAACAAGACATCATTGGAAACTTCTGATATCAATTTTACATAAAAACCATAGTGGCACATTCGCATCGTCTTTCATCCCTCAGGTGTGATCTAGTAGAAAAAGCCAGAGCTCAAAAATACAGGGGAGAAAAAAAAAAAAAAACAAAAAAAAAAGTTTTGTTGTGTGGCCACACTTGAAAATATCAATACAAACCTGAGAACTAGACTGTTCTGTTCCTAACTTTGTCATATGATTAATACTCAGAAGAGGACTGAGATTACTTTATGGGTTACTAATGATGACTTTCCACACTGGAATGTGCACACTGCATTCAGTACTATATTTTTAAGCACCGATACAGACTTCAGTGCTGTAAAAAATAGAGGGAAAGACAGGATCATGCCTTTGAAGGTCACAGTATTGTTAGTAAATGTTTTGTCTATTGAAAGTAGTACTGGTTGGAAAATACTAAATGAAACCTATATGTAGTTAAAGAGGAAGCAGTATTTTTACATTAAACAAAAATTTTAAATAAAGACAATCATGATGTAACAGCTACTCAATTCACTTTACAGCCACTATTAAGATGGACATGAGAACACAGCTTTTGTAGTATGAAGGTATAGAGACACAGAAGTCACAGCATTCTTTAGTATTTTAACAGTGTTTTACAGTATTTCAAATCATGGTAGGTATAAGAGAAAATTTATATAGCATACGTAAACAAAACCTGTATTAAATATTGCACTTCTAAAGTGTTAAATGTTAGTCTGATAAGACAATTTATTTATTTATTTATTTATTTATTTTGGGCGGGGGGGGGGGAGGAGAGAGGAAAGGGATGGGGAGTGATGATCCATACAGGCCCGGTATGAATAACCCCAGAAAAAACACTTCCACATTGGCTTTGTGGCAATATTGATACTGAAGTTAATTATCAAAACAGTTGTAAACAGAATTATGACTTTATTGTCTTATTTTGTTTTGTTTTGTTTTTCTGTAGGGTTACCTTTTCATTACATTCATTAAGGTATGAGAAATATCTGTGAAGACTAAGTAAAATCTAGTGTGGTGATATCTTCTTTTTAGGTTGATTAGATTAATACTTTCCGTACTGTACTGTGGAAGGGATTTTATCCGAGATGTTGACTTGAGATTATTTTTTTTTTCTCCATAAAATAGAGATTTTTATTTTTTCCAGGTTTATTCTTCTCTGGCATTACAATGATTAATGAGTTTAATTTTTGCAGGCAACTGCCAGGAGGTGCTGAGTAAGATGTATCATGCTGATTGTGTATAACCCTGCTCCTTTTAATTACTGGGATGATAACAATGCATTAATCAAGAGCATAAGAAATTCAGCACTTTCCTGTAATACAGAATATTGATCTGTTTTATAGGGCATTGACCATAAAGTGATGATCACAGAACTCCTTTTTGTATCAAATTCTGTATGATAAATTATGTGTTAAAAATTTTTAAACCTTCAGTGGAACATCATAAAACTTTTCTATATAAAGACCCCTATGCTGCATTCTTGTAGGTTCTGTTACTTGGCCAAAACACTTGCTGGCTTTAATGGGAGACTTAACCATATAAAAACAGCTAAACCCAGAGAACAAAAGCTACCATTAGTGTGAATATTTCTTAATTTACTGAATTCTTAATAATTCTGTATTTCTTGCATTGCTTAAAACTACATTTGGTCATATATTATACTTTAAATATTTTATGATTGGTTACTCAGACTGATTTACATTTTGTGATTTTTTTTTCCATTCAGATATAAATAGTAATAATTTTGAAATGCCTCAATAAAATTGTATTTCATTCTTGCATAAATTTAGGATTAAGTAATTAAAATATCAGTTGTTAATAGAGGGAGTCTGGGAAAGTAAGTATCAAAGCATTAGGGTAAAAAATGGTAACTTAGTATGTCAGACTTGCTGTTGTATGTAATTGTAAGTGTTAATGTTCAGTTCATTATTTGTCTAATGGAAAGAGGTATTGCTTTTTGAAAACGTATGTCAAGGACAGTGTTTCAGAAAGGTTGAGGGCTGAGCTGCAACGGACATTTCAGAAATGATGTGATCTTTTCCCCAAGAGATGAGAGATTTAGTTTGATAGAAGGTGTAGTTGTATTGCAGGAATCATAACATTACAGGAAGATTGAGTGGTTTGAATGATAACCAGAAATCTTGTCTGCAGGCCTGAGCTACCATGTTTATTTACAGAAACTACTGTTGTTTAAGTCTGTAAGAGCCTCTTCTTCTGCCTTTTCTTGGTGGGTTTTTGGATGCTGAACTCAGTTATCAAGCAGCCACTAAGATTTAAAAAGCTGGGACTAGTATTTTCAAGAGAAATAGAGTTAGGCCCTACTAAAATTCTGTAAACCCATCTTTTGAAATTAGTAAAAATTACAACTTATCTCCCCAGAGGCAAACCATTATTATTATTATTATTATTATTTATTTGCATGGAACTTTATCATATATTTTCAGTAGTAAATAATGGACACTGATCTGGAGGTGATACGTTTTTTATACTTTGAATAAAAATTCTTAAAGAATTTAATTATAAAAGAATTAAACCACCTTATGATGTTTGTTGCCAGTTCAAAATCAGCTGTTGTTTCTGCAAGCTTTACTAGCCATGGTGATGATGCATGCACTAAGAAAAGTCTGCCAGAGAGAATGTATTTTTAAGTATTCATGAATAACTGTGTGAACAGGCTGAATCATCTCTCTGATAGTAGTGAACAGTGCAATAAGTTGGAATACCTTATTTAGAGTCTAGTTCACGTTATTTCTCTTGAGTTAGTAGAAGTTGGGACAAGTGCAGAATGAAGACACTGAGACCTGAGTTAGAGAAGTTTGTGTGGTTTTCCAAAGGACTTTCCAAGATATGGGGGATAAAAAGACTTGAAGCTGTGATGCTTTCCATTCCTCTGTATATTTTGGTTTTAGGAAAGGCCAGAAAAATGGTAGTTCTCAGGATGTCCATCCCACCATCCCAGCTTTGAAAATGCATTTTGGGTCAGAAGAATTTGTCCCTTAAAAAAAAATATATATATATATGTTGTGGGCTAATAATTTCATGCTTGTGGTGATTCAGATAAATCTTTCTTCAAAATTCAGTAACTTCAAATTGATTTTACTGGGATTTTTGTCTAATGTGCTGGACGATTCCAGCACGTATGTGCATTTTCACTCCGTGACCAAGGGGTGGCAGTGTCTCTTGCTTACGCTCTGTTACGCAGAGCTCTTGGCATTTCATTGATTTCGTAGTAAAGCACCAACCATTTGTTTACATACCCATTCTTACACGTGACTTATTTTCAGTTCCTTATTGCTTTATCTAGGCTTGATTGACTTGCTGAAAATTTAGTAACTCTCTCTTTTGCCATCAGGGAGCAATGCTTGTTTTCAAAGCTCATCAAAAAATGGTTTAACAACAGTTTTGAATGGTCCCATATTCAAGCATGGAGGAAGGAAGGGAGAAACAAATCTTTTTTTCTAAGGATTTTTTTGTCTCTTTTCTCCTTAAGGAAAATAAAATACAGCCTTCTCCAAAACTTTCTTGTGTTCATATTTGGGTTTGATACAGTGTAAATTTTCCAAAGTACATACCGATAATATAGGTTAGTAAATCCCATTTCTTTTTAAAATGGTTCTTGTTGAAATCCAAATGTTTATATTGGAATCTGATTCCTAAGTAGGTGCCTAAATGCTTGTTTTGGTTCAGGTTCTTAATTACTTATTCACCTTTGAAAATATTATCTATATTTTTAAAATTCTGTGTGTTTGTATTCATGTATTTGGTAATTATGAAATTCAGTGAATATGAATTCACTGAGTTAAACTGTATTTTGAATCTGTGCATAAGACTATATGAAGAGATCTAGTCTCCCGTAGCATTTTCTGTCAATATGTACCTAAAAAATGAGAGTAAGAACAGGTCTGACAAGGGTATTGTGCACATACATGTTTTGCAGCACAGAGCAGTGTAGAAGGGAACAAAGGAAGGGTGGAGTGGTACAATCCCATAAAGTGTTTTGAAGGATGAGTGGGTTGTGGTTTTTTGTGTAGTGGAAACATTTGCTCTTCACAACTTCCACCCATAGAGTGTTTAGGAATGTACATTACTCTTGTTCAACCAATATTTTAGTTATTTCTCAACTTCTAATCACTTCAGGTTAGAGACCTTTCATACATTTTTTCTGTTAAATTAGCCTTTGAAAGTTTTACCAAGATTACTATTTTTAAGCTCCAGGGAACAGGCAGTGTGGATGCAAGGAGAGAGGGCAGATATTCACCCATGTTGCAAGCAGCAAGTTTAACTGAAGCAAATAGAGTGTGTGGGGTAATGTAGAAAAGCCCAGTATTGTGAATCTCTGTTGACGAGATCTTAACAGATTTCTGTTGAGTGTATTTTCTAATTGCGTATCAGTTACGTAGTGTAAATTATTTTCCTCTAAACAGAATACTTGACAATAAAGCTCTGCTATGATGTAGACTCTTCTACCAGCTGTTGTCTCTGTGACTTTTAAAACTGTATTTAACATTATTATCTTCACTTTGCAGATGGAAAATCAGAGGCTGAGTTGACACATTGCCTCAGAGACTGCATGTCGCAGTGACAGCTTTTTGTGGCTCAGCCCTGTGAGCTATTGCAGTTCCTGGTTCTGGCCTACAGGGTCTTTAAGACCAGAAATATTTCCAGTTATCACTGAGGATGTTCTTACAGGTGTAACACTAATTGTGAAGTCCAGCACATCTAAGTCTTTGATGTATCTAGCACTCATTAGGGCAGCTTTCATGTGGCATTTCAGATCTCTGATGTTTTCCTCTGGCAGTTCTAGGTATGGAGCTTTCTTTGGCAGAAGGAGATTTAAAGCACCCAACAGGAAGGATAGGAGTATCTTAATATTTTCATTATATAATATTTGAGCGTGGGGGTGGGGGTGTTCCTTCTGTATTTGTCAAAAGCATCTGCTCCAGAATTTCAAGTAGATTTCACTCTAGACAGACCTCAAAAGCAAATGTAAATTTCTTCCCTAGCTTGCTATCTTAGACATACAGAGCCACATGAAATGGAAAAGCTGCAGTGGGAAATGCCTGGTAACCTTAGCTCTAGTTATACTACAGTCATTAATTTTAAAGTGTTTATGACAAGGGTATGTATGTGTTCCTTTTTTTTTTTTTTTTTTTTTTTTTTTTTTCATTATAATGAGCTCCAACTCTCTATAAAAGAAAATAGCTGTGGTATTTTGGTCAGATGAGAAATGAAACCCACAGAGACTGAGCAATTGCAGATGTTACAGCAGTCTCCAAGCTGTAGATCTGAAGACACTTGGTGAGCGGAGCCAGCAGTTGCTTTATACAGGATCCCTGTGCCTGCTGCTTTCCTCCCATTCTGGCAGAGGAATAATGATGTCCAGCATCTGGGTAGCAGCAGGAGGCCTGTTACTGCCTGGTTGCCCTTCTCAAGGGTATAAGCAGTGGTTTGCAGAACCCAGTCATGTAAACTTTGTGTCTTTGGAGATGAGCTCAAGTGCGTGTTCTGCAGTGCCTCTTGCTACTGCAGAGTGAAAAAAAAAAAAAAAAAAAAAAAAAAAAAAAAGCCTGTGGCCTGTGTCTGCAAGGTCAGAGCTTTGGGAAAAAGAAATAGTAGGTCCTGGTGAGAGTAGCAGAACAGACATTGATGTCTGTGCCAGGGTAGAAAAGCAATCTGGTGGTGGCTGCTGCCACTGCTGAAAAGGTAGGATGGTATGAGAGGTGGCTCTAGGATGGATAGCTCTTCCCGCTTGTTCCCGAGCCCCACCAGTGCCTTACAGCAAACGAAGTTGCAAGCACAGCTCAGTTTTTCCTCTCCCTTCTTCCCCAGTCATCCCTCACCCCTTCATCATCACAGGAGTGAAACTCAGTTTTGTTTGCAATGCCAGGAAGACGTGAGTCAGTTCTTCCTCCCTATCTAACAGGTGGCTGCTGGCAACCTGTTAGATAGGCTTATCTCTCTCTGCCCTGGCGCCTATAGATGGATCTCCCAGCAAAAACTCAGATGGCTCCTCTCCAGATGCTTCACAGTGACCTGCCCTCTGGCACTGTAAAATGCAAGTCGCAGCTGCTGCCTGCCTCCCCTGCCCTCCTGCTGGGGCAGGCGAGTCAGGGTATGTCGTATTCCACAGCAACATGAGGAACCTTGAACAGAAAGGTTATTGGGATGTGCTTTAAATAGTGCTTGACCCCTTACATAAGAGACTGATTGTCCCAAGATAAGTTTATTGCAAATACATGCTCTTAGATTAGCACAGATTGCTCATGGGATTATGTTTCATGTGACTGTAGAATCCTGTCTTTATTTGTAATTTATCGCTAAATCCTTCCTCATGTTTCTGGATAATCTATATAAAATATGGCTTGTCTTTTTTTTTTTTTTTTTTTTTTTTCTATCTCCTTTAAATGCCAGAAAAAGAAAGGTAATACTTAAAAGACCAAATATTTATCACGTTGTTGGTAGCAATGCTGTAGGAATCAACAATAATGTTTCCATAGAGACGTAAATGGTTTATAATGAACCAAAGATTTCCCAAAGATTTCCACTTTTACTGGTCTTGCTGCTGCTAGGCATGGTGAATGCAAGTATTGCACTTTATTGACACAAATAACCTATGTGCTTTATATAAACTTTTTTTTTTTTTTTTTTTTTTTTTTTTAATTTGGGCATTTTTAATCTCACATACAAGAATACAAGAGGAGGCACCTGGAGAAAGCACTGAATGAAGGTATTACAGTGTTTCACAATGGTGTCTCCAATAAAGTGGGCGCTGTTGAAGCAGCTGCTTCATTGTACTGTGAACTGCAGCACAAACAGCACTTGTCAAAACAGTTACAGTGATTCATTGCAAAACAGAGTAATTAATAAGGACTGACATAACTAAAGTTTAGGATCACAGTAACCCAATCTATTTTACTTGCCTTGTTTATACTCTCTGTGTTTGGGTTCTGTGCACTTGAAAACAGATTTTTTAAGGAATAGATTTCACTGATTTCTGGGCACATTTCTATACCTGCGGTTTGAGGTGACACGGATCTGTGATAGCACATTGGAATGGCTATTTTGGAGGTCTTGCTGTTCTTGGGCTTGCCAGTGACCTGCTGCATGAACTTCAGCTAGTTATTTATCCCTGTGGGGCAGGATCTGCATATGTTGGATACCATAAAGGAATCAAGGCCATGACTTCATTCATAACTTCATTGCAGTGGTACAGAATTAAACCATTTCTGCTTCTGGCCTGAAGTTTTGGTCTAAAAAGAATCCTTAGGAAGAAATGATTATTAATAATTAGCAATGTGGTCATTAATTCTGACAGTGGCAACAATTGTGGGAGCATTGCTAATAACCAAAACAGACCTGATTGTACTTGTTTATGGTGGGCTAAAGGTCTCTTTCAATACAATGTTTCACAGGCAATGCCAGGAGCTGATAATCACTATAATGCACATTTTTCTTTTAGCTAAGAAAAGCTAATAAGCATCTGTAGTTTTGAAAACGTCAGATTGAGCCAAAGTGCATGCAATTAGATAAGGATAATGTAGCAGATAATAAGAAGATACATGATACTGGATGAGCAGTTATCAGACTATTGTGCTTTGGCTGCTAAACTGCTATATGTCATATAAAAGAGAGTGGTTGTTAGTTGAGGGAAAACATGCCACAAGTTGTCAGAGAAGGAAACATTAGCTAATGTGATGAAGTGACAAGGTTACCCCTGGGGGAATATCAACATGCATGTCAGTCTCTTGGAAGTTGGAAAGGTTGTCTGGGTTAAAAGTCATGTACTTGGGGAGGTGGAAAGGCCACTGTGGAAAAAAAGGAAGCAAATATGGAAAGCAAGGTGGGCAGAAGAAAATTATTTATTGTAATCATCTCTAAGGCTTCTTTTTCTCCTGTTGTCAAAGACTTTCTGTCTTAAGTGGTGATATCTGGGCTATTCTGGGAGCTTTAGGAGGTTAAAACATTTCTGAGACATCTTCATTGCCAAAAAGCAGATACAGCCATGATACACTGGATGTGAATTTTCAAGCAGTGTCTTGGTCTAATTTGCCACTGGGGCAAACAATGAAGCAGACTCCAAAAGCAAGAGAAAACAGCAAAAGGATGAAAGACAGACAAGGGACAATGGAAGGAAAGAAGAAAAAGGGAAGCCGTGATGCACAGGACTGGATTCTAGCTCTGAGATCCTGGAAGCATCTTGGTGGGAAACAAAGGACTTTTGCCTTTATATCTATATCTATATATATACATATAAAATTCTTTATATAATATTTTTAATAAAATATCTGACAGAAAAGTTGGTTATGTGTAGTTCTCATCCTATTTATTTATTTATTTATTTATTTATTTGGAAGATATCCTATAGGTATTTAATTAGTGACTTATTATGTAATATTATAGCTGCAAGCTCAGAAGAAAAACTTATTTTCATTATAAAGTATTTGCATCGTGGATAACAAGCTCAAGGCATATTGTAGAACTTACAAAACACTGCTCCTTACCACTTCCATTCTACACCAGAATATATCCCTTTTTGGTGTAACTACTACCTAAATTAACAGTGTTTTGAGAAATGTTGTTTAAGCATGTGTTTGATACATATATTGAGGGAGTACATCTCCTTATATCCTCAGGCCTTCACATATATATGGGAGTTTCCTATACTACCACCATCCAGTGCAGTCTGCATTCCTACATTGTATGACATGATTGCAGCAAACTGAGCTTTCAACTTTCCTGACCCTTCACCATTTTGCGTGGCTGCTTAGCAGTAACTGAAAAGCACATTTTCTATACCCCTTTCATCTTGTATTCAGTCATTCTCATAAACTCTGTCCAGGTCTAGCAGTGTGGGTTTGTAAGAATGGAATTCATGGAGTAAGCTTGGATAAATTTTCTGGTAAGAAAGTTTACAGAAAGCATCACTAAAACATTCACTGTCTATAAGCATTTGAGCTCAGTGTGGGTGGAAATTATCTTCCTATGAATATTCAAGAAGGGTCATTCAGTGCATTCTCTGGACACAAACTTAGTGTAATTGTGTTTAACTGTTCACTCAATAGGAAATTATATGTCTGTCATTAAGCTGTCCCTCTCCAGGCACAGGGGCAAGCTTGGTATTTGAGAAGGAGGAGAGGGGAGGAAAGCTCTCATGTTAAGTTGTGAGAGACTACAGTCTTTCACAGATACAAGGATGTTTATAGCAACTCTGCAACTCTGTAGTGGCTTTCCTCTTTGGAGGAGCAAGGAAGAAATTCCTCATGGCACTGGAGAGAGGTGAAGGTTAAGAGCAAGGTTAGAGTTAGTTTAATCTCATCCTCTAAATCTACATTTGAAATCCCTTGAGTTACAACCACATTCCTTCACTGTTTCTTCCTGGCTGTGCTAAACTGAAGCTGTTCTGGATCTGGGCTTTTGGCAGATAGCTCAGTGCTAGTGGACTGGAAAGATACGTGAGAATGCCATAGTCAGCTTTTTAACTGTGCAATTTAGTATAAAATGCAGGGAGCAGCAGTGTGAATCAGAGGAATGAATTTGCTCTGAAAGTTCCACAAAAGACACTTCTTTTACTAAAGACAGATTGTGCCAATCCAACCCAAAAAACTGTAATTTAATTTGAAAGTACTGTTCTGCATTCCTTTCACCCAATTTCAATTGTTGATGAGCCATAAAATTTTTCTGTGGTCCACTGGAGTTCAACAGATGAGAATTTCCTTACTTCATAAAATGATTAAAAACACTCCAAATGTATATTATTAGAAAGGCTTCTGTTAGACAACTTAATCAGCAGGCTTCAGATGCCTTTATGAAAGGTTTGGTAAGCATTGTTTAAAGGAGAGATTGCTGAGATGCACAAAAACTGGGCAGGATGCGCAATAAAATACAAGGCTATGTTTAAAGTAACTTAAAGAACAAATGGTAACAGATGTGTGTGACAGAGCTTTTCCCAGTTTACCACAATGCCATGGAGATGAATTGTACAAGGATCAATGTCTCTAGCAGTGATAAGTGAGATCTGTGTGACTGATTTTGGCAGCAGCCTGCTCCTGTGGTTTTCTTTAACCCAATGCCTTGGACACAGCACTAGAAAAGAAGTAGATAGGTTTTGTGTGTAATGCCTGTATCTCATCTAGAAAACTCATCTCCTCCAGCATGATGTATCATAAACCAAAAACAGAATCCACTTTCATCAAACGTTTTTGAGTGATGAACCGTTACAAGACCATTCTGTTCTGTTCAAGGCATTTCTACAAAAAGAAGAGGAATGATTGATGGACTTACCGCAAAATAAATGTTGAATATTAGGGACTGCCTTTCCTTTCCCCTTCTCCCCCCGTTTCATACACGCTAGCTGTGACTTTCCAAATAGACATGACAATGTTGCTACTTTTATTTTATTTTTATTTTCCATTTGTTTTTATGAATAACCAGCAGAGGTTTATTAAGGTGTAAATAGGCAACAAGACTTCTCAAAACTCAGCCTTTTAACATTGGTTTGGATACCCCAAATGTTTTAAGATAGGATAAAGAAACCTGGCTGCCACTTTCAGCTGAATGGGTTATTCATGGCTGACAGTTTGGCTGTTGACATTGCTGAACCTTCTGATGAAAACTTAAAATAAATATCTAGCATAGTTAGTCCTTACTTCTCTTGTTCCCAAGGAGATCAGAGCACTTCAGCAAGGCACAACACCAAAACCTGTTCCTTACGGTGACATAACCTTCAGAGCTCCTAAGTGGAAAACTTTATGCTTGCTAAGAGGCAAAGAAAGGGATCCTCTTATCAAAGCAGGGGATTAGAATTTTCTATGACTTGATCTCTCCCCTTTGCTGCTAATGGCGGAAATGAAGAACCTGTCCATCCTTGGGATATCTATCTAGGAGAAATTTTAATTGTCAGACCCAAGCATTCCCAGCATTTTTCTTGTTCAGCTTCAATAATCACTGCTTCTCATTTATTCAGGTCAATGGGCCCTTTGCCAGGGGGAGAGTACAGTTTTTTAAGATGAAAGATAGCATTGGAATAAGAACAGATGACTGTAATCTGGCCATAAATTGGTTTAGGCTAGAAATTATGAGATTTCTAAGATTTTGAGCATTGAAGTATTGGAAGAGCCTTCCAGTAAGAGTACGCAAAGATAAGTCATATCTGGCTTCAAGATGGATCTCAATAACTCTATTTTTTATGGGATTATATATTTGGCCTTGGAAGCAGAGAAACCACAGTGTCCCCGTTTACAACTAAATCCACTGAAGTTTTGCTTGGAATCAGTGAAGAGATCTCTTCCACCAGCTGGGTGACAGGGACTTCAGTTTTAATTATGCAGGCTAAATGTCTTTTAGAAGCATCTTCTGAAGGGTTAAAGGTTATTATTATACTTAATATTTATGAAAAAAAAATATTGCAGTAAAATGGGTTAAACAGGGCTGAATCCATCCTTTGCATACATGTATAAGGTTACATGGTCAAGTTTATTCAAGAGTCCCTGGATTGCTACATTTTAATTAAATTGCATGAGGTGTAAACAGATGTATTTGCCTATGGATTTCTAGCTACTTCCCGGTAGGCCAAACAATTTTCCTCTTCAAGAGACAATATGTTTAAAGGTCCGTCTCTATAAAGGCAGCATCATATACATAGCTTTTACTTGCTGATGATCTGTGCGGGCAAATTAATTCAGAGTGGTGATATTCTTATTATTGTAGATTTGTATGTTCTTTTTTCTCCAGAGTGCTTTGCTCTAGCTTTACTACACAGAGTACTTGAGTCCTTTTCTACACGCAGTAACTTTGCCTATGTCAGTAATTAAGACAGAAGCCTCGAAAGGGCTTTCCTCTGTCGCAGTTGAGTTGGAAAGGGAAACTGAGGGAAAGCAAGCAAGTCCATGTAGGAAGAACTCTCAGATGTAGGGTTCTGCTCCTGATGCAAAAAATGTCCAGGAAGTGGTACCACACATGTCAGGCAATTCCTGTTAGCTTCTTCCCCTCATGTTGCTTTTCCAAGCTCACAGTGGGCTCAAAATATTGACAATATAGGAATGGCTGTGCCTGACTTGTAAGCAGCTGTGCCCTTCATTGAATCTGGCCCTGAGCACTTTTGAAACTTGACCTGTGACATAAACTTATTTAAGACTAATGCAGCCACTTCTTCAAATAAAGTGATGAGAGGCATACGTGTGAAGATATTTACTGTAGAAAGACTACTCTAACACAGCAGTTTTCTTGCCAATTACTGCAGTGCTGGCAGAGGAGTAGAGCTCCCTCCCTTTCTGGACCATGCAGGAGGGAAAGAGCAGAAGCACAGTTTTCTGAAATGAGTGGTGAGGAAGAGGTGGGGATGCTATATAGGTGTGGTTAGAGGCTGGAGATGATGGCTGATGATGGCTTCTCATAGGGTGAAGAAGTGGTTTGGGTACGTAGGACAGTGTGTGTTGATGGTGGAAATGGGTAATCTCCAGTTACCTTATTCCAGCAGCAGAGGGAAAGCATGGTGCGTGTGAGCAGTAAGTCAGCAAACACCAGGGCTGTAGCACCTGACCGGGATTTAGATATCTGGCTTATATTGCTGTGACATGTAGTTTTTCAGGAGCTTTTAAATCTCTGTGTGGTATTTGACAGATTTTCCAGAATACTCTGGTTATGCAATAAGTCATCTAATAGTGTTTCTACTCTGCTGTGAAGATGAAACATATTTATTATATCCTATAATCTCACTTGTACTCTCTATTCTTGATGGTTTTTCTAAGCCCTGGGCTAAAAGGTGTTGTGACAGAAATGATTAACCCAACAAAACACCCAAACTGTGAAACCCTAAAAACTCCTGTCTTTTATATACTATTCAAGACATTGAAAAAAGATGAAGCAGTGCAGCTTACATTACTTGAAAGTGCTAATATGTGTTGAATGCTCAGGATTTCCATAGTTGTATGGGCTGGAATTTCACAAGCCGTGAAGCACGCAGTGTATCTAAATCAGGGTCTCCCCAGGGCCATGTGTTCCCAAGAGAAGAGCTTGCCTCGCATCAGTGGTACATGTCCATGGTCCAAGGAGGTACTCTTGTAGAAGAACTGATGGCACTGTGAGTGCTGTGTTATGCCAGTGCAATGCCAGCTTTTATCTGCTGCTCAGTTGTATTAATCAGAACTCATTTATCTACTGATTACTTATGTGGCCCTGAACTCTCAGTCCCTTGTATAGGTGGTTCAGAGCTCCTTTAGATATCTCTGCATGGTATTACAATGCACATCAGAGAAATCATCACCATGTCAGGCACTCAAAAAAAGTAGACAATACCAGCCTTAAAGTTTCCAGTGAATCCCTTCATTCAACCCTTCCTTTCTTGCATTCATTACTCTAGTTTTCCTTCTTAAGTCTTTAACTAAATAATTGCATGTCTTTTTTTTTTTTTTTTTTTTTTTTTTTTTTTCCCACAGGACCCCCTCTTCCCATGCTCACAGTGATTTAATGACAAGATCTTCAACATTGCATTTCCACTACCCCATTGTTTAATGTATGGCCTTAGGGATTAATCTGTGTGCTTTCTTAAGATGCTGTTTAGTTTTCTCACGGGCTCTTCTCTAGCATTTACTGTCACGGTTTTTGAATGTGCCTTACAGCCTATTGAATTTATCTTCACAGGATAGCTGCTGAGTGTGAGGAGGGGTTTATTGTTGTTCTATAGATAGAAAACAGAGGAAGAAATGATAATGAATAGAGAATATCTTGATGTGTGGACTCTTAATGGGAGACTGTAGCACAAGTCTTTGACCTCGGTGACAATGGTGACCCTCAGCATTTCTACAAATAGTATCAGAAGTCCCCAAGGTGGCCATTTGTAAAGCAAGAAATGCTATAATGCTCACTTAGCAGAACTCAACTTAAATGTTTTGCCCAGCATCAGAGCATCTGGCTGCATGAGAGACAGGGGAATAACTGTGTCTTCAGGGTGTCAGTCCACTTGCATAGTCATGAAACTGCCCTTGCTCTTTCTTTCCTGCTCAGTGCTTCATTTACTGCATGGTGTTTCTTTTGGGCCATACATGTCAATGTGGGCCCTACAGATGGCTTTCTTTAGCTTTCTAATTCCCTCATGAGGCAAAGGCTTTTGTAGTTGGAAGTCCCTGTGTGCTTAAAGACAAGAAGGCTAAGTTAAGTTTACCTTAGGCCGTAAGAGTCCTGTATAGATCCCTGATATTTTGCTATACTTGGTTTTAAAGTAAAACTCATGGGGAGAATTAGTGTCTTTTATTACACTAATAGATCCTGTGGGTCTACAAACTTAAGTGCATGAGTCCTTCAGATTTGAAGCCTTCCTTCTCACATCAGTTAATTTAATGTTGCTTTTTCTTACACAACCCATCTCTGTTATGTCCTCAGATCACTGAGTCTACAAAAGCAGCCCCATCTTAAAAAAGTAAGCAGGAATATGAGAGATGACATTATGTGACAGCAAATGAAATCCCCAGATTAGAAGCAGGAGAATGTTACCACATTGAGTTAATGTAAACTGAAAATAGTTTGTTTTCATCCTCTCTAAGAATCAGACACTGTGGGGAAAGAGGTCTACCTATTGTCTGTAGTTTCATAGCTGTTTCATAGCACCTTAGAAACACAGAGTGACTTGGGAATTCTGAATTCTTTTCTGATAGAAAAGGGCACAGTGTCATAATTTCTACCTGACTCATTAGGAAATTAAGTCAACTGTCTCTGACACATTTCCATTATCTGTTCCCTGTTTGTATGTGTTTGCCTGTCTTTGTATTGTGCTTTAACAACAGATTATCTTTGATAGAACCTAACTTTCTGTGGTACTCATACAGGGCCTGGCACAGAGAAAACATGGTTCTCTCTGTGGGGTAGTTAGGTAAATTTAGCTGAGTTATTTTGTTATTTTGCAAATTATTATTATTATTTTTTTTTTTTTTTTAAGAAATATGATTGTATAATCCAAGTTTTTATGAAACTGACAAGGTTGTCCTGACTTTATGGGCAGGTTTGACAACAACAAATAATAATAATAAAAATAGTAATCTGGGCTAAATTCAAGAAATGGAAGAAGGAATTTGAAATAATTATTCAGATGGAGTAAATCATCTTCCAGAAAGTTTTCTAATCACTATGACATAGGATTTTATGTGACTGTCTGTCCTATAGTGCCTTGTAGAGATAACTAAACATTACCAGTAGCAAAGGTTTAAGCCCAGGTGTCCAGTTTCCTAAGGAGTGTGTTAGACACCATATTAGAGAGTTATCATTGCCTTCTAGCCTGCATAATATTTTAAGTATTCCATTGAAAGTGGATCAGTTTGTGTAGTAAAAAATGTGAGTGTTTTCTCCCAGAATATTGGCAAAATCTGCAGCCGGAGATATTCAAGGATGAAATTCCAGGAGGTACAGCAGTAAAATGAAAACAACTTAGTTGAAAAGCAGTGTCCCCAAAAACATAAAGTGCAACTATTTTTTTTCATAATCCTTCTTGTTCTCATGCATGCTCTGCCAGAATTTTATATTATTTTAGTTATTGCAGAGAGTTTATTTCTACAATAGCATTTTGAGAAATGTTTATCTTTTGTATCTTCAGTGCTTTTATTCCTGAGAAAGACTAATTGAAATCTGTCTTCAATTCATCTTGCTGCTCTGTAGGATATCACATTTGAGTCAAGTATAAGTAGAACTTTAGAGCTGATGTAAACCTAGAGGATTTTTTGACTTCTAATAAAACAGAGAATCCTTAGGGTTTTAGAACAGCTCCTGGTGGAGGCAATAGGAAGAAATGTTCATCAGTGCTTAATGGAAAACTGTAGTCCTCCTGCTAAGAGAGAAATGCAGAACCACAGGATTTTTTTATTGCTCTATATGACAAAAGATCTGCTTCCAAATTCTCAAAGGCAGATGAAACTTAATGTACCTGGAAAGTAGAAATTTTCCTGTGTCTTGAGTGACTCAAAAGCCTAGATTTGAGGAGGAAAATTAAAAGAAACAAATGCAGGTTTATGGATGAATGCAGAAGAAATTATTCCTTTGTGTACTCAGAGACATAAATGTCTTCTGGGAAAAATATTTGAATAGAGATGGCTACAAAGAGGTAAACAAGTCTGAAATGTGGTCTGTTTAGAAGAAAGCTCCCTAGGGGTGATATTCCTGAGGCTGTCATGAAGTCTTTCTGGAAAGAAATTTCATTTTCAGTTTTTGGCCTGTGGATATTTAGTAGTTGTCAATCAGGAATAATAAGTTAAAGAATTGAGGTCAAATAGCAAAATTTGGTGCTGTGTTGTATGCTAAAATGAGTAGTTCTGGGGCTACTATAAAGTAGATCTCTTTACTGATTTCTATAATTACATCCAGTGTATCTGATCCTCTGGTCACAATATTTTGTTGCATTGAAACTGGGGGTTTGGGTGTGGATTCTGAACCTGCAAAGAACTTTCTCTGAAAGCACTTGGCAATGTTCAGCATTCCCCAAACACCCTTAGCTTTTGTGTCAGAGGAACAGGAGATTGTTGTATTAGCTGCGAAGTGCTGACATATTTAATGTAGACAACAGTAGCTTGCGTGTCTAATGTATCCAATGAGCTTACAACTATCTGGTAAACCATAAATCACAGAGTTTTGTCACATGAGCTGCTCACAAGTGGCAGCTCTCAGGCAGTAAGTGCCTTCTAAAGGCTATGCTAATCCAAATTGCCTCACAGTTCCCATGGACTAAGAGCATGCACAAAGAAAGTTACTCCAAATCAGCTGCCAAGTGATAGTTATATTGCTTGCTGTAGCTTGCTTCTTTGTACCTAAGCCTGAAGGAACAATCCGTCCTTTTGAGACAGCCTGTTTGTGTCTTGTTCAGTGGAGTCCTGATCTGTGAGTGGCATGGTGACAATACAGTGATGGATTGATCAGTATGGGTGAGAGCCATCTACAGTGTGGCTTCAAATCTCAGATTAAATTTGTGATTTTCACCTGAATTTTTAGTGCATAAGGTATCAGTCAGTATACCTGTCCTTTCCTATCATCCACCTCATTCTGTGCTTCCTAACTATTGATGAAGAATTGCTTTAGTAATCTGCTAATTTGGAAACCATATTTCTCATTTTTATACAATCATAGACTAATAAAATGCTTTTGGTTGGAAGGGACCTTTACAGATCATCTAGTCCAACCCCTCTGCTATGGGCAGGGAGATCTTGAACTAGATCAGGTTTTCTCTGAAACTTGTAGGGATCTCTCATCTCCTCTGCCAGATAACCAGCTCATATTCTTTCCACATTTTCTCAGACAAAAATGTCTAGGTATCCATGTGCAAATTATTTCTGCAAGATTTCTTCTTCACCCCAACTCATATAGATACTTTACTGGTGTGGCAATTCATTGAGTCAGTCTAGACTGGACTGCAATAAGTTAAGACATGGTGCACTTAAATACAGGTGTCTCTGTACAGAGGAAAGTTAAATTTCTTGCAATCATCATCTGTTGAGTTCCTTCTGGTGGTTCACATGCCAGATATGATCCATGGAATGTCTCCATCCATCCATCCATCCATTCCATTCCATTCTATTCCATTTCTTTTAGCCTAATAAAGACAAGAGGAGATGCTTGTTCACAAAATGTTGCACTTGTTTTGCCTGTGGAAAAAGTGGAACTGCTGCTACCAGGATGGTATAGCAGGTGGAGAAGGAGCCAGAGCCCTGTCTCATCATGTCGACATGGCTCAACAAGGCATGGAGTAGTGGTGTTGGTTTTGGCTAAAGGCAATTTCAACACTGCAAAGTTGTACTGGAGGTTGGATGGTTCTGATTTTGTCTGACACCTTCCTTATGCAGGCCATGAGCTTCCATGAATTGCCACCGCTTTGAGCTGAGACACTGTTTGAGATAAAGTGTAATCCTGGAAGAATATCCAGTCTTGGAGTATGCCCCAGTGACAGAGAATCCATCAAGTTGTTTAAGTCTTGCCGTAAGTCAGCAGAGTTAATAACTCTGCTCCTAGATGAATGCCTCATTTTTCATGTGAATTTGTCTATATTTGCTTGGCTTCAGATTTCAAGCATTGATCTCTGCTGGGAGGCTAAAAAACTTTCTGTCATTCAAAATGTATGGTAGGGGAAGAAACCTGTGCTTGATAAACACAGCTCTGTGCTCTAATGTCACTTGCATTTTTCCACTCTTTTCCTACCTTTGCTATTTAATGTCACAAAAACAAACAAACAAACAAACAAAAAGTGTCTTGCTTCTGCAAAGGTTCATAATGGAATTACTGCAACTGTGAAGGTAGAATTGCAACTCTTGTAGGTGTAGTCATGTCTAGTAAAGGCTATTTTGACTGGCTGCCTATTAGGAGCTTAGGCCTGGCAACACAAACCTCACTGTGGGTTCCTTACAGCTGCATGATGAAGGAAGTTTGTGTTTGCATGGCCGAACTTGCTGCTGGGACTTCACTGCTCCAAGGACCAGAACTTGATAGAACAGAGCGTGCATGCTGCTGTCTCCTATCACCGGGTATGGAAATATACTGAGGTTCTTAATTTTTTTTCTCCCTGATCTATATCTCTTGTCATGGAATTCAAATTAATTCTTACCACTTAGGACTCAGTAAATTGCCTGTTTATTGTCTATGGGAATGATCAAAATGGAAACTCTGTGGAATGATATTACTGAAGTATGAATAAACAAGCTCCCTGCTGGCAGTGTCTGTCTGTCATAGTTTTAACTGAAAACAAAAGTTTTAGAATGGATTGCTCTTTAAAATCAACATGTTACAAATAATAAGAATATTTTGCTTAAATTTAGAGTTTAAGATGAGAGAACTTTGATTTACAGGGCTTTGACATCCTGCACTTTGGGCACCAAAATAATGAACTCATGGCTTCTGTGTTAAAATCCCAAATGAAATTCAAGGATAAAAGAAAAAAAGGGAGAGAAGAATCAGTAAGGAGGGGAACAGCCTGTTCTCTTGCCCAAAAATATACTTTAGGTGTATGATGAAACTGAACAGCCTGTTGAGAGAAAAGAAAGCAGAGGCAAAATACAATCCTGGTGGCAAAGGGACTAAGAGAATAGGCTGGGAATATGTGCAGATAAAATGTCACCAGGAGCCATTGCTGAAGCAGATGGAGAAATTAATTTCTTCCTCTCTTTAGAGAATACGAGGGTAGATGAGAATATAACCTGGGTTTGAGAATATAACTTAGGGTTTGGTTAAACTGAAATTTGTGGATTCTTGACATTAGCTGCTTGACGCTAACTAGCTAATTTGTAGAGAACTGACACTTCATCAGAGATACCTGAAGGTCCTCTGTGCTGCATCTGTATATGGTTTTCTTGGATTGCTTAGATGCTTTTTAAATGGGTGTGCTTAGGTCTTCAAAATGATGGCCCTAGGGTTACTCCACCAGGCACAATGGTTTACAGCTTAAGTTCTTAACACAGCTGGAGTGCTGAGGAGAGCGATGAGACCAAGGAGGTTATCTCCTAGTCTCTGAGAGCAGGCTTTTCTCCACAACACATTCTTGCATTTGTCCAGTTTGACTTTAAATTATTAATCCCTGAATTAGCCCATTTCATAACTAGAATCTCAATGAGCCCCTCTGTTCACAGAACAAACCCTGCTGCATGCCTCCATGTTTGAGCTGATTTGGGATGGGCTATGGACCATGGAATATGAATTGTTCATGACCAGACTAACAGGTTGAGCATGACCTTCTGATCAAAACTGTGGATTGGAGCTTAAAACAAACCACCCGATCACGTGTGCATTAATCTCTCTCTGTAGGCATTTTAAAGTCCCATTCTGTGAGAGCCACAGGGGAGACTGGTTCCAGTGGAGCCTAGACTGAGGCTGGTGCATTTAGACACCATTAATGGCATTACACACAATCTGTGTTTTGATGTTATTCTGCTGTTCTCAACTGCTGGCTTCCGGATCAGTTTACATAGTAGTGAAGTCCTTTCTTTTAAGGAGTTTAGTCAATGAAAATCCCCAAAGAAGGAACTCAGCATCAATCGGTGGTGGCAGGGCAGCAGGGCTTGTTTTGTAGCTTCAACGGTGCATATCAGTTCTGTCATCTGGAGAAGTCCTGAACAGTTTTCTTCCTCTCCTGGAAGTGGGAATTAAGCATGGCTGAGCTTTGGCAATACTTTAGTTTTCTGCTTGTGTGTTGCTGCTGGAGACATGAACAGGATATGAAGGCACTTGAAAGAGTTTCATCACAACCCCTATTGCATCACAAGACCAGGCAGTATGTCACATGGCAGGACACATACGTGCTGTCCTATTGCACGTATCCCAAACACACAGGCTGAAAGGAGGGACCAGAGCAAAGTATAGCCCAACTCCTCTATTGCTGCTGCCTTCAAATTTCTTCCTGGTATGGGACAGCTGAAGAATACATTTTTATGAGTGGAACAATGCACTACCATGGAGAAATGCAGCAAGTAAACACTGAAATGGAAGATGTGCAACATCAATACTGATGATGTCCAGCACCTGTAAACTTAAGCCTCCATAATTTGAGATTGCTGATGAAAATCAGGAGATCAAACAATTCTAAGTCCTCTTAAGACCTTTCATAATTTGCTTTTATAATTTCAGGCATTGTGCTTCTAAAAGGATACCACTGTCACCAAATAAATACCAGCACTAAAACATAGCAGAGTGCTTAAAAACAGACATACTGGATCAGACCAAAGGTCAAAATAGTTTAATTTTCCATCTCTTTCACAATTGTCAATAGTGGTTACCTAGTGAAGGGATATTAGACTGGAGCAAGCTCACTCTGTAGCTCCCCTGTCATGTCCTCCTGTCAGCCTGTTGTTGGGATTGTTTCTCCCTACGTTGTGTCGCCAGGTTTTTCATATAAACACACATAAACTTCTGGCATATAAACTTCTGGCATAACATCCTCGGGCAATGAGCTTCACAGTTTAGCTATCTGCTGTTGGGAAGGGAAAAAGAAAGAGAGGCTTTTTGTAAGAAGAGGAGAAAGTGATAATTTCCTTTCTGTTCCTGCACATCCAAGCCCTGACATTCCCATTCACTGCCCATCCTGCTATGAAGCCATCAGTCCTGTGTTCCTGATCAGCCCCTGTCTCCTTACATTCTGAGACATCACTGGGGTAATCCTTATTTTTAGGACACAGTGGGGTGATTTCCTTACATGCCATCTCAGTATATCTAGGAACATTGCAATTTAGGTTCCTGCCTAACAAACTGAGAAAAGATAGAACTGACAGAGGCTGACCTTGTGTTCAGTCAGAGCAATGCATTGGCACAATGCAATAAATTTGCCAAATTGTTCTAAGCAAGAAGTGTATTATTTTTTACCACTGAGGCGAAGAGCTCTGCTTTTTTCCCTAATGAGGTTAATCAGCAAAATCTGGATTTTCTGGAAGTCTCTGGATTGTGTTAGCAGTGTGTTTGAAATACATGGCATGGGGAGCAGAGATGGGGAGGGCAGATGATATTGCTGTGAAATTAACATGTTGCTTCCTGAGCAGGTGTGTGTGAGCCCAGCTTTGCTGTCTAGCTTTCTCTCATGCTGCGAGCTTGTGTTGGAGTGAAGAGAGAAACCCCCAGTCTCTCTCCTAAGCAGTGTGATGCAGACCAGACTTTGATTTTGGGCTCCCAGGTGAGAAATGTGTAAAATTCGCTTGGATTTCAAACTGATACTGAAGTTCTCCACATTTCTGGGAAAAGAGGGGAAGATAAAATACATGGAAGACAAACCAAGAAAGAAAGAGTAAGGGACAGCATACAGAAAAAGGAGAAATGAATAGACATATGTCATTGCTTTGTATCCAAATGGCTTTGTCACCAGGCTGGCATGCTAGTGCATTGTAATGCATTTTTCAAGCTATACGATGATTTAAAGCCATGACTGGTATCAGAGACTGCAAGGAAAGTAAGAAGCTGTCTTCTTTCTGCCCTGAAATTCCCTCCTTGCCTTGGCTATATGCCACTAAAACACAATTAAACTAGCACGAACAGGATGTGTCACTGGATTGAAGATTACAGAGTTCCACCAAACCCTCTGGTTGTGCCCCCTGGAGACCCTGTAACAGAAGGTAAGCCCTGCGTATTGCTTACATCCCCCAGGCACTGATGTACAGGTAAAAGGCCTCACAATCACAGCCAGAAATTTAAGGCAGAAGCAGATGATGAGACAAAAACAAGAATATAAAACAAGTGATAGAACAGGAGACAAGAGAGTTGCAAGTAAACTCAAATTTTCCTCCTCCTTTCCTGGTATTGTAGAAAAAAGAACAAGGCTCTACATTGCCAGCAGTACAGAAACGTGCTCTGTGTCTCCAAGACATTCAGCATGCCTTCAGTAAATCAGCAATGTGATGATCCTTGCAGCAAACGAAACTCTTCTTCGAGTTGACACCTCTGTCCTCAATAGTAGATTACATGGACAGGTGAGGCCACGCTGCCTCTGATGGTTGCAAACTCGGGGCCTAGGCTTCTGTCCACATTGGCTTTTTTGGCCCTTTTGCTGTACAGTTTGGGCCCTAAAAGGAGACTGGTGCCACACATAAAATATTGTAGAAAATAATTTTTGAATTGCTTCCTGATGTTTCCTTAATGACAAGGCATTTGACAGTGACAGAGCCCATCTCCTGAGCTAGGCAAGGTGATTTATGCTCTTGCTATGGCATCTTTATGTAGAAAACTACACTAAACGCAATTGCCCAATCTTGTATTAAAGGCTACAGTGTGTTCTGGCTGCTCCCACTGTTACGTATTATTTATAATGTTTACCCCACATTTGCCGATTCTCTGGCACCTGTTACTTGATGACACCTCTTCAGCCCCATAACAAATCCAAGCACCTTCAGTGTCACGTTGACTTATTTTGAAACCATGGGTACCCATGTCTACCTCAAGCATGTATCCATTGTATCTCCAACCCTAGAAAATTACATGACCCTTGTGTGGTCTTGGTGCTGTTGGAAGGGGCATGGAGGGGCCCTTTGAGCACGTGTGGCCTTCCAAGTTGGGGCAAGAGCTCTGGTCGTTCTCCAAGGGGCTGTGGTGGGAAAACAACCCTTCATTTCTAGCTCTTCCCACCAAAATATATACATCTACTGGATGGGAAGCAATTTGATTTCTGCAATTTCTATAATGGCTATTTTGTCCCCAGAGCTAGAGAGAGAGGAAGAAACCAACCAGGTCTAATATAATACCTAAACCTCTTGCATACAGGTCAAAATCACTTTGTTTCTGAGAGCTACTGATAATGGTCCTTATTTGGAGGAGCACCTAAGGGCACAATTAAGCTTTGAGTCTGACAACTCACCCTCTTGGCCCAGCAGAAAGCCCATGTTCTCACAACACGCTGGTGTAAGCATGTGCTCGGAACAGCACGTGTAAGAGCTTTGCTGAGTCAGGCTATGCGAGAACAAACTGCCATACCGTGAATGGCAATGAGAGCCAGAAAAGCTTTCTTAAGGACACCATCAGCTTGAAAATCACACAGTGCGTGAAAATTGTATCTGTTCTAATTAGCAGTAGCCCTGTGACTGTGAGAAAGTAGCAAGGCATAAAACGTCTCTCCTCTTGGGTTGATAATTATTCTCCTGACTGTGCTTCAAGCTCTGTTGTTCTTGCTGCTTTATTTGTTTTTCATGCCTGTTTTGCGTTCTCCTCGTGCATTAGCACAATGGCCTTGCTCTGGCATGTTGCACGCTCTCTGCCTTAGGCTGTGCAGATGGGCACATCCCTGAAGCAGCAGCAGGAGCACTCATGCTGCTGGATGAGTGGAGCAGGGTTTCCCCAGGTGTCTCCATTTCTCAGTGAATCCCCCGTGGGCAGAGAAGCAGACTTGCTGACTTGCACAGTGGAGCTGGGGAGCAAGGAGGCAACTTTCTGTGCTGAGCAATAGCGCCTTTTTTATCCCTAGCCCACTTTCTGGGGTAGGGGAATGAGAGTTAAGAGTCCTTCATTTTGGGGGTCTGTCATGGAGATGAGGGGGAGACAAAATGAAGAGTCAACTTTCTGCCCTAGTGCTGACCTGGGAGCTGAGAGGATTTTTGGGGCAGGGTAAAATTTGTCTTTCTCCCCTTTAACCCAGGGTTTCTCCCTGGGTGAGTTTTAGTATTGTAGCTGTGTGGCATCATGTGGCCACGTGGGGATCTGTGCCCACGTCAGAGGAGGATGATGGCAGGACTTTGGCCATTTCACCAGTTTAACATCTTCTCAAGCCACCCTTGTAGCTACACTGTGCTATGGGACAGATGGGTCCTGCTGAAATTTGAGCAATAGAAATGCATTTAACCATTATTCCCAGAGGTTTCCAGGCTTTCAGCTATCTCCCCATCCCAGCTCAGTGCTCTGTGGTCACCTGGAGCATGTACTCAGAAATTCTCCACAAGCTGGCAGCAACCTCCTCCTCTACATGTGTGGCTCCCAACCAGTTGCCAGCAGGACATGGCATGGAGAGAAGCTGGGATTTATGTGCCTCTCCTCAACCTTTCTACTTGTCCATCCAGATGTGTCCCAGCATGACAAGCCCTGTGCCAGGCCTTGCTGCTTCATAGCAATCTGCAGGAAAAATAAAATAAATAAATAAATAAATAAATAAATAAAATAATAATAATAATAACAGTGAAAATTCTGGCAGCTCCTCAGTTTTCAAAGAAAAATGC
Source organism: Oxyura jamaicensis (assembly GCF_011077185.1). Taxonomy (NCBI): domain Eukaryota; kingdom Metazoa; phylum Chordata; class Aves; order Anseriformes; family Anatidae; genus Oxyura; species Oxyura jamaicensis. The sequence continues at coordinate 7,836,444 of NC_048894.1, forward strand.
AGCACATTCACCAGCTGTTAGCAGCCCAGCAGTAAACTCTGGCCACCTCTCTAAAAATGAAAAAAAAAAAAATCTCAAAAAAAAATATCTCTAAAAATCTAAAAAACCTGCAGATCTCTGCCCCTCAAGTGCTATTTACGTTCTGGTGACTGCTCACATGCTGGAATTTCTATTTCTGGTAATTGTAAAGGTATATTTGTTACAACTAGGTACATTTTTACATGATGGGAGGGAGGCATGTATTATTTATATGGTTCAGAGAGAAATATATTTTTATGCTAACCTGTTGCTTGCTTAGGAAAGTAATTTTGTAAATAGCTTTAAATATAGCTGTCAAATATGAAGTCTAAAAAAGGGCTTTTGCCAAGTATCATGTACATACCCTAATTTCACAATTTTCCCCTTGTCTGGGAATGGCTTGGATTTTTGATTGTACCAACATGTCAAGATTAACAGCATGATGATGTCAATCATTTACTGCAGTTTAATTCAATGAGACTTTTGCTCTTTCATCAGCAGAAGAATGAGGCAGGAAGCTAATTTGGTGGTGTTGTGTGACCTTGTGACCAGTCTGGAAAAAAATGGTTGTTTGTTTTCATAGAGGAGAAGAGGGGTGAATATGATCCAAATTGTTAAGGAACATAATGCACAGTGATCCTTAGGGTGGCTAACATGAACATTTCTCTGAAACAGAACTTTAAAAATACATACTATTGATGGAGCTCTCTAAGAGGGAATGAATAAAATCCAAAGCATGCTACTGAATGGATTTTTTTCCCTCACATTTTTTATTGCAATCTACGTGCAAACAGAAAAAAAAGAAAAAATGAAAAAAAAAAAAAAAAAAAAAAAGTGCACATATGTGGCAGTACTGGCATTTAGTCAGCAGAGGGCAGGGTTTGCTGAGTAGAAATTCTATCTGCTGAGAGGAATAAGGCTCAAGAAAGAGTTACAGAACCCAGGAAGGAGAAATTTTGAAGATGGTGTGCCAATTCCTATTGCCTCCCCCCGCCCTGTTCAGCTGTTCTCAGTTGCAGCTTTGGTTTTGTTACCTATATATCTGATTTTTATTTTTTTATTTTTTTTTAAATATATTTTTTAATAATTCTTTCTTGGTTTTAACCCATAACATACAACTAATGCTTCAGTTTAGTTAAGCTATTTAGGATACATTTATGAGCTCTGCAGGTTCAGGGGCCACGTTTTAATTTTCATAAATGCATTTTTCTGAAAATCATTGATGGCCATATTTTCTCTTTTTGGAAACATTGAAACTGTAGCAGAGTTCAACAAAGTAAAATTGAAATGCAGAAAGAGTCATGGAGAATTTTTTCTAACCTGAGGTCAGAAAAAAGTGAAAAACTCTTGCAGGAATGAGTTTCAATTATAGAGAACAGGAATAAATTCTGGACTTCTTTGTGCTAACATGGTTAAGTACTAGACCAAAAGGTTGGGGAAATTGTTAAAGTCTCTTGGCTGTCTTATACCAGAATGGATAATAAAGGCATTTGAGGTTCTACACCTTTCAGAGTGTGGCAGCAAACTACTGAACTATTTATGTTTTCTAATACTGATATATAATGCCTGTGAGCTGTGCACTAATAGGACTTCTTTTAAACTATATATATATATATATATAAAACAACGTTTACTCTTCTTTGTTAAAATTAGAGTAAATGGCAGAGTGTATGAGCTCATAGGGCATGAATAATAAAAGTGATTCTTTTAAAAATGCCAGAAGGAAAAAATCATTATGTATAGGAAGACTGAGATCTGGATCTACAAACTTTAAAAGTGTCCCTATAGCTGCTCTCATCTGTGACAGACATGTACATGTGATTGTACATACGAAATGTATGCAAAGACATGTAGAAGAAAAAAAAAAGAGTCACAGTGACAATAAAGAAAATGTTATTTTTGTCTCTGAAATACTTGAGATGATAGTCTATTTTTGTGTTAGCCCAATTCTGCTCTCATTAAACTGCAAAGAATTCCTGTATGTTATTAGGTCAGTTTTATCATTGACTTTGTCAAAGCAGTTAAATTCCGCAATAACCTGAGGAGGTGCTATAGATGCTTCAGACATAACTAAAAGAGAAAGGATGAGAGAATTAGCTATTTCCACTATTTTGTTTTTCCTTATTGTTCTGGCAAGATATGCTCCACTGAGGTGCAACTGCTCTGTTTGAAATAAATAGTGACAAAAGTGAGAATACTTAAATCCTCAAGGGAAAATATGAATATTTTAGAGTAGTCAGATCCTTCAGGGAAATGATTATTTTGGCTGGGAGAGGCTATTCCTGCTTAGGAGCCTCTTCATCGGCACAAGCTGAGGTTTGTAAACTGGGACCTTCAGCCAACAACATTCTTGCACATCAAGTCCATCGCATAATATAGAATTATGAGGGTAGGAAGGGGTTAACTGGTTCATAACTAATAGATACTTCATTTATTTCTTTAAAGAAAAGAATAAGTGGAGGGACAGTGGGATGTCTAAGCAGAGAAATAGTAAGAAGTGCCACATGGTGACAGTCTGGAGTTCTGGAAATTCCCGTGACTGCCACAACCAACTACACTGATGTGGTTCATTACCTTAATGCTTGAGAGGATCACTGGTGCCTTCAGTCTGTCAAATACAGTGGGCTTGAGACATCTTTTTGTAGGTGGAAAAGTGAGGGAAGAAGAGACCAAGAGTTGGCCAGGGAAGCCTATGGTCCTGGAAGGAATTAACCCCAAATTCCACGTCTGACCACTGTCCATCCTCTCTTCCTCTGCCATTAATACAGATAAAGGGTTATTTATTTATTTATTTCTATGTCTGACACACTAACTGGTAAGATTTGTGCAGAGATCTGCTTCTTGTTTTGCTGTTTGTATGTACAGTCTTTTAGAGAAATATAAGCAAAGACAAGCCAAGAAATATATATATATATATATATATATATATTAGAACCAAACTTTGCTGGAAAGTTGATTTCAGAAGTAAGTTGTGGATTTGTTAGACATGTTCAGATTAATGCACACTGCAGTGCAGTGAATATTAAAGGAACTGTCAAGAAGGAAAGTCTGTGTACGGGATAAATTAGGACTCTCCAGGGATTAAAAAGATGTAGGATTTTTTTTTAAGTAGCTAGCCTGCTATTGAAAAATAATGAGTAGTTTCCATAGCAACCTCCCTTTCACATGGTGCACACATACCGTAGCAACATAAAAAAGAACAGTATCAAAGAAGGAATAAAATTGAGCTGTGCTATTTGGATTTTTAAAAAATATTCCTCCATCATAAACTCTCTGTTTACAATGCAAAGATCAGTAAATTGCAGAGGATTTTTTTTTTTATTATTATTATTATTTTTTTTTTTTTCCCCAGAATAGATAATTATAAGAACTTTCATACAAATATTTGGAAAAAGGAAGCAAAGTAAGAAGTAATGCTGTAAAGAGGGCTGGAAAAGGTCATGTTTTTTTCCTGTCCACCCTGTAGCTTGAACAATGCCAAGAGTATTTCAAGTTATTAGCATCTTCTCGTGGCCTCGTATCTAACTGAGTTCAGTATAATAAAGAGCCTACTGTTGTTATTTCCTGAATGTACATCAACATATTTAACACTGTGAGGTGCACACAGGTTGGTCACCATTTGACCTGTGCATAATATTTGTGAGAGAGACCACAGGAAAGTCAAACTCTTCAGGCTATAAGTTCTCAAAATTTAGACTAGGCTTCTCTGAAGGTTGGACAAGCATTGCAATTTCTTCAAGCCAGGCTGAAGTTGCTTAGTATTTCAGAGGGAAATGAAGTAGAAAGGATGTAATGCCAAAACAGAAAGACAACCAACAACTTTGACAGAGGTTTGTTGTGGTTGTTGTATGTCAGTTTGAGTACAGAATTCCCAGCAAAGGCTGAAGGCTGTGAGCTACAGGCAACTAAAGCTCAGGTAACTTTCAGACACCCTAACTTTGACAAGATGAACTCTCACTGTGTATTCTACTCAGGAATATTACTCTGCTGACTCCGTAGTCTAGAAAGAAAACTACTATTTTTCTTTCCAGACCTGCTTATCTTAGAGAAAAACTGAATGGAGAATTTTAAATACAAAGAGGAGAAGGGATTATAAATATAAAAACACTAAGTCAGGGTGAGAGGAAAGAGAAAATTATTAGTAGTATTCATAATAATAATAATAAATTAGAAGATAGAGTTTCTAGACCTTTGGTAAGGAAAGACAAAGATGTTGACATCCTAAAAATCAGGTTTCTTCAGACATAACTTTTCTTCCCCCAACAACATTTTTAGTTTAGTAATGGTTATAACATCTGAAAGTTGCCTGCTTCTGTACCACAGCTCTACATGGCACTTGAGAAACTGCAAGTGTGTGCATCCTTATTAGATTAATGTTGGGCCAGTGACCATATCATAGTATAATTTTAAAAGGAGAATCTTCACAGAGCAAATGTGGTTTTTAGTCCTGCAAGGATTTATTTTTGGCCCTGCACCATCTCAATGCATGTGTAAATCACCCATAAGAATTCACAAAGTGATGGCAGACAAAGTTTTCTGATTATGCATAACAATCTTTGTGTCAATGCTAAAGATAATGGGACAGCTCCAGGACAGCTGGGATCTGTTGGTGAGCTGAAAGAACACAAAACTCATCTATTTTGAAAAAGTTACATCTGCAGCAAAAAATATGGGTCAGAGTTGAAGGGTAAGAGGAAGTGATGTATCTGAAAAAAAAGTACACAAAAAAATACAAAAAAAAAAATGAGGCATGTCAAGTGAAGGACAAGCTCCCTGTGCTTTAACATGTACAAAATGTTCACATGTATTTAACCCTTCAGTAAGAAGAAGGATGGTGTAGTAGGTCTTTGTCTTGAGGGAATGTTTAACAAAACCTACGCAAGGGACTAGTGTCCATGTTTCGAGAAAAACATTTAAAGTAGTGAAGAGGAGCCAGATAAAAGCTCTGGTGCTGAATAAGGGAAGGAAAAATATGCCTTATTGAGGGAGCTGAGTGAGTTTGAATTGCTTAGTTTGTCAAAGAGAAAGTTCATGGCTCTATCATATCGCTCTGATCTACTTGGGGCAGGCAGAGTATGTTGAATGAAACTGAAGGTAGGAAAAGGTTTCAAAATGAGGCCGGAAGATGTAGCCTGCTGGTGGAAAAACTTGCCAAAAGTTATTTATAAGGAACTGTATCTTGGGGAATTTTTTAGTCACAATTAATCAGTTGTCTAAAAAAAATTCTAATTCAAATAGAATTCAAATTTGAGCAAGATCTTTAGCCATCAGTATTTCTGAATAAGTGACTATAAATGCTCTTTACAGTCGATAAATGTATTAATCACTGATTTTTGAGAGCTTTGTCAGGTGAATGTGTTATTGCACTACAGGCATTGCTTCAGGACAGCTGCTCAGGATTATTGTTACACATCTGTCTTACTTCAACATCAGCTCCTCAAGGTAGCTTGTCCCCCTTTTACAGAAGACATCGTTCAATCAATCCAAGCTTAATAAATTCAGTTTACCTTACATTTACCACTGAGTGCCAAGTCACAAATGTGGATACGTGCATAGTCATTGCAGAGAGACTGATATATAGTAATTTCCTGAGATGAAGTCCTTTAGAAATGCCAGCAAGTGGTGTACTATAAATTCTGTTCGTTTATTTATTTTTTTTTCCTCCCAGCTTTCAGAAATAGAAAGGAATTATTTATTAATTGCAAACAGGTGAAAAAGCCATAAAGATCATGTGATTTCGCTTTTATGGGAAAAAAAAATCACAGGTTATAAAATGTGATAAGATTTGTACTTTAAGAGATTGTGAAGCATCAAGAATGATACCAGAAGGAATGTATCCTTGAAATTAAGAATTTCCTTATGTAATTTCCTCAACTGAGCTATTTATTTACAGGGAAAAGTGACATTTTCTAGTTGGACTGTTACAAGTAGTTGTTTTTCTTGGTGATATTTTCCTATCTGTTTTTCTTATTCCTAGTACAGGACTTTTCATATGGCTTTAGTCTTATTAATATTAAAACAAAAATTGACAATAACAAAAATGTTCTGATTCTGATTTGCCTCTATGAAGGCAAATTAATAAGTAAGACCAATAGTCACCCTAACCTTTTCATTAATACCATCCAACACTTGTAGTTAAGCTACTTAGAGCTATGGCAGCTTTTTCTGATTTAATACTTCTTAATGCCAAATGATAATTATTCGTGGGAACGTGCTTTCCTGTAGCCCCAGGTTGTTGCAGAAAATGACAGGTTTTGATATATTTAAAAAAAAAAAAAATAATATATTTTTTTCTCCTGTGGCATTTTAGCGCATATCACATTTAATGAAATGTAGACTTTTAAGGTCATTTCATTAGTAATGAACTCAATAGGGTTCTTTTTTTTTTGTGTGTGTGTGTGTGTTTGATTATACTGTCATAGTTTTAAAAACAAGTTCCTAAGTAATTTTATTTTTGTAGGGAGTTCACTAGGTTTTTTAACTTTGAAAGTCTATTTATTCTACTATCAGAAAAAAAAAAAATCTTATATGATCGCTAAGATGAAAGCTGTGATGTGATAAGTTGAAAAAGATTCTTTTTTTTTTTTTTTTTTTTTTTTTTTTTCTGTGAAGATCTGAAGTGCATTCCCTCTTCTTCAGTTATGACTTTCCATCCTACCTCACTTACGTTTCATTTAATCATTTTTTTTTCCAAGCTCTTTCTCTTTGGGGAACATATTTTTATTACTTCAGAAATCATCTTCTGCTTTCTACAACTATTTAGATTATTTTAAATACTTCCCAGGAGAATTATGAAAACACTTAACAACTACTAAAAGGCCTGGTGTTCACCAAAGAGTTATTTGCACCCATGTCCGCAGGCCTGATCCTGACCTGTCTGGATCAGCAGGGAATTTTGGACACCGTGGAGAAGATGCATTCCAGCCACATGGCTGCAGCCTGCTGTGTGTTTGCAGATAAAGACAAGGCAGTGCCTGACTTGTTGTCTTATTGGGAATTTGCTGTCTTTGGAGTTACTCAAAGTCATGTGGTTTGTGAGGGGCCAGAACTGTTAGCACAAGATCATACTTTGCAGAGCCTGTCCCCATGCAGTGTACCCTTGCAAGATGGCTCTCTCCTGCTTTTTCTATCTCCATTGCTTCATGGGAATATTTGCACTCATAGAAACTCCTCTAAAGCCCACTGTAGCGCTGAAATGGTTAAACAATGGCATCCTTTTACGTTCTATCACTGCTAGAAAGTACTTTCTGGGGTCATTTAAGCTTCAATGCTAACTGCTGGTGGTGTGTCTTCTTCAAAGGATGGCTTCCATCCTAGCTTGCTCCTCTGCAGAGAGAAAAAGCCTTTGAAAGTACCTTCTGCCTCATCAGAGTAATGAGCGCTTAGGAAAAAAAAAAAAAAAAAAAAAAAGAAAGAATAGAAAAAGAGAGGCAGCTCAGTGGCTCAGAATTTTGCTGGATTCTGTGTAATTAATTAAGATTTTTTTAAACGTTGGTTGCTCTGCCAGTCTGTGTATCTAGGTTGTGCCAGTTTCCAGGATTCCCCTCCACCCCCATCCCCGCCCCTCGTCCCGGTTCCTCGCACAGACGTGAGCAGCTGCAGCAATGGAAGACTTCTTTGTAGAGGAGGCAGCTCCAGTGGAACAGGTAGGCGGGCTGGGGTGGGCGCTCACACCCTGAGCGGGCCGCTGTAGCCACCGATTTTTAAAGCCAATGGTCCTAGGCTCCAACCAGCTTACAGCCCTTGATACCCACAAAGGAACAGGGCTGGCAGTGTCTCTGAAAACACCAGGTGTAGCTCAGAGCAGCCTCTAATGTTGAATAAAGATGCCCTCGTGTCTGCAAGAAGAAGGTTAAAAACTTCCCCGGGTGACCAGAAACCTCCGTGTTTTGCTCGGCAAGCAGGTGTTGCCGTGAGCAGAGAGCTCTCTCTTCCTTGGAGGATGGAAGTCAGCGGGAATGAAGGCAAGAAGGGAAGGTCTGAGGCCTTGTGGGGAACAGGGAAGAAGCGGGGTGGGATGGAGGTTGGGCGAGCAGGCCTCGGTGCACTGGGTCTTTCACTGCTCCCCGCTCAGCTGCGTTTGTCAGCACTGTGTTTCTTCACTGTCTTTTCCATTTCACGTTGTGTTGGAGCTGGATAACTGAGGACATCGCTGTAGTGCAGGTTACATCAAGATCAAAGTTAACTGTATTCTATATGTTGGTGAACAACATTTTCTTGTTATGGGATTTTTTTTTTCTGTTTTGTTTGTTTATTTTATTTTGTTTTGTTTTGTTTTATTGTATTTATTTTATTATTTCATTATTTTATTTTATTATTTTATTTTTTGTTTTATTTCATTTTAATTTATTTTATTATTTTATGTTGGTTACTTTGCAGTCATTAACACCTCCTGCCTCAGCCTTGCCATAGATAACATATTTCTGGACAAGCAGAGCCCTTGGACAAAAGGTCTTACAGTGATCATTGAGTGTGGAAGAAATTTGAAGCTGGTTAATGTCATGGAGTTTGACCAGAAGGATGTAAAGCAGTGGGTGGCTTGTTAATGTTGCAGGTCTTTTAGGCCAAGCCTGATTTAGGGAACTTTTCCTACATTAGGGCAAATGACAACTACAGAAATTACCTGTTATACTTCTGTCTTTCTACCATGCTAATGCTGTAGTGTTTAAAGAGAAGTTTTATACTAGGGTTGATTTGGGTTGCCTAAGGTGTAATACCATACAAATTGAGATTTTCAAGGTGGAAAATAATGTGTAAGTGCTAGTTATTCAAACCTGCATTTTGACTAATAGATATACTTTAAAATGAGCTATTCTCTTTCACTGCATCAGGAATGTAGCCTGAGTTTTTCTGTTATTTGGAAAACATCAGCTGCATTAGCAGTATCAGAACCCACTGCACTTTTCCAGTGATCTTAATCCAGAGATAGCATTCAGGAAATAACAGCTGTGATCTGGCCGGAAATAGATGCCAACAAATAAACCTGTGGGTCCAAGAGAAACCTGTACAGTGAATGTGAGTTGCTGGGTCCGATGTTGCCGGTGATGCTCCAGAGTGCTCTGGCAATGCGAGGTCTGATCACTGAAGCAGGATGGTGTGTTCGTGTGATGCTGCCCCAAAAATAGGTTTCTCAGCTGGCACCCAGGTAGAACTAGGATGCACCAAGTCAAGGTCTCTCTGTCCTGAGCTGCACTGGATGGGCAGTTACTCATATATTGGGCTTTTAGTCCATCACTGTGAAAGAACAGGGGATAATAGCCCTTCCTTACTTCCTGGGATAGTGTGTGGATAAATACTTCATGAATCTCCCAGAGACTATGGGACTACAGCTACATTACAGGGACTTAAATTGGTAGATTGTATGCACTTCATGCCTGATACAGTGTCTCATCCAATGATGAGATCAGTGTCTCTTATTAGAGAATCTGAAGACAAATTTGAGCCTGCTCAGTAGCTTTGGAAGAAATGTTCAGGACATTCATCTGATAATATTTTAAAGTGAAAGATTAACATTTTGCAAAGTTACATCATGTTTTCTGACTTTTCTTTGAAGAGAAAGCCCTTTGTTTCTAAACTAACTTGGCAAGTAAATGTATGTTGTGGTTGGTAATTTTTCTTTATGGATAGCTGACAGTATCTGTGAGAAGCGTGAGGAGTTATGGTCCTGAGTTAAATAACAAAGTAGGCACATCGGTAATAAGGTACCACTTCTTTAAGCAGATTTATTTGAATGATTGAGATATAAGCTCATAATTCACTCTTTGTGGGCAATTCTCTTGTGCTGCAGCCTCATTTCCATTTGCATTGATGCAGATGTTTGGCTACCAAGCAGAACAGGATTCCAGCTTAATGTTGGTGCCGGTCTGGAATTTATGATTTTGAAAATGCCCTGTTAAATTACATGTTTCCCCTGGAAGTGGTGTGCCAGAGTGTAAAGAGCACTGTAGGACTCCTACAAAGTGTTACATTCAGCTGTTTCTTTCAGAAGTACTCCTGGAAGGAGGTGTTGGAGAAGATTGCCTTTGAATTGGTCCAATTCTGAACTGGGGAATTTCCTGTTTCTGTTTCTTTTAATAGGAAGACCTTACTTGCAATGTTTATATCTTACTATAGATTTCCATGTGCTTGCACTCTTTTTACAAAAGGTGATGTTTTAATGTGAGGAGGAGAGAGAGTGCTCTATAGCTACATAATTGTTATACAAGCATTTTGGGTAATGGAAGAAGGAAGACAAAGTTCATAAAATCGGTAATTGCAAGCACTCTCAAAGAGGACAGGCTTAGAATTTCAAACATCCATGATAAATTTGAGTGACAGTGTGAAATCAATAAAATAAAATTCAATAAAAACAAATACTAGGAATTGTAGTTAGGAAGGAAAGTCATATGACACCAGGAAAAAGGGGGAATAATTTGGTAAGCATCTCTCTGCAGAAAAGGGGGTTTGTGGCTTATATATATAGTGGATGACAAGTTAAATATGAATCCAAAATGTGTGTAATTGCAGAAGTGGTAGAGCTCATTCCAGGATATATTGATGGATATGTGGTTATCAAGTTATGGAAAGTAATTATTCTCCTCTATTTGGTACTGGATAAGTTTGAAATTGAGTACTGGTCCTAACAGTTGGAGGAAAATATGAGGAAGCTGGAAAAAGCCCAGATGAATTCAGAAGGGATGAGGAATGTGCAGAACTTTGAAAAACTATGTTCAGTTGGAAAAAAAAAAAAAAAAAAAAAAAAAGGAGAGAAAACTGAGAAAAAAAATTCTAACAGTCAAGCCTTTATTATTATTATTATTATTAATCTTTAAGTTTTCTTCTGGGAAATCTTAATTTACAACAGAGAGCTTTTGATTGGACTCTAGGAGAAATTTTATCACCACAGATGACATTAGGAAAGATTTTGGAGTACTTTTATTCTGATGAGAAGGATCTGGAACAGAGTAGACAAATATCTGCCAGTGGTATTGGAAGGGACTCAGAATTCTCCTGGGATTTCTTCAGCAGCGTGCCTGTGTTGATTTTACTGCTATGCAAAATAAGCACTATGTATTGGGGGGAAAAAATAAAAAATAGAATTTTTGTTGTGTGCTTCAGAGTAGTTCTATGCTGGCACAGAAGAGAGATGCAGAAACAAGACCTATGTAAGTGCTAAGAAGTCACCATGTGTAGCATCCTTAGTGGTCATGGCTATTTCTCATAAACAGAAAAGCGCTGCTGTTGCTCTCCTTTGGATTAAGTGCTGAGTGGGTATTCAACATAATTTCTGCAGGTGAACAGCTTACAAACAGAACATACATTTATAAACACCCATTTGGAAGAATGGTGGTTCTTTAAATTATACAAGTGATTGATCCTACATTGATCAAGACCATCTTTTATCATGAAATCACAAACCATCTCTACCCCAAAATTACCTAGTGAAATATTTGATTGCAGAGATTACCATTGTTTTAGAGCTTTCCCGGTTTTTGACTAAAATCAGGGTATTTCACTGTGTTTTATGTCAAGGTTGGGGACACAGGAGTAAGGGGATAAGTCAGAAAAATCTTTGGTGTAGCTGTTATGATTCCTTTACTGGAAAACGTCCCATTTTACTGCTTGGCTAGCAGAGTAAGAGATAAACAGAAAATGTTTCCTGTGTGGGTTCCAGTAAACAAATTCAAAGATCCAGAGCTGTCATCTGCCCTGCCAATTCTAGGAGGAGATCTCTAACTATTGTGTAGCAGGCAAAGGATTTTTCTGGTGAGTCAGTATCTAGCAAAATCCTAAATAAAAATAAGTAAATGAGGGTGCTGCTGATTTAGAATTCTTGGATTTCTAAGTCTGGTGGCAGTTTCCACAGGTATATCGTAAGACATAAACAACTGTTAATGCTTCCTGTTGAAAAGGGAGTTTGTTACAGCTTAAGCATGATTTAACAGAGCAAACAGACATTTTTAGAAGCACATTACTATATCATGCATATTTAGATCATTTTGGTGGAGTTCCTCTGGGTTACCTATGGTTGTAACAATCCAAAACTCTAGTGTGAAGTATAAAAGGGGTTAAAATATTTAGAATATACCTAGCAAACATTTCTCCTGTAGGAGAAAAAAAACAAAACAACAACAAAAACAACTACCAACAACTTGTCTGTTGTCTGATCAAGACTGTACATCAGCCTGTTTCAGCCTGTTTCAGTTTCCACAATAAAGTGAGAGGAAATAGTGAGTGCTGTACGATGGTATTGTTAGAGCTGGTTCAATGAGCAATTCAAAAAAATGTATCTAATTAACTTGGCTCTTTCATGTATCTTCAAACCATTTACAGATCAGTCTTTTCTGCAGTGTATTCATCTTTGCAGTCGGAGTACAAAACACACTGCAGCACCTAGATCTTCCACAAGCTAAGATCACGGTGTATTTTCTGTTCTGCAGCAGAATAATTAAACATTTTTAAAAAAAGATATTGGATACCTAACACAGATTTATTTATTTATTTATTATTTTTTCTGGTTTTGCTGTTTAGGTAACTAATCACTTTGAAATTTATGAAGTTTCAGGATTCAGAAACATACTCTTAGGTATTCCCTAGAACACCTTTGTCCTCTCCATCAACTTCATAAGCCAGAGTTCCCCATGTATTTAGTAGTTCTAAATGAATTTTTCTTCTGTGAATTTGTATGATACCTTTTGAATCAATGTAACCTTCTAGGCCATCTGCTGATGTTATCTGATATTGCATAGTTATTATATTGGAAGATAGAGTGAGCAAGCACTCCCTGCTGACCTTCTCCTTTCCACATGTTTTTATATACCCCTATCCTCTTATCCCTTTATAGGCTGAAGAGTCTGAGTTTATATATCTATTCCTCACATGGAAGCCACTCTCCATCTTCAGTTACTCCTCTTTCTCTTGTCTGCATGTTTCTGTTTCTACTAAATCATTTTAGGGACAGGTAGCAGCTTGGAGCTGCACACTCTTGAAGGTGAGGATAACCCATAGAGTTATATAGTGGCTTTTTTTTTTTTTTTTTTTCTGTTTTGTTTGTTACTTTTCTAATTCCCAGCATTTGGTTTGCATCTTTAATTGCTCCTGAGCACTAAGCTGACATTTAATTAGGTCTATTTATTATAACCCAAGCTGTCTGTCCTGAGTGCTGATTGCTCAAAATTCATTGCTGTCCATGTAAACTTTAGGACCGGTTTCCTTTTGTGCATCACCTTATATGTACTTATATTAGGCTCTTGTTGGCCATTTTGTCATTAAGTTACCCATGAGGGCTTGGTCTTGGGATACTTGACAGTCACTTGGGCAAATCTCTGTGTCATTTCTTTTCTATCCCACTCACTGACCTTAACTTGTTGGCTCTTCTGTCTTTATTTGGTATTAAAGCCAATTATTGGCATTAATCCTAGTTCTACTGATGGATATGTTCACAAGGATGTCACTGGAAGAAATGAGCCCTACATGTGCCGTATTAAATTCCCTTTCTACATGGTGTCTACTGTACTGGTTTGATTTGATACTTGCTAGTATTTATTATTATTATTATTCTGGCTTTATCATCAGAAATGCAGTCATTCTGTTCAAAAGGATAATAATTTTGTTACAAGCTATATAATAAATCATAAAATAAACTGGTGCTTTGGGGTTCTTCTTATGATTCTTCCAGTTTCCCCACTAGATCTTGGGCAATTATACTGTCTGAGAAATTTAGTCACTTTATGGAGACAATATGTCAGTGGTTTGAAAATTGGACGTGCTAGATTTATGGTTCTGGCAAACTAATGATCTCTTTCTCTGGTGCTTTATCAAAGCCTGGAGTGCTGCCCATCAGCCAGTCTAAGCCTTGGTGTCTTTAGGGGAATGTGTTTTGGTGATTAATAAGGTGTTGTCTTCATCATAAAATTATTGCACCGAATCTTGACAGAACACTTCTGATTCAAGCATGTTTATTAGACAATATCCATTCATGACACTGATGCCACTGTATTAGTTTCCTGTGCTTTTGTTTGTAATAAAATTAAAAATATGTATATACTGAAAAAGCAATGTATATATTTGCATAGATTGCTGAAAAAGATATCAGATAAAATATTGCTATGTTTTTATGTTCTGAGAATGTCTTGAATTACAGCACTCCACCAGCTGATAAATTCCTAGGATCAGGTATGGTTGAATGAGTTCCTACCTTGGTAAGTCAAAATAAAGATGTGTGAGCAGTTGTTTGGAGAACTCACAAGGTGAAAGGAATATGAAAGTTAATGGCTCTAGGAAATGCAATGAAGGTGGGAGAGTGCATATGCTTTCAACTGCAACTGACTCACACTTATTTAGGTTGCATCTGTGATGCGATACAAACATATTTTTTCTTGATAGGAAGAAACCAAGAAAACTCTCTTTCGTTTATCAGTGCTTCTATTTTTCAAACACCCAGTATCTTACCAGACAGGGAATATCTGTATCCCCTTTCCTATGTATTTAATGTGAGTGGCATTAAAATGGTTACTCACTAAATCTTGCTGTTAATAGATACTGTAACCCTGTGGAATACCTTACTGTGAGTTAAACTTACTTTATGGGAGATTTTTCAGAAACACAACAGCCATTCAGGTGTCTAATGCTCTTTGAAAGTCTGCAAAAAGAGTAGTAATTTTTGTCCCAAAAAGAGTAGTAATTTTTGTCCCTTATGATCCCAGCCCAGAAAAAACAACAACAAAAAACACCTTATGATGCTGTCTTTTGGGGGGTTTACTCCTATGTGCTCTGTGCAGTGTCACAGCACAGTGACATGTGAAACCAAATTCCTTCTGGCTGCAAAGGAAAGCTTCGTTTCCTCCTTTGAGCATTAGTGTCCCATATTGCCTTTGAGCATTAGTGTCCTATATTGTGCTTTATCTGCTAGGACATCGATTTATAAGCACATGACACTGCTTGTTTCTAAGTTAGTAGGATAGTATTGTAGTGGCTAAGAAGCTACAATGAAATAAGGCTACTGAGGAGGAGAGAAAATTTATAACGACAAGGGGATGTTCACCTTCCCTTCCCTTCCCTTCCCTTCCCTTCCCTTCCCTTCCCTTCCCTTCCCTTTTATTTCCCTTCCCTTCCCTTCCCTTCCCTTCCCTTCCCT